>NW_028115517.1:0-480403 GCF_964273445.1 Streptopelia decaocto | reverse complement strand
GAGAATGTCCAAAGTTTCAGCGGGATTTCCAAAATGTTGAAAGGAACTCGAAACATGTCAACCTTGGTTTTGAGAATCTCTCCCGGAGTTGGAGAGATTTGGACGTGAAAGGGTACCAATCTTGTCGGGGACTGGGAACCCTTCGCGAGAATGTCCAAAGTTTCAGCGGGATTTCCAAAATGTTGAAAGGAACTCGAAACATGTCAACCTTGGTTTTGAGAATCTCTCCCGGAGTTTGAGAGATTTGGACGTGAAAGGGTACCAATCTTGTCGGGGATTGGGAAGACTTCGCGAGAATGTCCAAAGTTTCAGCGGGATTTCCCAAATGTTGAAAGGAACTCGAAACATGTCAACCTTGGTTTTGAGAATCTCTCCCGGAGTTGGAGAGATTTGGACGTGAAAGGGTACCAATCTTGTCGGGGACTGGGAACCCTTCGCGAGAATGTCCAAAGTTTCAGCGGGATTTCCAAAATGTTGAAAGGAACTCGAAACATGTCAACCTTGGTTTTGAGAATCTCTCCCGGAGTTGGAGAGATTTGGACGTGAAAGGGTACCAGTCTTGTCGGGGATTGGGAACCCTTCGCGAGAATGTCCAAAGTTTCAGCGGGATTTCCAAAATGTTGAAAGGAACTCGAAACATGTCAAGCTTGGTTTTGAGAATCTCTCCCGGAGTTTGAGAGATTTGGACGTGAAAGAGTACCAATCTTGTCGGGGATTGGGAACCCTTCGCGAATATGTCCAAAGTTTCAGTGGGATTTCCAAAATGTTGAAAGGAACTCGAAACATGTCAACCTTGGTTTTGAGAATCTCTCCCGGAGTTTGAGAGATTTGGACGTGAAAGGGTACCAATCTTGTCGGGGATTGGGAACCCTTCGCGACAATGTCCAAAGTTTCAGCGGGATTTCCAAAATGTTGAAAGGAACTCGAAACATGTCAACCTTGGTTTTGAGAATCTCTCCCGGAGTTGGAGAGATTTGGACGTAAAAGGGAACCAATCTTGTCGGGGATTGGGAACCCTTCGCGAGAATGTCCAAAGTTTCAGCGGGATTTCCAAAATGTTGAAAGGAACTCGAAACATGTCAACCTTGGTTTTGAGAATCTCTCCCGGAGTTGGAGAGATTTGGACGTGAAAGGGTACCAATCTTGTCGGGGATTGGGAAGACTTCGCGAGAATGTCCAAAGTTTCAGCGGGATTTCCAAAATGTTGAAAGGAACTCGAAACATGTCAACCTTGGTTTTGAGAATCTCTCCCGGAGTTTGAGAGATTTGGACGTGAAAGGGTACCAGTCTTGTCGGGGATTGGGAACCCTTCGCGAGAATGTCCAAAGTTTCAGCGGGATTTCCAAAATGTTGAGAGGAACTCGAAACATGTCAAGCTTGGTTTTGAGAATCTCTCCCGGAGTTTGAGAGATTTGGACGTGAAAGAGTACCAATCTTGTCGGGGATTGGGAACCCTTCGCGAATATGTCCAAAGTTTCAGCGGGATTTCCAAAATGTTGAAAGGAACTCGAAACATGTCAACCTTGGTTTTGAGAATCTCTCCCGGACTTTGAGAGATTTGGAAGTGAAAGGGTACCAATCTTGTCGGGGATCTAGAACCCTCCGCCAGAATGTCCAAAGTTTCAGCGGGATTTCCAAAATGTTGAAAGGAACTCGAAACATGTCAACCTTGGTTTTGAGAATCTCTCCCGGAGTTGGAGAGATTTGGACGTAAAAGGGTACCAATCTTGTCGGGGATTGGGAACCCTTCGCGAGAATGTCCAAAGTTTCAGCGGGATTTCCAAAATGTTGAAAGGAACTCGAAACATGTCAACCTTGGTTTTGAGAATCTCTCCCGGAGTTTGAGAGATTTGGACGTGAAAGGGTACCAGTCTTGTCGGGGATTGGGAACCCTTCGCGAGAATGTCCAAAGTTTCAGCGGGATTTCCAAAATGTTGAAAGGAACTCGAAACATGTCAACCTTGGTTTTGAGAATCTCTCCCGGAGTTTGAGAGATTTGGACGTGAAAGGGTACCAATCTTGTCGGGGATCGGGAACCCTTCGCGAGAATGTCCAAAGTTTCAGCGGGATTTCCAAAATGTTGAAAGGAACTCGAAACATGTCAACCTTGGTTTTGAGAATCTCTCCCGGAGTTTGAGAGATTTGGACGTGAAAGGGTACCAGTCTTGTCGGGGATCGGGACTCCTTCGCGAGAATGTCCAAAGTTTCAGCGGGATTTCCAAAATGTTGAGAGGAACTCGAAACATGTCAACCTTGGTTTTGAGAATCTCTCCCGGACTTTGAGAGATTTGGACGTGAAAGGGTACCAATCTTGTCGGGGATTGGGAACCCTTCGCGAGAATGTCCAAAGTTTCAGCGGGATTTCCAAAATGTTGAAAGGAACTCGAAACATGTCAACCTTGGTTTTGAGAATCTCTCCCGGACTTTGAGAGATTTGGACATGAAAGGGTACCAATCTTGTCGGGGATTGGGAACCCTTCGCGACAAAGTCCAAAGTTTCAGCGGGATTTCCAAAATGTTGAAAGGAACTCGAAACATGTCAACCTTGGTTTTGAGAATCTCTCCCAGAGTTTGAGAGATTTGGACGTGAAAGGGTACCAATCTTGTCGGGGATTGGGAACCCTTCGCGAGAATGTCCAAAGTTTCAGCGGGAATTCCAAAATGTTGAAAGGAACTCGAAACATGTCAACCTTGGTTTTGAGAATCTCTCCCGGAGTTTGAGAGATTTGGACGTGAAAGGGTACCAATCTTGTCGGGGATTGGGAACCCTTCGCGAGAATGTCCAAAGTTTCAGCGGGATTTCCAAAATGTTGAAAGGAACTCGAAACATGTCAACCTTGGTTTTGAGAATCTCTCCCGGAGTTTGAGAGATTTGGACGTAAAAGGGTACCAATCTTGTCGGGGATTGGGAACCCTTCGCGAGAATGTCCAAAGTTTCAGCGGGATTTCCAAAATGTTGAAAGGAACTCGAAACATGTCAACCTTGGTTTTGAGAATCTCTCCCGGAGTTTGAGAGATTTGGACGTGAAAGGGTACCAATCTTGTCGGGGATTGGGAACCCTTCGCGAGAATGTCCAAAGTTTCAGCGGGATTTCCAAAATGTTGAAAGGAACTCGAAACATGTCAACCTTGGTTTTGAGAATCTCTCCCGGAGTTGGAGAGATTTGGACGTAAAAGGGTACCAATCTTGTCGGGGACTGGGAACCCTTCGCGAGAATGTCCAAAGTTTCAGCGGGATTTCCAAAATGTTGAAAGGAACTCGAAACATGTGAACCATGGTTTTGAGAATCTCTCCCGGAGTTTGAGAGATTTGGACGTGAAAGGATACCAATCTTGTCGGGGATTGGGAACCCTTCGCGAGAATGTCCAAAGTTTCAGCGGGATTTCCAAAATGTTGAGAGGAACTCGAAACATGTCAACCTTGGTTTTGAGAATCTCTCCCGGAGTTTGAGAGATTTGGACGTGAAAGGGTACCAATCTTGTCGGGGATTGGGAACCCTTCGCGAGAATGTCCAAAGTTTCAGCGGGATTTCCAAAATGTTGAAAGGAACTCGAAACATGTCAACCTTGGTTTTGAGAATCTCTCCTGGAGTTTGAGAGATTTGGACGTGAAACGGTACCAATCTTGTCGGGGATTGGGAACCCTTCGCCAGAATGTCCAAAGTTTCAGCGGGATTTCCAAAATGTTGAAAGGAACTCGAAACATGTCAACCTTGGTTTTGAGAATCTCTCCCGGAGTTTGAGAGATTTGGACGTGAAAGGGTACCAATCTTGTCGAGGATTGGGAACCCTTCGCGAGAATGTCCAAAGTTACAGCGGGATTTCCAAAATGTTGAAAGGAACTCGAAACATGTCAACCTTGGTTTTGAGAATCTCTCCCGGAGTTTGAGAGATTTGGACGTGAAAGGGTACCAATCTTTTCGGGGATCTAGAACCCTCCGCCAGAATGTCCAAAGTTTCAGCGGGATTTCCAAAATGTTGAAAGGAACTGGAACCATGTCAACCTTGGTTTTGAGAATCTCTCCCGGAGTTTGAGAGATTTGGACGTGAAAGGGTACCAATCTTGTCAGGGATTGGGAACCCTTCGCGAGAATGTCCAAAGTTTCAGCGGGATTTCCAAAATGTTGAAAGGAACTCGAAACATGTCAAGCTTGGTTTTGAGAATCTCTCCCGGAGTTTGAGAGATTTGGACGTGAAAGGGTACTAATCTTGTCGGGCATTGGGAACCCTTCGCGAGAATGTCCAAAGTTTCAGCGGGATTTCCAAAATGTTGAAAGAAACTCGAAACATGTCAACCTTGGTTTTGAGAATCTCTCCCGGAGTTTGAGAGTTTTGGACTTGAAAGGGTACCAATCTTGTCGGGGATTGGGAACCCTTCGCAAGAATGTCCAAAGTTTCAGCGGGATTTCCAAAATGTTGAAAGGAACTCGAACCATGTCAACCTTGGTTTTGAGAATCTCTCCCGGAGTTTGAGAGATTTGGACGTGAAAGGGTACCAATCTTGTCGGGGATTGGGAAGACTTCGCGAGAATGTCCAAAGTTTCAGCGGGATTTCCAAAATGTTGAAAGGAACTCGAAACATGTCAACCTTGGTTTTGAGAATCTCTCACGGAGTTTGAGAGATTTGGACGTGAAAGGGTACCAATCTTGTCGGGGATTGGGAACCCTTCGCGAGAATGTCCAAAGTTTCAGCGGGATTTCCAAAATGTTGAAAGGAACTCGAAACATGTCAACCTTGGTTTTGAGAATCTCTCCCGTAGTTTGAGAGATTTGGACGTGAAAGGGTACCAATCTTGTCGGGGATTGGGAACCCTTCGCCAGAATGTCCAAAGTTTCAGCGGGATTTCCAAAATGTTGAAAGGAACTCGAAACATGTCAACCTTGGTTTTGAGAATCTCTCCCGGAGTTTGAGAGATTTGGACGTGAAAGGGTACCAAACTTGTCGGGTATTGGGAACCCTTCGCGAGAATGTCCAAAGTTTCAGCGGCATTTCCAAAATGTTGAAAGGAACTCGAAACATGTCAACCTTGGTTTTGAGAATCTCTCCCGGACTTTGAGAGATTTGGATGTGAAAGGGTACCAATCTTTTCGGGGATCTAGAACCCTCCGCCAGAATGTCCAAAGGTTCAGCGGGATTTCCAAAATGTTGAAAGGAACTCGAAACATGTCAAGCTTGGTTTTGAGAATCTCTCCCGGACTTTGAGAGATTTGGACGTGAAAGGGTACCAATCTTGTCGGGCATTGGGAACCCTTCGCGAGAATGTCCAAAGTTTCAGCGGGATTTCCAAAATGTTGAAAGGAACTCGAAACATGTCAACCTTGGTTTTGAGAATCTCTCCCGGAGTTGGAGAGTTTTGGACGTGAAAGGGTACCAATCTTGTCGGGGATTGGGAACCCTTCGCCAGAATGTCCAAAGTTTCAGCGGGATTTCCAAAATGTTGAAAGGAACTCGAACCATGTCAACCTTGGTTTTGAGAATCTCTCCCGGAGTTTGAGAGATTTGGACGTGAAAGGGTACCAATCTTGTCGGGGATTGGGAAGACTTCGCGAGAATGTCCAAAGTTTCAGCGGGATTTCCAAAATGTTGAAAGGAACTCGAAACATGTCAACCTTGGTTTTGAGAATCTCTCCCGGAGTTTGAGAGATTTGGACGTGAAAGGGTACCAATCTTGTCGGGGATTGGGAACCCTTCGCGAGAATGTCCAAAGTTTCAGCGGGATTTCCAAAATGTTGAAAGGAACTCGAACCATGTCAACCTTGGTTTTGAGAATCTCTCCCGGAGTTTGAGAGATTTGGACGTGAAAGGGTACCAATCTTGTCGGGGAACTAGAACCCTCCGCCAGAATGTCCAAAGTTTCAGCGGGATTTCCAAAATGTTGAAAGGAACTCGAAACATGTCAACCTTGGTTTTGAGAATCTCTCCCGGAGTTTGAGAGATTTGGACGTGAAAGGGTACCAATCTTGTCGGGGATTGGGAACCCTTCGCGAGAATGTCCAAAGTTTCAGCGGGATTTCCAAAATGTTGAAAGGAACTCGAAACATGTCAACCTTGGTTTTGAGAATCTTAGCCGGAGTTTGAGAGATTTGGACGTGAAAGGGTACCAATCTTGTCGGGCATTGGGAACCCTTCGCGAGAATGTCCAAAGTTTCAGCGGGATTTCCAAAATGTTGAAAGGAACTCGAACCATGTCAACCTTGGTTTTGAGAATCTCTCCCGGAGTTTGAGAGATTTGGACGTGAAAGGGTACCAATCTTGTCGGGGACTGGGAACCCTTCGCGAGAATGTCCAAAGTTTCAGCGGGATTTCCAAAATGTTGAAAGGAACTCGAAACATGTCAACCTTGGTTTTGAGAATCTCTCCCGGAGTTTGAGAGATTTGGACGTGAAAGGGTACCAATCTTGTCGGGGATTGGGAACCCTTCGCGAGAATGTCCAAAGTTTCAGCGGGATTTCCAAAATGTTGAAAGGAACTCGAAACATGTCAACCTTGGTTTTGAGAATCTCTCCCGGAGTTTGAGATATTTGGACGTGAAAGGGTACCAATCTTGTCGGGGATTGGGAAGACTTCGCGAGAATGTCCAAAGTTTCAGCGGGATTTCCAAAATGTTGAAAGGAACTCGAAACATGTCAACCTTGGTTTTGAGAATCTCTCCCGGAGTTTGAGAGATTTGGACGTGAAAGGGTACCAATCTTGTCGGGGATTGGGAACCCTTCGCGAGAATGTCCAAAGTTTCAGCGGGATTTCCAAAATGTTGAAAGGAACTCGAACCATGTCAACCTTGGTTTTGAGAATCTCTCCCGGAGTTTGAGAGATTTGGACGTGAAAGGGTACCAATCTTGTCGGGGATTGGGAACCCTTCGCCAGAATGTCCAAAGTTTCAGCGGGATTTCCAAAATGTTGAAAGGAACTCTAAACATGTCAACCTTGGTTTTGAGAATCTCTCCCGGAGTTTGAGAGATTTGGACGTGAAAGGGTACCAAACTTGTCGGGGATTGGGAACCCTTCGCGAGAATGTCCAAAGTTTCAGCGGCATTTCCAAAATGTTGAAAGGAACTCGAAACATGTCAACCTTGGTTTTGAGAATCTCTCCCGGACTTTGAGAGATTTGGACGTGAAAGGGTACCAATCTTGTCGGGGATTGGGAACCCTTCGCGAGAATGTCCAAAGTTTCAGCGGGATTTCCAAAATGTTGAAACGAACTCGAAACATGTCAACCTTGGTTTTGAGAATCTCTCCCGGAGTTTGAGAGATTTGGACGTGAAAGGGTCCCAATCTTGTCGGGGATTGGGAACCCTTCGCGAGAATGTCCAAAGTTTCAGCGGGATTTCCAAAATGTTGAAAGGAACTCGAAACATGTCAACCTTGGTTTTGAGAATCTCTCCCGGAGTTTGAGAGATTTGGACGTGAAAGGGTACCAATCTTGTCGTGGATTGGGAACCCTTTGCCAGAATGTCCAAAGTTTCAGCGGGATTTCCAAAATGTTGAAAGGAACTCGAAACATGTCAACCTTGGTTTTGAGAATCTCTCCCGGAGTTTGAGAGATTTGGACGTGAAAGGGTACCAATCTTGTCGGGGATTGGGAACCCTTCGTGAGAATGTCCAAAGTTTCAGCGGGATTTCCAAAATGTTGAAAGGAACTCGAAACATGTCAACCTTGGTTTTGAGAATCTCTCCCGGAGTTTGAGAGATTTGGACGTGAAAGGGTACCAATCTTTTCGGGGATCTAGAACCCTCCGCCAGAATGTCCAAAGTTTCAGCGGGATTTCCAAAATGTTGAAAGGAACTCGAACCATGTCAACCTTGGTTTTGAGAATCTCTCCCGGAGTTTGAGAGATTTGGACGTGAAAGGGTACCAATCTTGTCGGGGATTGGGAACCCTTCGCCAGAATGTCCAAAGTTTCAGCGGGATTTCCAAAATGTTGAAAGGAACTCGAAACATGTCAACCTTGGTTTTGAGAATCTCTCCCGGAGTTTGAGAGATTTGGACGTGAAAGGGTACCAATCTTGTCGGGGATTGGGAACCCTTCGCGAGAATGTCCAAAGTTTCAGCGGGATTTCCAAAATGTTGAAAGGAACTCGAACCATGTCAACCTTGGTTTTGAGAATCTCTCCCGGAGTTTGAGAGATTTGGACGTGAAAGGGTACCAATCTTGTCGGGGATTGGGAACCCTTCGCCAGAATGTCCAAAGTTTCAGCGGGATTTCCAAAATGTTGAAAGGAACTCTAAACATGTCAACCTTGGTTTTGAGAATCTCTCCCGGAGTTTGAGAGATTTGGAGGTGAAAGGGTACCAAACTTGTCGGGGATTGGGAACCCTTCGCGAGAATGTCCAAAGTTTCAGCGGCATTTCCAAAATGTTGAAAGGAACTCGAAACATGTCAACCTTGGTTTTGAGAATCTCTCCCGGACTTTGAGAGATTTGGACGTGAAAGGGTACCAATCTTGTCGGGGATTGGGAACCCTTCGCGAGAATGTCCAAAGTTTCAGCGGGATTTCTAAAATGTTGAAAGGAACTCGAAACATGTCAACCTTGGTTTTGAGAATCTCTCCCGGAGTTTGAGAGATTTGGACGTGAAAGGGTACCAATCTTTTCGGGGATCTAGAACCCTCCGCCAGAATGTCCAAAGTTTCAGCGGGATTTCCAAAATGTTGAAAGGAACTCGAAACATGTCAACCTTGGTTTTGAGAATCTCTCCCGGAGTTTGAGAGATTTGGACGTGAAAGGGTACCAATCTTGTCGGGGATTGGGAACCCTTCGCGAGAATGTCCAAAGTTTCAGTGGGATTTCCAAAATGTTAAAAGGAACTCGAAACATGTCAATCTTGGTTTTGAGAATCTCTCCCGGACTTTGAGAGATTTGGACGTGAAAGGGTACCAATCTTGTCAGGGATTGGGAACCCTTCGCGAGAATGTCCAAAGTTTCAGCGGGATTTCCAAAATGTTGAAAGGAACTCGAAACATGTCAAGCTTGGTTTTGAGAATCTCTCCCGGAGTTTGAGAGATTTGGACGTGAAAGGGTACCAATCTTGTCGGGCATTGGGAACCCTTCGCGAGAATGTCCAAAGTTTCAGCGGGATTTCCAAAATGTTGAAAAAACTCGAAACATGTCAACCTTGGTTTTGAGAATCTCTCCCGGAGTTTGAGAGTTTTGGACGTGAAAGGGTACCAATCTTGTCGGGGATTGGGAACCCTTCGCAAGAATGTCCAAAGTTTCAGCGGGATTTCCAAAATGTTGAAAGGAACTCGAACCATGTCAACCTTGGTTTTGAGAATCTCTCCCGGAGTTTGAGAGATTTGGACGTGAAAGGGTACCAATCTTGTCGGAGATTGGGAAGACTTCGCGAGAATGTCCAAAGTTTCAGCGGGATTTCCAAAATGTTGAAAGGAACTCGAAACATGTCAACCTTGGTTTTGAGAATCTCTCCCGGAGTTTGAGAGATTTGGACGTGAAAGGGTACCAATCTTGTCGGGGATTGGGAACCCTTCGCGAGAATGTCCAAAGTTTCAGCGGGATTTCCAAAATGTTGAAAGGAACTCGAAACATGTCAACCTTGGTTTTGAGAATCTCTCCCGGAGTTTGAGAGATTTGGACGTGAAAGGGTACCAATCTTGTCGGCGATTGGGAACCCTTCGCCAGAATGTCCAAAGTTTCAGCGGGATTTCCAAAATGTTGAAAGGAACTCTAAACATGTCAACCTTGGTTTTGAGAATCTCTCCCGGAGTTTGAGAGATTTGGACGTGAAAGGGTACCAAACTTGTCGGGGATTGGGAACCCTTCGCGAGAATGTCCAAAGTTTCAGCGGCATTTCCAAAATGTTGAAAGGAACTCGAAACATGTCAACCTTGGTTTTGAGAATCTCTCCCGGACTTTGAGAGATTTGGACGTGAAAGGGTACCAATCTTTTCGGGGATCTAGAACCCTCCGCCAGAATGTCCAAAGTTTCAGCGGGATTTCCAAAATGTTGAAAGGAACTCGAAACATGTCAACCTTGGTTTTGAGAATCTCTCCCGGAGTTTGAGAGATTTGGACGTGAAAGGGTACCAATCTTGTCGGGGATTGGGAACCCTTCGCCAGAATGTCCAAAGTTTCAGTGGGATTTCCAAAATGTTGAAAGGAACTCGAAACATGTCAATCTTGGTTTTGAGAATCTCTCCCGGACTTTGAGAGATTTGGACGTGAAAGGGTACCAATCTTGTCAGGGATTGGGAACCCTTCGCGAGAATGTCCAAAGTTTCAGCGGGATTTCCAAAATGTTGAAAGGAACTCGAAACATGTCAACCTTGGTTTTGAGAATCTCTCCCGGAGTTGGAGAGTTTTGGACGTGAAAGGGTACCAATCTTGGCGGGGATTGGGAACCCTTCGCGAGAATGTCCAAAGTTTCAGCGGGATTTCCAAAATGTTGAAAGGAACTCGAACCATGTCAACCTTGGTTTTGAGAATCTCTCCCGGAGTTTGAGAGATTTGGACGTGAAAGGGTACCAATCTTGTCGGGGACTGGGAACCCTTCGCGAGAATGTCCAAAGTTTCAGCGGGATTTCCAAAATGTTGAAAGGAACTCGAAACATGTCAACCTTGGTTTTGAGAATCTCTCCCGGAGTTTGAGAGATTTGGACGTGAAAGGGTACCAATCTTGTCGGGGATTGGGAACCCTTCGCGAGAATGTCCAAAGTTTCAGCGGGATTTCCAAAATGTTGAAAGGAACTCGAAACATGTCAACCTTGGTTTTGAGAATCTCTCCCGGAGTTTGAGAGATTTGGACGTGAAAGGGTACCAATCTTGTCGGGGATTGGGAACCCTTCGCGAGAATGTCCAAAGTTTCAGCGGGATTTCCAAAATGTTGAAAGGAACTCGAAACATGTCAACCTTGGTTTTGAGAATCTCTCCCGGAGTTTGAGAGTTTTGGACGTGAAAGGGTACCAATCTTGTCGGGGATTGGGAACCCTTCGCGAGAATGTCCAAAGTTTCAGCGGGATTTCCAAAATGTTGAAAGGAACTCGAACCATGTCAACCTTGGTTTTGAGAATCTCTCCCGGAGTTTGAGAGATTTGGACGTGAAAGGGTACCAAACTTGTCGGGGATTGGGAACCCTTCGCGAGAATGTCCAAAGTTTCAGCGGCATTTCCAAAATGTTGAAAGGAACTCGAAACATGTCAAGCTTGGTTTTGAGAATCTCTCCCGGAGTTTGAGAGATTTGGACGTGAAAGGGTACCAATCTTTTCGGGGATCTAGAACCCTCCGCCAGAATGTCCAAAGTTTCAGCGGGATTTCCAAAATGTTGAAAGGAACTCGAACCATGTCAACCTTGGTTTTGAGAATCTCTCCCGGAGTTTGAGAGATTTGGACGTGAAAGGGTACCAATCTTGTTGGGGATTGGGAACCCTTCGCGAGAATGTCCAAAGTTTCAGCGGGATTTCCAAAATGTTGAAAGGAACTCGAAACATGTCAACCTTGGTTTTGAGAATCTCTCCCGGAGTTTGAGAGTTTTGGACGTGAAAGGGTACCAATCTTGTCGGGGATCGGGAACCCTTCGCGAGAATGTCCAAAGTTTCAGCGGGATTTCCAAAATGTTAAAAGGAACTCGAACCATGTCAACCTTGGTTTTGAGAATCTCTCCCGGAGTTTGAGAGATTTGGACGTGAAAGGGTACCAATCTTGTCGGGGATTGGGAACCCTTCTCGAGAATGTCCAAAGTTTCAGCGGGATTTCCAAAATGTTGAAAGGAACTCGAAACATGTCAAGCTTGGTTTTGAGAATCTCTCCCGGAGTTTGAGAGATTTGGACGTGAAAGGGTACCAATCTTTTCGGGGATCTAGAACCCTCCGCCAGAATGTCCAAAGTTTCAGCGGGATTTCCAAAATGTTGAAAGGAACTCGAAACATGTCAACCTTGGTTTTGAGAATCTCTCCCGGAGTTTGAGAGATTTGGACGTGAAAGGGTACCAATCTTGTCGGGGATTGGGAACCCTTCGCGACAATGTCCAAAGTTTCAGTGGGATTTCCAAAATGTTGAAAGGAACTGGAACCATGTCAACCTTGGTTTTGAGAATCTCTCCCGGACTTTGAGAGATTTGGACGTGAAAGGGTACCAATCTTGTCGGGGATTGGGAACCCTTCGCGAGAATGTCCAAAGTTTCAGCGGGATTTCCAAAATGTTGAAAGGAACTCGAAACATGTCAACCTTGGTTTTGAGAATCTCTCCCGGAGTTTGAGAGATTTGGACGTGAAAGGGTACCAATCTTGTCGGGGATCTAGAACCCTCCGCCAGAATGTCCAAAGTTTCAGCGGGATTTCCAAAATGTTGAAAGGAACTCGAAACTTGTCAAGCTTGGTTTTGAGAATCTCTCCCGGAGTTTGAGAGTTTTGGACGTGAAAGGGTACCAATCTTGTCGGGGATCGGGAACCCTTCGCGAGAATGTCCAAAGTTTCAGCGGGATTTCCAAAATGTTGAAAGGAACTCGAAACATGTCAACCTTGGTTTTGAGAATCTCTCCCGGAGTTTGAGAGATTTGGACGTGAAAGGGTACCAATCTTGTCGGGGATTGGGAACCCTTCGTGAGAATGTCCAAAGTTTCAGCGGGATTTCCAAAATGTTGAAAGGAACTCGAAACATGTCAACCTTGGTTTTGAGAATCTCTCCCGGAGTTGGAGAGATTTGGACGTGAAAGGGTACCAATCTTGTCGGGGATTGGGAACCCTTTGCCAGAATGTCCAAAGTTTCAGCGGGATTTCCAAAATGTTGAAAGGAACTCGAAACATGTCAACCTTGGTTTTGAGAATCTCTCCCGGAGTTTGAGAGATTTGGACGTGAAAGGGTACCAATCTTGTCGGGGATTGGGAACCCTTCGCGAGAATGTCCAAAGTTTCAGCAGCATTTCCAAAATGTTGAAAGGAACTCGAAACATGTCAACCTTGGTTTTGAGAATCTCTCCCGGACTTTGAGAGATTTGGACGTGAAAGGGTACCAATCTTTTCGGGGATCTAGAACCCTCCGCCAGAATGTCCAAAGTTTCAGCGGGATTTCCAAAATGTTGAAAGGAACTCGAAACATGTCAACCTTGGTTTTGAGAATCTCTCCCGGAGTTGGAGAGATTTGGACGTGAAAGGGTACCAATCTTGTCGGGCATTGGGAACCCTTCGCGAGAATGTCCAAAGTTTCAGCGGGATTTCCAAAATGTTGAAAGGAACTCGAAACATGTCAACCTCGGTTTTGAGAATCTCTCCCGGAGTTTGAGAGATTTGGACGTGAAAGGGTACCAATCTTGTCGGGGATTGGGAACCCTTCGCGAGAATGTCCAAAGTTTCAGCGGGATTTCCAAAATGTTGAAAGGAACTCGAAACATGTCAACCTTGGTTTTGAGAATCTCTCCCGGAGTTGGAGAGTTTTGGACGTGAAAGGGTACCAATCTTGTCGGGGATTGGGAACCCTTCGCGAGAATGTCCAAAGTTTCAGCGGGATTTCCAAAATGTTGAAAGGAACTCGAACCATGTCAACCTTGGTTTTGAGAATCTCTCCCGGAGATTGAGAGATTTGGACGTGAAAGGGTACCAATCTTGTCGGGGATTGGGAAGACTTCGCGAGAATGTCCAAAGTTTCAGCGGGATTTCCAAAATGTTGAAAGGAACTCGAAACATGTCAACCTTGGTTTTGAGAATCTCTCCCGGAGTTTGAGAGATTTGGACGTGAAAGGGTACCAATCTTGTCGGGGATTGGGAACCCTTCGCGAGAATGTCCAAAGTTTCAGCGGGATTTCCAAAATGTTGAAAGGAACTCGAACCATGTCAACCTTGGTTTTGAGAATCTCTCCCGGAGTTTGAGAGATTTGGACGTGAAAGTGTACCAAACTTGTCGGGGATTGGGAACCCTTCGCGAGAATGTCCAAAGTTTCAGCGGGATTTCCAAAATGTTGAAAGGAACTCGAAACATGTCAAGCTTGGTTTTGAGAATCTTAGCCGGAGTTTGAGAGTTTTGGACGTGAAAGGGTACCAATCTTGTCGGGGATCGGGAACCCTTCGCGAGAATGTCCAAAGTTTCAGCGGGATTTCCAAAATGTTAAAAGGAACTCGAAACATGTCAACCTTGGTTTTGAGAATCTCTCCCGGAGTTTGAGAGATTTGGACGTGAAAGGGTACCAATCTTGTCGGGTATTGGGAACCCTTCGCGAGAATGTCCAAAGTTTCAGCGGGATTTCCAAAATGTTGAAAGGAACTCGAAACATGTCAACCTTGGTTTTGAGAATCTCTCCCGGAGTTTGAGAGATTTGGACGTGAAAGGGTACCAATCTTGTCGGGGATTTGGAACCCTTCGCGAGAATGTCCAAAGTTTCAGTGGGATTTCCAAAATGTTGAAAGGAACTCGAAACATGTCAACCTTGGTTTTGAGAATCTCTCCCGGAGTTTGAGAGATTTGGACGTGAAAGGGTACCAATCTTGTCGGGGACTGGGAACCCTTTGCGACAATGTCCAAAGTTTCAGTGGGATTTCCAAAATGTTGAAAGGAACTCGAAACATGTCAATCTTTGTTTTGAGGATCTCTCCCGGACTTTGAGAGTTTTGGACGTGAAAGTGTACCAATCTTGTCAGGGATTGGGAAGCCTTCGCGAGAATGTCCAAAGTTTCAGCGGGATTTCCAAAATGTTGAAAGGAACTCGAAACATGTCAACCTTGGTTTTGAGAATCTCTCCCGGAGTTGGAGAGATTTGGACGTGAAAGGGTACCAATCTTGTCGGGGATTGGGAAGACTTCGCGAGAATGTCCAAAGTTTCAGCGGGATTTCCAAAATGTTGAAAGGAACTCGAAACATGTCAACCTTGGTTTTGAGAATCTCTCCCGGAGTTTGAGAGATTTGGACGTGAAAGGGTACCAATCTTGTCGGGGACTGGGAACCCTTCGCGAGAATGTCCAAAGTTTCAGCGGGATTTCCAAAATGTTGAAAGGAACTCGAAACATGTCAACCTTGGTTTTGAGAATCTCTCCCGGAGTTTGAGAGATTTGGACGTGAAAGGGTACCAATCTTGTCGGGGATTGGGACCCTTCGCGACAATGTCCAAAGTTTCAGCGGGATTTCCAAAATGTTGAAAGGAACTCGAAACATGTCAACCTTGGTTTTGAGAATCTCTCCCGGAGTTTGAGAGATTTGGACGTGAAAGGGTACCAATCTTGTCGGGGATTGGGAACCCTTCGCGAGAATGTCCAAAGTTTCAGTGGGATTTCCAAAATGTTAAAAGGAACTCGAAACATGTCAATCTTGGTTTTGAGAATCTCTCCCGGACTTTGAGAGATTTGGACGTGAAAGGGTACCAATCTTGTCAGGGATTGGGAACCCTTCGCCAGAATGTCCAAAGTTTCAGCGGGATTTCCAAAATGTTGAAAGGAACTCGAAACATGTCAACCTTGGTTTTGAGAATCTCTCCCGGAGTTTGAGAGATTTGGACGTGAAAGGGTACCAAACTTGTCGGGGATTGGGAACCCTTCGCGAGAATGTCCAAAGTTTCAGCGGCATTTCCAAAATGTTGAAAGGAACTCGAAACATGTCAACCTTGGTTTTGAGAATCTCTCCCGGACTTTGAGAGATTTGGACGTGAAAGGGTACCAATCTTTTCGGGGATCTAGAACCCTCCGCCAGAATGTCCAAAGTTTCAGCAGGATTTCCAAAATGTTGAAAGGAACTCGAAACATGTCAACCTTGGTTTTGAGAATCTCTCCCGGAGTTTGAGAGATTTGGACGTGAAAGGGTACCAATCTTTTCGGAGATTGGGAACCCTTCGCGAGAATGTCCAAAGTTTCAGTGGGATTTCCAAAATGTTGAAAGGAACTCGAAACATGTCAATCTTGGTTTTGAGAATCTCTCCCGGACTTTGAGAGATTTGGACGTGAAAGGGTACCAATCTTGTCAGGGATTGGGAACCCTTCGCGAGAATGTCCAAAGTTTCAGCGGGATTTCCAAAATGTTGAAAGGAACTCGAAACATGTCAAGCTTGGTTTTGAGAATCTCTCCCGGACTTTGAGAGATTTGGACGTGAAAGGGTACCAATCTTGTCGGGGATTGGGAACCCTTCGCGAGAATGTCCAAAGTTTCAGCGGGATTTCCAAAATGTTGAAAGGAACTTGAAACATGTCAACCTTGGTTTTGAGAATCTCTCCCGGAGTTGGAGAGTTTTGGACGTGAAAGGGTACCAATCTTGTCGGGGATTGGGAACCCTTCGCGAGAATGTCCAAAGTTTCAGCGGGATTTCCAAAATGTTGAAAGGAACTCGAACCATGTCAACCTTGGTTTTGAGAATCTCTCCCGGACTTTGAGAGATTTGGACGTGAAAGGGTACCAATCTTGTCGGGGATTGGGAAGACTTCGCGAGAATGTCCAAAGTTTCAGCGGGATTTCCAAAATGTTGAAAGGAACTCGAAACATGTCAACCTTGGTTTTGAGAATCTCTCCCGGAGTTTGAGAGATTTGGACGTGAAAGGGTACCAATCTTGTCGGGGATTGGGAACCCTTCGCGAGAATGTCCAAAGTTTCAGCGGGATTTCCAAAATGTTGAAAGGAACTCGAACCATGTCAACCTTGGTTTTGAGAATCTCTCCCGGAGTTTGAGAGATTTGGACGTGAAAGGGTACCAATCTTGTCGGGGATTGGGAACCCTTCTCGAGAATGTCCAAAGTTTCAGCGGGATTTCCAAAATGTTGAAAGGAACTCGAAACATGTCAACCTTGGTTTTGAGAATCTCTCCCGGAGTTTGAGAGATTTGGACGTGAAAGGGTACCAATCTTTTCGGGGATCTAGAACCCTCCGCCAGAATGTCCAAAGTTTCAGCGGGATTTCCAAAATGTTGAAAGGAACTCTAAACATGTCAACCTTGGTTTTGAGAATCTCTCCCGGAGTTTGAGAGATTTGGACGTGAAAGGGTACCAATCTTGTCGGGGATTGGGAACCCTTCGCGACAATGTCCATAGTTTCAGTGGGATTTCCAAAATGTTGAAAGGAACTGGAACCATGTCAACCTTGGTTTTGAGAATCTCTCCCGGACTTTGAGAGTTTTGGACGTGAAAGGGTACCAATCTTGTCGGGGATCGGGAACCCTTCGCGAGAATGTCCAAAGTTTCAGCGGGATTTCCAAAATGTTGAAAGGAACTCGAAACATGTCAACCTTGGTTTTGAGAATCTCTCCCGGAGTTTGAGAGATTTGGACGTGAAAGGGTACCAATCTTTTCGGGGATCTAGAACCCTCCGCCAGAATGTCCAAAGTTTCAGCGGGATTTCCAAAATGTTGAAAGGAACTCGAAACATGTCAACCTTGGTTTTGAGAATCTCTCCCGGAGTTTGAGACATTTGGACGTGAAAGGGTACCAATCTTGTCGGGGATTGGGAACCCTTCGCGACAATGTCCAAAGTTTCAGTGGGATTTCCAAAATGTTGAAAGGAACTGGAACCATGTTAACCTTGGTTTTGAGAATCTCTCCCGGACTTTGAGAGTTTTGGACGTGAAAGGGTACCAATCTTGTCGGGGATCGGGAACCCTTCGCGAGAATGTCCAAAGTTTCAGCGGGATTTCCAAAATGTTGAAAGGAACTCGAAACATGTCAACCTTGGTTTTGAGAATCTCTCCCGGAGTTTGAGAGATTTGGACGTGAAAGGGTACCAATCTTGTCGGGGATTGGGAACCCTTTGCCAGAATGTCCAAAGTTTCAGCGGGATTTCCAAAATGTTGAAAGGAACTCGAAACATGTCAACCTTGGTTTTGAGAATCTCTCCCGGAGTTTGAGAGATTTGGACGTGAAAGGGTACCAATCTTGTCGGGGATTGGGAACCCTTCGCGAGAATGTCCAAAGTTTCAGCAGCATTTCCAAAATGTTGAAAGGAACTCGAAACATGTCAACCTTGGTTTTGAGAATCTCTCCCGGACTTTGAGAGATTTGGACGTGAAAGGGTACCAATCTTTTCGGGGATCTAGAACCCTCCGCCAGAATGTCCAAAGTTTCAGCGGGATTTCCAAAATGTTGAAAGGAACTCGAAACATGTCAACCTTGGTTTTGAGAATCTCTCCCGGAGTTTGAGAGATTTGGACGTAAAAGGGTACCAATCTTGTCGGGGATTGGGAACCCTTCGCGAGAATGTCCAAAGTTTCAGTGGGATTTCCAAAATGTTGAAAGGAACTCGAAACATGTCAATCTTGGTTTTGAGAATCTCTCCCGGACTTTGAGAGATTTGGACGTGAAAGGGTACCAATCTTGTCAGGGATTGGGAACCCTTCGCGAGAATGTCCAAAGTTTCAGCGGGATTTCCAAAATGTTGAAAGGAACTCGAAACATGTCAACCTTGGTTTTGAGAATCTCTCCCGGAGTTTGAGAGATTTGGACGTGAAAGGGTACCAATCTTGTCGGGCATTGGGAACCCTTCGCGAGAATGTCCAAAGTTTCAGCGGGATTTCCAAAATGTTGAAAGGAACTCGAAACATGTCAACCTTGGTTTTGAGAATCTCTCCCGGAGTTGGAGAGTTTTGGACGTGAAAGGGTACCAATCTTGTCGGGGATTGGGAACCCTTCGCGAGAATGTCCAAAGTTTCAGCGGGATTTCCAAAATGTTGAAAGGAACTCGAACCATGTCAACCTTGGTTTTGAGAATCTCTCCCGGAGATTGAGAGATTTGGACGTGAAAGGGTACCAATCTTGTCGGGGATTGGGAAGACTTCGCGAGAATGTCCAAAGTTTCAGCGGGATTTCCAAAATGTTGAAAGGAACTCGAAACATGTCAACCTTGGTTTTGAGAATCTCTCCCGGAGTTTGAGAGATTTGGACGTGAAAGGGTACCAGTCTTGTCGGGGATTGGGAACCCTTCGCGAGAATGTCCAAAGTTTCAGCGGGATTTCCAAAATGTTGAAAGGAACTCGAACCATGTCAACCTTGGTTTTGAGAATCTCTCCCGGAGTTTGAGAGATTTGGACGTGAAAGGGTACCAATCTTGTCGGGGATTGGGAACCCTTCGCCAGAATGTCCAAAGTTTCAGCGGGATTTCCAAAATGTTGAAAGGAACTCTAAACATGTCAACCTTGGTTTTGAGAATCTCTCCCGGAGTTTGAGAGATTTGGACGTGAAAGGGTACCAAACTTGTCGGGGATTGGGAACCCTTCGCGAGAATGTCCAAAGTTTCAGCGGGATTTCCAAAATGTTGAGAGGAACTCGAAACATGTCAAGCTTGGTTTTGAGAATCTTAGCCGGAGTTTGAGAGTTTTGGACGTGAAAGGGTACCAATCTTGTCGGGGATCGGGAACCCTTCGCGAGAATGTCCAAAGTTTCAGCGGGATTTCCAAAATGTTAAAAGGAACTCGAAACATGTCAACCTTGGTTTTGAGAATCTCTCCCGGAGTTTGAGAGATTTGGACGTGAAAGGGTACCAATCTTGTCGGGGATTGGGAACCCTTCGCGAGAATGTCCAAAGTTTCAGCGGGATTTCCAAAATGTTGAAAGGAACTCGAAACATGTCAAGCTTGGTTTTGAGAATCTCTCCCGGAGTTTGAGAGATTTGGACGTGAAAGGGTACCAATCTTGTCGGGGATTTGGAACCCTTCGCGAGAATGTCCAAAGTTTCAGTGGGATTTCCAAAATGTTGAAAGGAACTCGAAACATGTCAACCTTGGTTTTGAGAATCTCTCCCGGAGTTTGAGAGATTTGGACGTGAAAGGGTACCAATCTTTTCGGGGATCTAGAACCCTCCGCCAGAATGTCCAAAGTTTCAGCGGGATTTCCAAAATGTTGAAAGGAACTCGAAACATGTCAACCTTGGTTTTGAGAATCTCTCCCGGAGTTTGAGAGATTTGGACGTGAAAGGGTACCAATCTTGTCGGGGATTGGGAACCCTTTGCGACAATGTCCAAAGTTTCAGTGGGATTTCCAAAATGTTGAAAGGAACTCGAAACATGTCAATCTTGGTTTTGAGAATCTCTCCCGGACTTTGAGAGATTTGGACGTGAAAGGGTACCAATCTTGTCAGGGATTGGGAAGCCTTCGCGAGAATGTCCAAAGTTTCAGCGGGATTTCCAAAATGTTGAAAGGAACTCGAAACATGTCAACCTTGGTTTTGAGAATCTCTCCCGGAGTTGGAGAGATTTGGACGTGAAAGGGTACCAATCTTGTCGGGGATTGGGAAGACTTCGCGAGAATGTCCAAAGTTTCAGCGGGATTTCCAAAATGTTGAAAGGAACTCGAAACATGTCAACCTTGGTTTTGAGAATCTCTCCCGGAGTTTGAGAGATTTGGACGTGAAAGGGTACCAATCTTGTCGGGGATTGGGAACCCTTCGCGAGAATGTCCAAAGTTTCAGCGGGATTTCCAAAATGTTGAAAGGAACTCGAACCATGTCAACCTTGGTTTTGAGAATCTCTCCCGGAGTTTGAGAGATTTGGACGTGAAAGGGTACCAATCTTGTCGGGGATTGGGAACCCTTCGCCAGAATGTCCAAAGTTTCAGCGGGATTTCCAAAATGTTGAAAGGAACTCTAAACATGTCAACCTTGGTTTTGAGAATCTCTCCCGGAGTTTGAGAGATTTGGACGTGAAAGGGTACCAAACTTGTCGGGGATTGGGAACCCTTCGCGAGAATGTCCAAAGTTTCAGCGGCATTTCCAAAATGTTGAAAGGAACTCGAAACATGTCAACCTTGGTTTGAGAATCTCTCCCGGACTTTGAGAGATTTGGACGTGAAAGGGTACCAATCTTTTCGGGGATCTAGAACCCTCCG
The DNA here is from genome assembly GCF_964273445.1 of Streptopelia decaocto. NCBI lineage: Eukaryota > Metazoa > Chordata > Aves > Columbiformes > Columbidae > Streptopelia > Streptopelia decaocto. The sequence continues at coordinate 459,675 of NW_028115517.1, read as the reverse complement.
CCAGAATGTCCAAAGTTTCAGCGGGATTTCCAAAATGTTGAGAGGAACTCGAAACATGTCAACCTTGGTTTTGAGAATCTCTGCCGGAGTTTGAGAGATTTGGACGTGAAAGGGTACCAATCTTGTCGGGGATTGGGAACCGTTCGCGAGAATGTCCAAAGTTTCATTGGGATTTCCAAAATGTTGAAAGGAACTCTAAACATGTCAATCTTGGTTTTGAGAATCTCTCCCGGACTTTGAGAGATTTGGACGTGAAAGGGTACCAATCTTGTCAGGGATTGGGAAGCCTTCGCGAGAATGTCCAAAGTTTCAGCGGGATTTCCAAAATGTTGAAAGGAACTCGAAACATGTCAAGCTTGGTTTTGAGAATCTCTCCCGGAGTTTGAGAGTTTTGGACGTGAAAGGGTACCAACCTTGTCGGGGATCGGGAACCCTTCGCGAGAATGTCCAAAGTTTCAGCGGGATTTCCAAAATGTTAAAAGGAACTCGAAACATGTCAACCTTGGTTTTGAGAATCTCTCCCGGAGTTTGAGAGATTTGAACGTGAAAGGGTACCAATCTTGTCGGGTATTGGGAACCCTTCGCGAGAATGTCCAAAGTTTCAGCGGGATTTCCAAAATGTTGAAAGGAACTCGAAACATGTCAAGCTTGGTTTTGAGAATCTCTCCCGGAGTTTGAGAGATTTGGACGTGAAAGGGTACCAATCTTGTCGGGGATTTGGAACCCTTCGCGAGAATGTCCAAAGTTTCAGTGGGATTTCCAAAATGTTGAAAGGAACTCGAAACATGTCAACCTTGGTTTTGAGAATCTCTCCCGGAGTTTGAGAGATTTGGACGTGAAAGTGTACCAATCTTTTCGGGGATCTAGAACCCTCCGCCAGAATGTCCAAAGTTTCAGCGGGATTTCCAAAATGTTGAAAGGAACTCGAAACATGTCAACCTTGGTTTTGAGAATCTCTCCCGGAGTTTGAGAGATTTGGACGTGAAAGGGTACCAATCTTGTCGGGGATTGGGAACCCTTTGCGACAATGTCCAAAGTTTCAGTGGGATTTCCAAAATGTTGAAAGGAACTCGAAACATGTCAATCTTGGTTTTGAGAATCTCTCCCGGACTTTGAGAGATTTGGACGTGAAAGGGTACCAATCTTGTCAGGGATTGGGAAGCCTTCGCGAGAATGTCCAAAGTTTCAGCGGGATTTCCAAAATGTTGAAAGGAACTCGAAACATGTCAACCTTGGTTTTGAGAATCTCTCCCGGACTTTGAGAGATTTGGACGTGAAAGGGTACCAATCTTGTCGGGGATTGGGAAGACTTCGCGAGAATGTCCAAAGTTTCAGCGGGATTTCCAAAATGTTGAAAGGAACTCGAACCATGTCAACCTTGGTTTTGAGAATCTCTCCCGGAGTTTGAGAGATTTGGACGTGAAAGGGTACCAATCTTGTCGGGGATTGGGAACCCTTCGCGAGAATGTCCAAAGTTTCAGCGGGATTTCCAAAATGTTGAAAGGAACTCGAACCATGTCAACCTTGGTTTTGAGAATCTCTCCCGGAGTTTGAGAGATTTGGACGTGAAAGGGTACCAATCTTGTCGGGGATTGGGAACCCTTCGCCAGAATGTCCAAAGTTTCAGCGGGATTTCCAAAATGTTGAAAGGAACTCTAAACATGTCAACCTTGGTTTTGAGAATCTCTCCCGGAGTTTGAGAGATTTGGACGTGAAAGGGTACCAAACTTGTCGGGGATTGGGAACCCTTCGCGAGAATGTCCAAAGTTTCAGCGGCATTTCCAAAATGTTGAAAGGAACTCGAAACATGTCAACCTTGGTTTGAGAATCTCTCCCGGACTTTGAGAGATTTGGACGTGAAAGGGTACCAATCTTTTCGGGGATCTAGAACCCTCCGCCAGAATGTCCAAAGTTTCAGCGGGATTTCCAAAATGTTGAAAGGAACTCGAAACATGTCAACCTTGGTTTTGAGAATCTCTCCCGGAGTTTGAGAGATTTGGACGTGAAAGGGTACCAATCTTGTCGGGGATTGGGAACCGTTCGCGAGAATGTCCAAAGTTTCAGTGGGATTTCCAAAATGTTGAAAGGAACTCTAAACATGTCAATCTTGGTTTTGAGAATCTCTCCCGGACTTTGAGAGATTTGGACGTGAAAGGGTACCAATCTTGTCAGGGATTGGGAACCCTTCGCGAGAATGTCCAAAGTTTCAGCGGGATTTCCAAAATGTTGAAAGGAACTCAAAACATGTCAAGCTTGGTTTTGAGAATCTCTCCCGGAGTTTGAGAGATTTGGACGTGAAAGGGTACCAATCTTGTCGGGCATTGGGAACCATTCGCGAGAATGTCCAAAGTTTCAGCGGGATTTCCAAAATGTTGAAAGGAACTCGAAACATGTCAACCTTGGTTTTGAGAATCTCTCCCGGAGTTGGAGAGTTTTGGACGTGAAAGGGTACCAATCTTGTCGGGGATTGGGAACCCTTCGCGAGAATGTCCAAAGTTTCAGCGGGATTTCCAAAATGTTGAAAGGAACTCGAACCATGTCAAACTTGGTTTTGAGAATCTCTCCCGGAGTTTGAGAGATTTGGACGTGAAAGGGTACCAATCTTGTCGGGGATTGGGAAGACTTCGCGAGAATGTCCAAAGTTTCAGCGGGATTTCCAAAATGTTGAAAGGAACTCGAAACATGTCAACCTTGGTTTTGAGAATCTCTCCCGGAGTTTGAGAGATTTGGACGTGAAAGGGTACCAGTCTTGTCGGGGATTGGGAACCCTTCGCGAGAATGTCCAAAGTTTCAGCGGGATTTCCAAAATGTTGAAAGGAACTCGAACCATGTCAACCTTGGTTTTGAGAATCTCTCCCGGAGTTTGAGAGATTTGGACGTGAAAGGGTACCAATCTTGTCGGGGATTGGGAACCCTTCGCCAGAATGTCCAAAGTTTCAGCGGGATTTCCAAAATGTTGAAAGGAACTCTAAACATGTCAGAGTTTGAGAGATTTGGACGTGAAAGGGTACCAAACTTGTCGGGGATTGGGAACCCTTCGCGAGAATGTCCAAAGTTTCAGCGGGATTTCCAAAATGTTGAAAGGAACTCGAAACATGTCAAGCTTGGTTTTGAGATCTCTCCCGGAGTTTGAGAGATTTGGACGTGAAAGGGTACCAATCTTGTCGGGGATCGGGAACCCTTCGCGAGAATGTCCAAAGTTTCAGCGGGATTTCCAAAATGTTAAAAGGAACTCGAAACATGTCAACCTTGGTTTTGAGAATCTCTCCCGGAGTTTGAGAGATTTGGACGTGAAAGGGTACCAATCTTGTCGGGTATTGGGAACCCTTCGCGAGAATGTCCAAAGTTTCAGCGGGATTTCCAAAATGTTGAAAGGAACTCGAAACATGTCAACCTTGGTTTTGAGAATCTCTCCCGGAGTTTGAGAGATTTGGACGTGAAAGGGTACCAATCTTGTCGGGGATTTGGAACCCTTCGCGAGAATGTCCAAAGTTTCAGTGGGATTTCCAAAATGTTGAAAGGAACTCTAAACATGTCAACCTTGGTTTTGAGAATCTCTCCCGGACTTTGAGAGATTCGGACGTGAAAGGGTACCAAACTTGTTGGGGATTGGGAACCCATCGCGACAATGTCAAATTTTCAGCGGGATTTCCAAAATGTTGAAAGGAACTCGAAACATGTCAACCTTGGTTTTGAGAATCTCTCCCGGAGTTTGAGAGATTTGCACGTGAAAGGGTACCAATCTTGTCGGGGATTGGGAACCCTTCGCCAGAATGTCCAAAGTTTCAGCGGGATTTCCAAAATGTTGAAAGGAACTCTAAACATGTCAACCTTGGTTTTGAGAATCTCTCCCGGACTTTGAGAGATTCGGACGTGAAAGGGTACCAAACTTGTCGGGGATTGGGAACCCTTCGCGAGAATGTCCAAAGTTTCAGCGGGATTTCCAAAATGTTGAAAGGAACTCGAAACATGTCAAGCTTGGTTTTGAGAATCTTAGCCGGAGTTTGAGAGTTTTGGACGTGAAAGGGTACCAATCTTGTCGGGGATCGGGAACCCTTCGCGAGAATGTCCAAAGTTTCAGCGGGATTTCCAAAATGTTGAAAGGAACTCGAAACATGTCAACCTTGGTTTTGAGAATCTCTCCCGGAGTTTGAGAGATTTGGACGTGAAAGGGTACCAATCTTGTCGGGGATTGGGAACCCTTCGCGAGAATGTCCAAAGTTTCAGCGGGATTTCCAAAATGTTGAAAGGTACTCGAAACATGTCAACCTTGGTTTTGAGAATCTCTCCCGGAGTTTGAGAGATTTGGACGTGAAAGGGTACCAATCTTGTCGGGGATTGGGAACCCTTCGCGACAATGTCCAAAGTTTCAGCGGGATTTCCAAAATGTTGAAAGGAACTCGAAACATGTCAACCTTGGTTTTGAGAATCTCTCCCGGAGTTTGACAGATTTGGACGTGAAAGGGTACCAAGCTTGTCGGGGATCTAGAACCCTCCGCCAGAATGTCCAAAGTTTCAGCGGGATTTCCAAAATGTTGAAAGGAACTCGAAACATGTCAACCTTGGTTTTGAGAATCTCTCCCGGAGTTTGAGAGTTTTGGACGTGAAAGGGTACCAATCTTGTCGGGGATTGGGAACCCTTCGCGACAATGTCCAAAGAGTCAGCGGGATTTCCAAAATGTTGAAAGGAACTCGAAACATGTCAACCTTGGTTTTGAGAATCTCTCCCGGAGTTTGAGAGATTTGGACGTGAAAGGGTACCAATCTTGTCGGGGATTGGGAACCCATCGCGAAAATGTCCAAAGTTTCAGCGGGATTTCCAAAATGTTGAAAGGAACTCTAAACATGTCAACCTTGGTTTTGAGAATCTCTCCCGGAGTTTGAGAGATTTGGACGTGAAAGGGTACCAATCTTGTCGGGGATCTAGAACCCTCCGCCAGAATGTCCAAAGTTTCAGCGGGATTTCCAAAATGTTGAAAGGAACTCGAAACATGTCAATCTTGGTTTTGAGAATCTCTCCCGGAGTTTGAGAGATTTGGACGTGAAAGGGTACCAATCTTGTCGGGGATTGGGAACCCTTCGCGACAATGTCCAAAGTTTCAGCGGGATTTCCAAAATGTTGAAAGGAACTCGAAACATGTCAACCTTGGTTTTGAGAATCTCTCCCGGAGTTTGAGAGATTTGGACGTGAAAGGGTACCAATCTTGTCGGGGATTGGGAACCCTTCGCGAGAATGTCCAAAGTTTCAGCGGGATTTCCAAAATGTTGAAAGGAACTCGAAACATGTCAACCTTGGTTTTGAGAATCTCTCCCGGAGTTTGAGAGATTTGGACGTGAAAGGGTACCAATCTTGTCGGGGATCTAGAACCCTCCGCCAGAATGTCCAAAGTTTCAGCGGGATTTCCAAAATGTTGAAAGGAACTCGAAACATGTCAACCTTGGTTTTGAGAATCTCTCCCGGAGTTGGAGAGTTTTGGACGTGAAAGGGTACCAATCTTGTCGGGGATCAGGAACCCTTCGCGAGAATGTCCAAAGTTTCAGCGGGATTTCCAAAATGTTAAAAGGAACTCGAAACATGTCAACCTTGGTTTTGAGAATCTCTCCCAGAGTTTGAGAGATTTGGACGTGAAAGGGTACCAATCTTGTCAGGGATTGGGAACCCTTCGCGAGAATGTCCAAAGTTTCAGCGGGATTTCCAAAATGTTGAAAGGAACTCGAAACATATCAACCTTGGTTTTGAGAATCTCTCCCGGAGTTTGAGAGATTTGGACGTGAAAGGGTACCAATCTTTTCGGGGATCTAGAACCGTCCGCCAGAATGTCCAAAGTTTCAGCGGGATTTCCAAAATGTTGAAGGGAACTCGAAACATGTCAACCTTGGTTTTGAGAATCTCTCCCGGAGTTTGAGAGATTTGGACGTGAAAAGGTACCAATCTTGTCGGGGATTGGGAACCCTTCGCGACAATGTCCAAAGTTTCAGCGGGATTTCCAAAATGTTGAAAGGAACTGGAACCATGTCAACCTTGGTTTTGAGAATCTCTCCCGGAGTTTGAGAGATTTGGACGTGAAAGGGTACCAATCTTGTCGGGGATTGGGAACCCTTCGCCAGAATGTCCAAAGTTTCAGCGGGATTTCCAAAATGTTGAAAGGAACTCGAAACATGTCAAGCTTGGTTTTGAGAATCTCTCCCGGAGTTTGACAGATTTGGACGTGAAAGGGTACCAATCTTGTCGGGGATTGGGAACCCTTCGCCAGATTGTCCAAAGTTTCAGCGGGATTTCCAAAATATTGAAAGGAACTCGAAACATGTCAACCTTGGTTTTGAGAATCTCTCCCGGACTTTGAGAGATTTGGACGTGAAAGGGTACCAATCTTGTCGGGGATTGGGAACCCTTCGCGACAATGTCCAAAGTTTCAGCGGGATTTCCAAAATGTTGAAAGGAACTCGAAACATATCAACCTTGGTTTTGAGAATCTCTCCCGGAGTTTGAGAGATTTGGACGTGAAAGGGTACCAGTCTTGTCGGGGATTGGGAACCCTTCGCGACAATGTCCAAAGTTTCAGCGGGATTTCCAAAATGTTGAAAGGAACTCGAAACATGTCAACCTTGGTTTTGAGAATCTCTCCCGGAGTTTGAGAGATTTGGACGTGAAAGGGTACCAATCTTGTCGGGGATTGGGAACCCTTCGCCAGAATGTCCAAAGTTTCAGCGGGATTTCCAAAATGTTGAGAGGAACTCGAAACATGTCAACCTTGGTTTTGAGAATCTCTCCCGGAGTTTGAGAGATTTGGACGTGAAAGGGTACCAATCTTGTCGGGGATTGGGAACCCTTCGCCAGAATGTCCAAAATTTCAGCGGGATTTCCAAAATGTTGAAAGGAACTCGAAACATGTCAACCTTGGTTTTGAGAATCTCTCCCGGAGTTTGAGAGATTTGGACGTGAAAGGGTACCAATCTTGTCGGGGATTGGGAACCCTTCACCAGAATGTCCAAAGTTTCAGCGGGATTTCCAAAATGTTGAAAGGAACTCGAAACATGTCAACCTTGGTTTTGAGAATCTCTCCCGGAGTTTGAGAGATTTGGACGTGAAAGGGTACCAATCTTGTCGGTGACTGGGAACCCTTCGCGAGAATGTCCAAAGTTTCAGCGGGATTTCCAAAATGTTGAAAGGAACTCGAAACATGTCAACCTTGGTTTTGAGAATCTCTCCCGGAGTTTGAGAGATTTGGACGTGAAAAGGTACCAATCTTGTCGGGGATTGGGAACCCTTCGCCAGAATGTCCAAAGTTTCAGCGGGATTTCCAAAATGTTGAAAGGAACTCGAAACATGTCAACCTTGGTTTTGAGAATCTCTCCCGGACTTTGAGAGATTTGGACGTGAAAGGGTACCAATCTTGTCGGGGATTGGGAACCCTTCGCCAGAATGTCCAAAGTTTCAGCGGGATTTCCAAAATGTTGAAAGGAACTCGAAACATATCAACCTTGGTTTTGAGAATCTCTCCCGGAGTTTGAGAGATTTGGACGTGAAAGGGTACCAATCTTTTCGGGGATCTAGAACCCTCCGCCAGAATGTCCAAAGTTTCAGCGGGATTTCCAAAATGTTGAAAGGAACTCGAAACATATCAACCTTGGTTTTGAGAATCTCTCCCGGAGTTTGAGAGATTTGGACGTGAAAGGGTACCAATCTTTTCGGGCATCTAGAACCCTCCGCCAGAATGTCCAAAGTTTCAGCGGGATTTCCAAAATGTTGAAAGGAACTGGAACCATGTCAACCTTGGTTTTGAGAATCTCTCCCGGAGTTTGAGAGATTTGGACGTGAAAGGGTACCAATCTTGTCGGGGATTGGGAACCCTTCGCGACAATGTCCAAAGTTTCAGCGGGATTTCCAAAATGTTGAAAGGAACTCGAAACATATCAACCTTGGTTTTGAGAATCTCTCCCGGAGTTTGAGAGATTTGGACGTGAAAGGGTACCAATCTTGTCGGGGATTGGGAACCCTTCGCGAGAATGTCCAAAGTTTCAGCGGGATTTCCAAAATGTTGAAAGGAACTCGAAACATGTCAACCTTGGTTTTGAGAATCTCTCCCGGAGTTTGAGAGATTTGGACGTGAAAGGGTACCAATCTTGTGGGGGATTGGGAACCCTTCGCGAGAATGTCCAAAGTTACAGCGGGATTTCCAAAATGTTGAAAGGAACTCGAAACATGTCAACCTTGGTTTTGAGAATCTCTCCCAGAGTTTGAGAGATTTGGACGTGAAAGGGTACCAATCTTGTCGGGGATTGGGAACCCTTCGCGAGAATGTCCAAAGTTTCAGCGGGATTTCCAAAATGTTGAAAGGAACTCGAAACATGTCAACCTTGGTTTTGAGAATCTCTCCCGGACTTTGAGAGATTTGGACGTGAAAGGGTACCAGTCTTGTCAAGGGTTGGGAACCCTTCGAGAGAATGTCCAAAGTTTCAGCGGGATTTCCAAAATGTTGAAACGAACTCGAAACATGTCAACCTTGGTTTTGAGAATCTCTCCCGGAGTTTGAGACATTCGGACGTGAAAGGGTACCAATCTTGTCGGGGATTGGGAACCCTTCGCCAGAATGTCCAAAGTTTCAGCGGGATTTCCAAAATGTTGAAAGGAACTCGAAACATGTCAACCTTGGTTTTGAGAATCTCTCCCGGAGTTTGAGAGATTTGGACGTGAAAGGGTACCAATCTTGTCGGGGATTGGGAACCCTTCGCGAGAATGTCCAAAGTTTCAGCGGGATTTCCAAAATGTTGAAAGGAACTCGAAACATGTCAACCTTGGTTTTGAGAATCTCTCCCGGAGTTTGAGAGATTTGGACGTGAAAGGGTACCAATCTTGTCGGGGATTGGGAACCCTTCGCGAGAATGTCCAAAGTTTCAGCGGGATTTCCAAAATGTTGAAAGGAACTCGAAACATGTCAGCCTTGGTTTTGAGAATCTCTCCCGGAGTTTGAGAGATTTGGACGTGAAAGGGTACCAATCTTGTCGGGGATTGGGAACCCTTCGCGAGAATGTCCAAAGTTTCAGCGGGATTTCCAAAATGTTGAAAGGAACTCGAAACATGTCAACCTTGGTTTTGAGAATCTCTCCCGGAGTTTGAGAGATTTGGACGTGAAAGGGTGCCAATCTTGTCGGGGATTGGGAACCCTTCGCGAGAATGTCCAAAGTTTCAGCGGGATTTCCAAAATGTTGAAAGGAACTCGAAACATGTCAACCTTGGTTTTGAGAATCTCTCCCGGAGTTTGAGAGATTTGGACGTGAAAGGGTACCAATCTTGTCGGTGACTGGGAACCCTTCGCGAGAATGTCCAAAGTTTCAGCGGGATTTCCAAAATGTTGAAAGGAACTCGAAACATGTCAACCTTGGTTTTGAGAATCTCTCCCGGAGTTTGAGAGATTTGGACGTGAAAGGGTACCAATCTTGTCGGTGACTGGGAACCCTTCGCGAGAATGTCCAAAGTTTCAGCGGGATTTCCAAAATGTTAAAAGGAACTCGAAACATGTCAACCTTGGTTTTGAGAATCTCTCCCGGAGTTTGAGAGATTTGGACGTGAAAGGGTACCAATCTTGTCGGGGATTGGGAACCCTTCGCCAGAATGTCCAAAGTTTCAGCGGGATTTCCAAAATGTTGAAAGGAACTCGAAACATATCAACCTTGGTTTTGAAAATCTCTCCCGGAGTTTGAGAGATTTGGACGTGAAAGGGTACCAATCTTTTCGGGGATCTAGAACCCTCCGCCAGAATGTCCAAAGTTTCAGCGGGATTTCCAAAATGTTGAGAGGAACTCGAAACATGTCAACCTTGGTTTTGAGAATCTCTCCCGGAGTTTGAGAGATTTGGACGTGAAAGGGTACCAATCTTTTCGGGCATCTAGAACCCTCCGCCAGAATGTCCAAAGTTTCAGCGGGATTTCCAAAATGTTGAAAGGAACTGGAACCATGTCAACCTTGGTTTTGAGAATCTCTCCCGGAGTTTGAGAGATTTGGACGTGAAAGGGTACCAATCTTGTCGGGGATTGGGAACCCTTCGCGACAATGTCCAAAGTTTCAGCGGGATTTCCAAAATGTTGAAAGGAACTCGAAACATATCAACCTTGGTTTTGAGAATCTCTCCCGGAGTTTGAGAGATTTGGACGTGAAAGGGTACCAATCTTGTCGGGGATTGGGAACCCTTCGCGAGAATGTCCAAAGTTTCAGCGGGATTTCCAAAATGTTGAAAGGAACTCGAAACATGTCAACCTTGGTTTTGAGAATCTCTCCCGGAGTTGGAGAGATTTGGACGTGAAAGGGTACCAATCTTGTCGGGGATTGGGAACCCTTCGCCAGAATGTCCAAAGTTACAGCGGGATTTCCAAAATGTTGAAAGGAACTCGAACCATGTCAACCTTGGTTTTGAGAATCTCTCCCGGAGTTTGAGAGATTTGGACGTGAAAGGGTACCAATCTTGTCGGGGATTGGGAACCCTTCGCGAGAATGTCCAAAGTTTCAGCGGGATTTCCAAAATGTTGAAAGGAACTCGAAACATGTCAACCTTGGTTTTGAGAATCTCTCCCGGACTTTGAGAGATTTGGACGTGAAAGGGTACCAGTCTTGTCAAGGGTTGGGAACCCTTCGCGAGAATGTCCAAAGTTTCAGCGGGATTTCCAAAATGTTAAAAGGAACTCGAAACATGTCAAGCTTGGTTTTGAGAATCTCTCCCGGAGTTTGAGAGATTTGGACGTGAAAGGGTACCAATCTTGTCGGGGATTTAGAACCCTCCGCCAGAACGTCCAAAGTTTCAGCGGGATTTCCAAAATGTTGAAACGAACTCGAAACATGTCAACCTTGGTTTTGAGAATCTCTCCCAGAGTTTGAGACATTCGGACGTGAAAGGGTACCAATCTTGTCGGGGATTGGGAACCCTTCGCGAGAATGTCCAAAGTTTCAGCGGGATTTCCAAAATGTTGAAAGGAACTCGAAACATGTCAACCTTGGTTTTGAGAATCTCTCCCGGACTTTGAGAGATTTGGACATGAAAGGGTACCAGTCTTGTCGGGGGTTGGGAACCCTTCGAGAGAATGTCCAAAGTTTCAGCGGGATTTCCAAAATGTTAAAAGGAACTCGAAACATGTCAACCTTGGTTTTGAGAATCTCTCCCGGAGTTTGAGAGATTTGGACGTGAAAGGGTACCAATCTTGTCGGGGATTTAGAACCCTCCGCCAGAACGTCCAAAGTTTCAGCGGGATTTCCAAAATGTTGAAACGAACTCGAAACATGTCAACCTTGGTTTTGAGAATCTCTCCCGGAGTTTGAGACATTCGGACGTGAAAGGGTACCAATCTTGTCGGGGATTGGGAACCCTTCGCCAGAATGTCCAAAGTTTCAGCGGGATTTCCAAAATGTTGAAAGGAACTCGAAACATGTCAACCTTGGTTTTGAGAATCTCTCCCGGAGTTTGAGAGATTTGGACGTGAAAGGGTACCAATCTTGTCGGGGATTGGGAACCCTTCGCGACTATGTCCAAAGTTTCAGCGGGATTTCCAAAATGTTGAAAGGAACTCGAAACATGTCAACCTTGGTTTTGAGAATCTCTCCCGGAGTTTGAGAGATTTGGACGTGAAAGGGTACCAATCTTGTCGGGGATCTAGAACCCTCCGCCAGAATGTCCAAAGTTTCAGCGGGATTTCCAAAATGTTGAAAGGAACTCGAAACATGTCAACCTTGGTTTTGAGAATCTCTCCCGGAGTTGGAGAGTTTTGGACGTGAAAGGGTACCAATCTTGTCGGGGATTGGGAACCCTTCGCGAGAATGTCCAAAGTTTCAGCGGGATCTCCAAAATGTTGAGAGGAACTCGAAACATGTCAACCTTGGTTTTGAGAATCTCTCCCGGAGTTTGAGAGATTTGGACGTGAAAGGGTGCCAATCTTGTCGGGGATTGGGAACCCTTCGCGAGAATGTCCAAAGTTTCAGCGGGATTTCCAAAATGTTGAAAGGAACTCGAAACATGTCAAGCTTGGTTTTGAGAATCTTAGCCGGAGTTTGAGAGTTTTGGACGTGAAAGGGTACCAATCTTGTCGGGGATTGGGAACCCTTCGCGACAATGTCCAAAGTTTCAGCGGGATTTCCAAAATGTTAAAAGGAACTCGAAACATGTCAACCTTGGTTTTGAGAATCTCTCCCGGACTTTGAGAGATTTGGACGTGAAAGGGTACCAGTCTTGTCGGGGGTTGGGAACCCTTCGAGAGAATGTCCAAAGTTTCAGCGGGATTTCCAAAATGTTAAAAGGAACTCGAAACATGTCAACCTTGGTTTTGAGAATCTCTCCCGGAGTTTGAGAGATTTGGACGTGAAAGGGTACCAATCTTGTCGGGGATTTAGAACCCTCCGCCAGAACGTCCAAAGTTTCAGCGGGATTTCCAAAATGTTGAAACGAACTCGAAACATGTCAACCTTGGTTTTGAGAATCTCTCCCGGACTTTGAGACATTCGGACGTGAAAGGGTACCAATCTTGTCGGGGATTGGGAACCCTTCGCCAGAATGTCCAAAGTTTCAGCGGGATTTCCAAAATGTTGAAAGGAACTCGAAACATGTCAACCTTGGTTTTGAGAATCTCTCCCGGAGTTTGAGAGATTTGGACGTGAAAGGGTACCAATCTTGTCGGGGATTGGGAACCCTTCGCGACTATGTCCAAAGTTTCAGCGGGATTTCCAAAATGTTGAAAGGAACTCGAAACATGTCAACCTTGGTTTTGAGAATCTCTCCCGGAGTTTGAGAGATTTGGACGTGAAAGGGTACCAATCTTGTCGGGGATTGGGAACCCTTCGCGACAATGTCCAAAGTTTCAGCGGGATTTCCAAAATGTTGAAAGGAACTCGAAACATGTCAACCTTGGTTTTGAGAATCTCTCCCGGAGTTTGAGAGATTTGGACGTGAAAGGGTACCAATCTTGTCGGGGATTGGGAACCCTTCGCGAGAATGTCCAAAGTTTCAGCGGGATTTCCAAAATGTTGAAAGGAACTCGAAACATGTCAACCTTGGTTTTGAGAATCTCTCCCGGAGTTTGAGAGATTTGGACGTGAAAGGGTACCAATCTTGTCGGGGATTGGGAACCCTTCGTGAGAATGTCCAAAGTTTCAGCGGGATTTCCAAAATGTTGAAAGGAACTCGAACCATGTCAACCTTGGTTTTGAGAATCTCTCCCGGAGTTTGAGAGATTTGGACGTGAAAGGGTACCAATCTTGTCGGGGATTTGGAACCCTTCACGAGAATGTCCAAAGTTTCAGCGGGATTTCCAAAATGTTGAAAGGAACTCGAAACATGTCAACCTTGGTTTTGAGAATCTCTCCCGGAGTTTGACAGATTTGGACGTGAAAGGGTACCAATCTTGTCGGGGATTGGGAACCCTTCGCGAGAATGTCCCAAGTTTCAGCGGGATTTCCAAAATGTTGAAAGGAACTCGAAACATGGCAACCTTGGTTTTGAGAATCTCTCCCGGACTTTGAGAGATTTGGACGTGGAAGGGTACCAGTCTTGTCGGGGATTGGGAACCCTTCGCGAGAATGTCCAAAGTTTCAGCGGGATTTCCAAAATGTTGAAAGGAACTCGAAACATGTCAACCTTGGTTTTGAGAATCTCTCCCGGAGTTTGAGAGATTTGGACGTGAAAGAGTATCAATCTTGTCGGGGATTGGGAACCCTTCGCGACAATGTCCAAAGTTTCAGCGGGATTTCCAAAATGTTGAAAGGAACTCGCAACATGTCAACCTTGGTTTTGAGAATCTCTCCCGGAGTTTGAGAGATTTGGACGTGAAAGGGTACCAATCTTGTCGGGGATCTAGAACCCTCCGCCAGAATGTCCAATGTTTCAGCGGGATTTCCAAAATGTTGAAAGGAACTCGAAACATGTCAACCTTGGTTTTGAGAATCTCTCCCAGAGTTTGAGACATTCGGACGTGAAAGGGTACCAATCTTGTCGGGGATTGGGAAACCTTCGCGAAAATGTCCAAAGTTTCAGCGGGATTTCCAAAATGTTGAAAGGAACTGGAACCATGTCAACCTTGGTTTTGAGAATCTCTCCCGGAGTTTGAGAGATTTGGACGTGAAAGGGTACCAATCTTGTCGGGGATTGGGAACCCTTCGCGAGAATGTCCAAAGTTTCAGCGGGATTTCCAAAATGTTGAAAGGAACTCGAAACATGTCAACCTTGGTTTTGAGAATCTCTCCCGGAGTTTGAGAGATTTGGACGTGAAAGGGTACCAATCTTGTCGGGGATTGGGAACCCTTCGCGAGAATGTCCAAAGTTTCAGCGGGATTTCCAAAATGTTGAAAGGAACTCGAAACATGTCAACCTTGGTTTTGAGAATCTCTCCCGGAGTTTGAGAGATTTGGACGTGAAAGGGTACCAATCTTGTCGGGGATTGGGAACCCTTCGCGAGAATGTCCAAAGTTTCAGCGGGATTTCCAAAATGTTGAAAGGAACTCGAAACATGTCAACCTTGGTTTTGAGAATCTCTCCCGGAGTTTGAGAGATTTGGACGTGAAAGGGTACCAATCTTGTCGGGGATTGGGAACCCTTCGCGAGAATGTCCAAAGTTTCAGCGGGATTTCCAAAATGTTGAAAGGAACTCGAAACATGTCAACCTTGGTTTTGAGAATCTCTCCCGGACTTTGAGAGATTTGGACGTGAAAGGGTACCAATCTTGTCGGGGATTGGGAACCCTTCGCGAGAATGTCCAAAGTTTCAGCGGGATTTCCAAAATGTTGAAAGGAACTCGAAACATGTCAACCTTGGTTTTGAGAATCTTAACCGGAGTTTGAGAGTTTTGGACGTGAAAGGGTACCAATCTTGTCGGGGATCGGGAACCCTTCGCGAGAATGTCCAAAGTTTCAGCGGGATTTCCAAAATGTTAAAAGGAACTCGAAACATGTCAACCTTGGTTTTGAGAATCTCTCCCGGAGTTTGAGAGATTTGGACGTGAAAGGGTACCAATCTTGTCGGGGATTGGGAACCCTTCGCGAGAATGTCCAAAGTTTCAGCGGGATTTCCAAAATGTTGAAAGGAACTCGAAACATATCAACCTTGGTTTTGAGAATCTCTCCCGGAGTTTGAGAGATTTGGACGTGAAAGGGTAACAATCTTGTCGGGGATTGGGAACCCTTCGTGACAATGTCCAAAGTTTCAGCGGGATTTCCAAAATGTTGAAAGGAACTCGAAACATGTCAACTTTGGTTTTGAGAATCTCTCCCGGATTTTGAGAGATTTGGACGTGAAAGGGTACCAATCTTGTCGGGGATTGGGAACCCTTCGCGAGAATGTCCAAAGTTTCAGCGGGATTTCCAAAATGTTGAAAGGAACTCGAAACATGTCAACCTTGGTTTTGGGAATCTCTCCCGGACTTTGAGAGATTTGGACGTGAAAGGGTACCAATCTTGTCGGGGATTGGGAAACCTTCGCGAGAATGTCCAAAGTTTCAGCGGGATTTCCAAAATGTTGAAAGGAACTCGAAACATGTCAACCTTGGTTTTGAGAATCTCTCCCGGAGTTTGAGAGATTTGGACGTGAAAGGGTACCAATCTTGTCGGGGATTGGGAACCCTTCGCCAGAATGTCCAAAGTTTCAGCGGGATTTCCAAAATGTTGAGAGGAACTCGAAACATGTCAACCTTGGTTTTGAGAATCTCTCCCGGAGTTTGAGAGATTTGGACGTGAAAGGGTACCAATCTTGTCGGGGATTGGGAACCCTTCGCGAGAATGTCCCAAGTTTCAGCGGGATTTCCAAAATGTTGAAAGGAACTCGAAACATGTCAACCTTGGTTTTGAGAATCTCTCCCGGAGTTTGAGAGATTTGGACGTGAAAGAGTATCAATCTTGTCGGGGATTGGGAACCCTTCGCGAGAATGTCCAAAGTTTCAGCGGGATTTCCAAAATGTTGAAAGGAACTCGAAACATGTCAACCTTGGTTTTGAGAATCTCTCCCGCACTTTGAGAGATTTGGACGTGAAAGGGTACCAATCTTGTCGGGGATTGGGAACCCTTCGCGAGAATGTCCAAAGTTTCAGCGGGATTTCCAAAATGTTGAAAGGAACTCGAAAGGTGTCAACCTTGGTTTTGAGAATCTCTCCCGGAGTTTGAGAGATTTGGACGTGAAAGGGTACCAATCTTGTCGGGGATTGGGAACCCTTCGCGAGAATGTCCAAAGTTTCAGCGGGATTTCCAAAATGTTGAAAGGAACTCGAAACATGTCAACTTTGGTTTTGAGAATCTCTCCCGGAGTTTGAGAGTTTTGGACGTGAAAGGGTACCAATCTTGTCGGGGATTGGGAACCCTTCGCGAGAATGTCCAAATCTTCAGCGGGATTTCCAAAATGTTGAAAGGAACTCGAAACATGTCAGCCTTGTCTTAGACAATCTCTCCCGGAGTTGGAGAGATTTGGACGTGAAAGGGTACCAATCTTGTCGGGGATTGGGAACCCTCCGCCACAATGTCCAAAGTTTCAGCGGGATTTCCAAAATGTTGAAAGGAACTCTAAACATGTCAACCTTGGTTTTGAGAATCTCTCCCGGACTTTGAGAGATTTGGACGTGAAAGGGTACCAAACTTGTCGGGGATTGGGAACCCTTCGCGAGAATGTCCAAAGTTTCAGCGGGATTTCCAAAATGTTGAAAGGAACTCGAAACATGTCAAGCTTGGTTTTGAGAATCTTAACCGGAGTTTGAGAGTTTTGGACGTGAAAGGGTACCAATCTTGTCGGGGATCGGGAACCCTTCGCGAGAATGTCCAAAGTTTCAGCGGGATTTCCAAAATGTTAAAAGGAACTCGAAACATGTCAACCTTGGTTTTGAGAATCTCTCCCGGAGTTTGAGAGATTTGGACGTGAAAGGGTACCAATCTTGTCGGGGATTGGGAACCCTTCGCGAGAATGTCCAAAGTTTCAGCGGGATTTCCAAAATGTTGAAAGGAACTCGAAACATGTCAACCTTGGTTTTGAGAATCTCTCCCGGAGTTTGAGAGATTTGGACGTGAAAGGGTACCAATCTTGTCGGGGATTGGGAACCCTTCGCGAGAATGTCCAAAGTTTCAGCGGGATTTCCAAAATGTTGAGAGGAACTCGAAACATGTCAACCTTGGTTTTGAGAATCTCTCCCGGAGTTTGAGAGATTTGGACGTGAAAGGGTACCAATCTTGTCGGGGATTGGGAACCCTTCGCCAGAATGTCCAAAGTTTCAGCGGGATTTCCAAAATGTTGAAAGGAACTCGAAACATGTCAACCTTGGTTTTGAGAATCTCTCCCGGAGTTTGAGAGATTTGGACGTGGAAGGGTACCAGTCTTGTCGGGGATTGGGAACCCTTCGCGAGAATGTCCAAAGTTTCAGCGGGATTTCCAAAATGTTGAAAGGAACTCGAAACATGTCAACCTTGGTTTTGAGAATCTCTCCCGGAGTTTGAGAGATTTGGACGTGAAAGAGTATCAATCTTGTCGGGGATTGGGAACCCTTCGCGAGAATGTCCAAAGTTTCAGCGGGATTTCCAAAATGTTGAGAGGAACTCGAAACATGTCAACCTTGGTTTTGAGAATCTCTCCCAGAGTTTGAGACATTCGGACGTGAAAGGGTACCAATCTTGTCGGGGATCTAGAACCCTCCGCCAGAATGTCCAAAGTTTCAGCGGGATTTCCAAAATGTTGAAAGGAACTCGAAACATGTCAACCTTGGTTTTGAGAATCTCTCCCAGAGTTTGAGACATTCGGACGTGAAAGGGTACCAATCTTGTCGGGGATTGGGAAACCTTCGCGAAAATGTCCAGAGTTTCAGCGGGATTTCCAAAATGTTGAAAGGAACTCGAAACATGTCAACCTTGGTTTTGAGAATCTCTCCCGGAGTTTGAGAGATTTGGACGTGAAAGGGTACCAATCTTGTCGGGGATTGGGAACCCTTCGCGAGAATGTCCAAAGTTTCAGCGGGATTTCCAAAATGTTGAAAGGAACTCGAAAGGTGTCAACCTTGGTTTTGAGAATCTCTCCCGGAGTTTGAGAGATTTGGACGTGAAAGGGTACCAATCTTGTCGGGGATTGGGAACCCTTCGCGAGAATGTCCAAAGTTTCAGCGGGATTTCCAAAATGTTGAAAGGAACTCGAAACATGTCAACTTTGGTTTTGAGAATCTCTCCCGGAGTTTGAGAGTTTTGGACGTGAAAGGGTACCAATCTTGTCGGGGATTGGGAACCCTTCGCGAGAATGTCCAAATCTTCAGCGGGATTTCCAAAATGTTGAAAGGAACTCGAAAGATGTCAGCCTTGGCTTAGAGAATCTCTCCCGGAGTTTGAGAGATTTGGACGTGAAAGGGTACCAATCTTGTCGGGGATTGGGAACCCTCCGCCACAATGTCCAAAGTTTCAGCGGGATTTCCAAAATGTTGAAAGGAACTCTAAACATGTCAACCTTGGTTTTGAGAATCTCTCCCGCACTTTGAGAGATTTGGACGTGAAAGGGTACCAAACTTGTCGGGGATTGGGAACCCTTCGCGAGAATGTCCAAAGTTTCAGCGGGATTTCCAAAATGTTAAAAGGAACTCGAAACATGTCAACCTTGGTTTTGAGAATCTCTCCCGGAGTTTGAGAGATTTGGACGTGAAAGGGTACCAATCTTGTCGGGGATTGGGAACCCTTCGCCAGAATGTCCAAAGTTTCAGCGGGATTTCCAAAATGTTGAAAGGAACTCGAAACATGTCAACCTTGGTTTTGAGAATCTCTCCCGGAGTTTGAGAGATTTGGACGTGAAAGGGTACCAATCTTGTCGGGGATTGGGAACCCTTCGCGAGAATGTCCAAAGTTTCAGCGGGATTTCCAAAATGTTGAGAGGAACTCGAAACATGTCAACCTTGGTTTTCAGAATCTCTCCCGGAGTTTGAGAGATTTGGACGTGAAAGGGTACCAATCTTGTCGGGGATTGGGAACCCTTCGCGAAAATGTCCAAAGTTTCAGCGGGATTTCCAAAATGTTGAAAGGAACTCGAAACATGTCAACCTTGGTTTTGAGAATCTCTCCCGGAGTTTGAGAGATTTGGACGTGGAAGGGTACCAGTCTTGTCGGGGATTGGGAACCTTTCGCGAGAATGTCCAACGTTTCAGCGGGATTTCCAAAATGTTGAAAGGAACTCGAAACATGTCAACCTTGGTTTTGAGAATCTCTCCCGGAGTTTGAGAGATTTGGACGTGAAAGAGTATCAATCTTGTCGGGGATTGGGAACCCTTCGCGAGAATGTCCAAAGTTTCAGCGGGATTTCCAAAATGTTGAGAGGAACTCGAAACATGTCAACCTTGGTTTTGAGAATCTCTCCCAGAGTTTGAGACATTCGGACGTGAAAGGGTACCAATCTTGTCGGGGATCTAGAACCCTCCGCCAGAATGTCCAAAGTTTCAGCGGGATTTCCAAAATGTTGAAAGGAACTCGAAACATGTCAACCTTGGTTTTGAGAATCTCTCCCAGAGTTTGAGACATTCGGACGTGAAAGGGTACCAATCTTGTCGGGGATTGGGAAACATTCGCGAAAATGTCCAGAGTTTCAGCGGGATTTCCAAAATGTTGAAAGGAACTCGAAACATGTCAACCTTGGTTTTGGGAATCTCTCCCGGACTTTGAGAGATTTGGACGTGAAAGGGTACCAATCTTGTCGGGGATTGGGAACCCTTCGCGAGAATGTCCAAAGTTTCAGCGGGATTTCCAAAATGTTGAAAGGAACTCGAAACATGTCAACCTTGGTTTTGAGAATCTCTCCCGGAGTTTGAGAGATTTGGACGTGAAAGGGTACCAATCTTGTCGGGGATTGGGAACCCTTCGCCAGAATGTCCAAAGTTTCAGCGGGATTTCCAAAATGTTGAAAGGAACTCGAAACATGTCAACCTTGGTTTTGAGAATCTCTCCCGGAGTTTGAGAGATTTGGACGTGAAAGGGTACCAATCTTGTCGGGGATTGGGAACCCTTCGCGAGAATGTCCAAAGTTTCAGCGGGATTTCCAAAATGTTGAGAGGAACTCGAAACATGTCAACCTTGGTTTTGAGAATCTCTCCCGGAGTTTGAGAGATTTGGACGTGAAAGGGTACCAATCTTGTCGGGGATTGGGAACCCTTCGCGAGAATGTCCCAAGTTTCAGCGGGATTTCCAAAATGTTGAAAGGAACTCGAAACATGTCAACCTTGGTTTTGAGAATCTCTCCCGGAGTTTGAGAGATTTGGACGTGAAAGAGTATCAATCTTGTCGGGGATTGGGAACCCTTCGCGAGAATGTCCAAAGTTTCAGCGGGATTTCCAAAATGTTGAAAGGAACTCGAAACATGTCAACCTTGGTTTTGAGAATCTCTCCCGCACTTTGAGAGATTTGGACGTGAAAGGGTACCAATCTTGTCGGGGACCTAGAACCCTCCGCCAGAATGTCCAAAGTTTCAGCGGGATTTCCAAAATGTTGAAAGGAACTCGAAACATGTCAACCTTGGTTTTGAGAATCTCTCCCAGAGTTTGAGACATTCGGACGTGAAAGGGTACCAATCTTGTCGGGGATTGGGAAACCTTCGCGAAAATGTCCAGAGTTTCAGCGGGATTTCCAAAATGTTGAAAGGAACTCGAAACATGTCAACCTTGGTTTTGAGAATCTCTCCCGGAGTTTGAGAGATTTGGACGTGAAAGGGTACCAATCTTGTCGGGGATTGGGAACCCTTCGCGAGAATGTCCAAAGTTTCAGCGGGATTTCCAAAATGTTGAAAGGAACTCGAAACGTGTCAACCTTGGTTTTGAGAATCTCTCCCGGAGTTTGAGAGATTTGGACGTGAAAGGGTACCAATCTTGTCGGGGATTGGGAACCCTTCGCGAGAATGTCCAAAGTTTCAGCGGGATTTCCAAAATGTTGAAAGGAACTCGAAACATGTCAACTTTGGTTTTGAGAATCTCTCCCGGAGTTTGAGAGATTTGGACGTGAAAGGGTACCAATCTTGTCGGGGATTGGGAACCCTTCGCAAGAATGTCCAAAGTTTCAGCGGGATTTCCAAAATGTTGAAAGGAACTCGAAACATGTCAACTTTGGTTTTGAGAATCTCTCCCGGAGTTTGAGAGATTTGGACGTGAAAGGGTACCAATCTTGTCGGGGATTGGGAACCCTTCGTGAGAATGTCCAAAGTTTCAGCGGGATTTCCAAAATGTTGAAAGGAACTCGAAACATGTCAAGCTTGGTTTTGAGAATCTCTCCCAGAGTTTGAGACATTCGGACGTGAAAGGGTACCAATCTTGTCGGGGATCTAGAACCCTCCGCCAGAATGTCCAAAGTTTCAGCGGGATTTCCAAAATGTTGAAAGGAACTCGAAACATGTCAACCTTGGTTTTGAGAATCTCTCCCGGAGTTTGAGAGATTTGGACGTGAAAGGGTACCAATCTTGTCGGGGATTGGGAACCCTTCGCGAGAATGTCCAAAGTTTCAGCGGGATTTCCAAAATGTTGAAAGGAACTCGAAAGGTGTCAACCTTGGTTTTGAGAATCTCTCCCGGAGTTTGAGAGATTTGGACGTGAAAGGGTACCAATCTTGTCGGGGATTGGGAACCCTTCGCGAGAATGTCCAAAGTTTCAGCGGGATTTCCAAAATGTTGAAAGGAACTCGAAACATGTCAACTTTGGTTTTGAGAATCTCTCCCGGAGTTTGAGAGTTTTGGACGTGAAAGGGTACCAATCTTGTCGGGGATTGGGAACCCTTCGCGAGAATGTCCAAATCTTCAGCGGGATTTCCAAAATGTTGAAAGGAACTCGAAAGATGTCAGCCTTGGCTTAGAGAATCTCTCCCGGAGTTTGAGAGATTTGGACGTGAAAGGGTACCAATCTTGTCGGGGATTGGGAACCCTCCGCCACAATGTCCAAAGTTTCAGCGGGATTTCCAAAATGTTGAAAGGAACTCGAAACATGTCAACCTTGGTTTTGAGAATCTCTCCCGCACTTTGAGAGATTTGGACGTGAAAGGGTACCAAACTTGTCGGGGATTGGGAACCCTTCGCGAGAATGTCCAAAGTTTCAGCGGGATTTCCAAAATGTTAAAAGGAACTCGAAACATGT
The DNA here is from genome assembly GCF_964273445.1 of Streptopelia decaocto. Taxonomy (NCBI): domain Eukaryota; kingdom Metazoa; phylum Chordata; class Aves; order Columbiformes; family Columbidae; genus Streptopelia; species Streptopelia decaocto. Next base: position 437,598 of record NW_028115517.1, on the reverse strand, counting down.
CAACCTTGGTTTTGAGAATCTCTCCCGGAGTTTGAGAGATTTGGACGTGAAAGGGTACCAATCTTGTCGGGGATTGGGAACCCTTCGCGAGAATGTCCAAAGTTTCAGCGGGATTTCCAAAATGTTGAAAGGAACTCGAAACATGTCAACCTTGGTTTTGAGAATCTCTCCCGGAGTTTGAGAGATTTGGACGTGAAAGGGTACCAATCTTGTCGGGGATTGGGAACCCTTCGCGAGAATGTCCAAAGTTTCAGCGGGATTTCCAAAATGTTGAGAGGAACTCGAAACATGTCAACCTTGGTTTTCAGAATCTCTCCCGGAGTTTGAGAGATTTGGACGTGAAAGGGTACCAATCTTGTCGGGGATTGGGAACCCTTCGCGAAAATGTCCAAAGTTTCAGCGGGATTTCCAAAATGTTGAAAGGAACTCGAAACATGTCAACCTTGGTTTTGAGAATCTCTCCCGGAGTTTGAGAGATTTGGACGTGGAAGGGTACCAGTCTTGTCGGGGATTGGGAACCTTTCGCGAGAATGTCCAACGTTTCAGCGGGATTTCCAAAATGTTGAAAGGAACTCGAAACATGTCAACCTTGGTTTTGAGAATCTCTCCCGGAGTTTGAGAGATTTGGACGTGAAAGAGTATCAATCTTGTCGGGGATTGGGAACCCTTCGCGAGAATGTCCAAAGTTTCAGCGGGATTTCCAAAATGTTGAGAGGAACTCGAAACATGTCAACCTTGGTTTTGAGAATCTCTCCCAGAGTTTGAGACATTCGGACGTGAAAGGGTACCAATCTTGACGGGGATCTAGAACCCTCCGCCAGAATGTCCAAAGTTTCAGCGGGATTTCCAAAATGTTGAAAGGAACTCGAAACATGTCAACCTTGGTTTTGAGAATCTCTCCCAGAGTTTGAGACATTCGGACGTGAAAGGGTACCAATCTTGTCGGGGATTGGGAAACATTCGCGAAAATGTCCAGAGTTTCAGCGGGATTTCCAAAATGTTGAAAGGAACTCGAAACATGTCAACCTTGGTTTTGGGAATCTCTCCCGGACTTTGAGAGATTTGGACGTGAAAGGGTACCAATCTTGTCGGGGATTGGGAACCCTTCGCGAGAATGTCCAAAGTTTCAGCGGGATTTCCAAAATGTTGAAAGGAACTCGAAACATGTCAACCTTGGTTTTGAGAATCTCTCCCGGAGTTTGAGAGATTTGGACGTGAAAGGGTACCAATCTTGTCGGGGATTGGGAACCCTTCGCCAGAATGTCCAAAGTTTCAGCGGGATTTCCAAAATGTTGAAAGGAACTCGAAACATGTCAACCTTGGTTTTGAGAATCTCTCCCGGAGTTTGAGAGATTTGGACGTGAAAGGGTACCAATCTTGTCGGGGATTGGGAACCCTTCGCGAGAATGTCCAAAGTTTCAGCGGGATTTCCAAAATGTTGAGAGGAACTCGAAACATGTCAACCTTGGTTTTGAGAATCTCTCCCGGAGTTTGAGAGATTTGGACGTGAAAGGGTACCAATCTTGTCGGGGATTGGGAACCCTTCGCGAGAATGTCCCAAGTTTCAGCGGGATTTCCAAAATGTTGAAAGGAACTCGAAACATGTCAACCTTGGTTTTGAGAATCTCTCCCGGAGTTTGAGAGATTTGGACGTGAAAGAGTATCAATCTTGTCGGGGATTGGGAACCCTTCGCGAGAATGTCCAAAGTTTCAGCGGGATTTCCAAAATGTTGAAAGGAACTCGAAACATGTCAACCTTGGTTTTGAGAATCTCTCCCGCACTTTGAGAGATTTGGACGTGAAAGGGTACCAATCTTGTCGGGGACCTAGAACCCTCCGCCAGAATGTCCAAAGTTTCAGCGGGATTTCCAAAATGTTGAAAGGAACTCGAAACATGTCAACCTTGGTTTTGAGAATCTCTCCCAGAGTTTGAGACATTCGGACGTGAAAGGGTACCAATCTTGTCGGGGATTGGGAAACCTTCGCGAAAATGTCCAGAGTTTCAGCGGGATTTCCAAAATGTTGAAAGGAACTCGAAACATGTCAACCTTGGTTTTGAGAATCTCTCCCGGAGTTTGAGAGATTTGGACGTGAAAGGGTACCAATCTTGTCGGGGATTGGGAACCCTTCGCGAGAATGTCCAAAGTTTCAGCGGGATTTCCAAAATGTTGAAAGGAACTCGAAACGTGTCAACCTTGGTTTTGAGAATCTCTCCCGGAGTTGGAGAGATTTGGACGTGAAAGGGTACCAATCTTGTCGGGGATTGGGAACCCTTCGCCAGAATGTCCAAAGTTACAGCGGGATTTCCAAAATGTTGAAAGGAACTCGAAACATGTCAACTTTGGTTTTGAGAATCTCTCCCGGAGTTTGAGAGATTTGGACGTGAAAGGGTACCAATCTTGTCGGGGATTGGGAACCCTTCGCAAGAATGTCCAAAGTTTCAGCGGGATTTCCAAAATGTTGAAAGGAACTCGAAACATGTCAACTTTGGTTTTGAGAATCTCTCCCGGAGTTTGAGAGATTTGGACGTGAAAGGGTACCAATCTTGTCGGGGATTGGGAACCCTTCGTGAGAATCTCCAAAGTTTCAGTGGGATTTCCAAAATGTTGAAAGGAACTCGAAACATGTCAACTTTGGTTTTGAGAATCTCTTCGGAGTTTCAGAGATTTGGACGTGAAATGGTACCAATCTTGTCAGGGATTGGGAACCCTTCGCGAGAATCTCCAAAGTTTCAGTGGGATTTCCAAAATGTTCAAAGGAACTCGAAACATGTGAACCTTGGTTTTGAGAATCTCTCCCGGAGTTTGAGAGATTTGGACGTGAAAGGGTACCAATCTTGTCGGGGATTGGGAACCCTTACCGACAATGTCCAAAGTTTCAGCGGGATTTCCAAAATGTTGAAAGGAACTCGAAACATGTCAACCTTGGTTTTGAGAATCTCTCCCGGACTTTGAGAGATTTGGACGTGAAAGGGTACCAGTCTTGTCGGGGATTGGGAACCCTTCGCGAGAATGTCCAAAGTTTCAGCGGGATTTCCAAAATGTTGAAAGGAACTCGAAACATGTCAACCTTGGTTTTGAGAATCTCTCCCGGACTTTGAGAGATTTGGACGTGAAAGGGTACCAATCTTGTCGGGGACTGGGAACCCTTCGCGAGAATGTCCAAAGTTTCAGCGGGATTTCCAAAATGTTGAAAGGAACTCGAAACATGTCAACCTTGGTTTTGAGAATCTCTCCCGGAGTTTGAGAGATTTGGACGTGAATGGGTACCAGTCTTGTCGGGGATTGGGAACCCTTCGCGAGAATGTCCAAAGTTTCAGCGGGATTTCCAAAATGTTGAAAGGAACTCAAAACATGTCAACCTTGGTTTTGAGAATCTCTCCCGGACTTTGAGAGATTTGGACGTGAAAGGGTACCAATCTTGTCGGGGATCTAGAACCCTCTGCCAGATTGTCCAAAGTTTCAGTGGGATTTCCAAAATGTTGAAAGGAACTCGAAACATGTCAACCTTGGTTTTGAGAATCTCTCCCAGAGTTTGAGACATTCGGACGTGAAAGGGTACCAATCTTGTCGGGGATTGGGAAACCTTCGCGAAAATGTCCAAAGTTTCAGCGGGATTTCCAAAATGTTGAAAGGAACTCGAAACATGTCAACCTTGGTTTTGAGAATCTCTCCCGGACTTTGAGAGATTTGGACGTGAAAGGGTACCAATCTTGTCGGGGACTGGGAACCCTTCGCGAGAATGTCCAAAGTTTCAGCGGGATTTCCAAAATGTTGAAAGGAACTCGAAACATGTCAACCTTGGTTTTGAGAATCTCTCCCGGAGTTTGAGAGATTTGGACGTGAATGGGTACCAGTCTTGTCGGGGATTGGGAACCCTTCGCGAGAATGTCCAAAGTTTCAGCGGGATTTCCAAAATGTTGAAAGGAACTCGAAACATGTCAACCTTGGTTTTGAGAATCTCTCCCGGACTTTGAGAGATTTGGACGTGAAAGGGTACCAATCTTGTCGGGGATCTAGAACCCTCTGCCAGATTGTCCAAAGTTTCAGTGGGATTTCCAAAATGTTGAAAGGAACTCGAAACATGTCAACCTTGGTTTTGAGAATCTCTCCCAGAGTTTGAGACATTCGGACGTGAAAGGGTACCAATCTTGTCGGGGATTGGGAAACCTTCGCGAAAATGTCCAAAGTTTCAGCGGGATTTCCAAAATGTTAGAAGGAACTCGAAACATGTCAACCTTGGTTTTGAGAATCTCTCCCGGACTTTGAGAGATTTGGACGTGAAAGGGTACCAATCTTGTCGGGGATTGGGAACCCTACGCGACAATGTCCAAAGTTTCAGCGGGATTTCCAAAATGTTGAAAGGAACTCGAAACATGTCAACCTTGGTTTTGAGAATCCCTCCCGGAGTTTGAGAGATTTGGACGTGAAAGGGTACCAATCTTGTCGGGGATTGGGAACCCTTCGCGAGAATGTCCAAAGTTTCAGCGGGATTTCCAAAATGTTGAAAGGAACTCGAAACATGTCAGCCTTGGCTTTGAGAATCTCTCCTGGAGTTGGAGAGATTTGGACGTGAAAGGGTACCAATCTTGTCGGGGATTGGGAACCCTTCGCGAAAATGTCCAAAGTTTCAGCGGGATTTCCAAAATGTTGAAAGGAACTCGAAACATGTCAAGCTTGGTTTTGAGAATCTCTTCGGAGTTTGAGAGATTTGGACGTGAAAGGGTACCAATCTTGTCAGGGATTGGGAACCCTTCGCGAGAATCTCCAAAGTTTCAGTGGGATTTCCAAAATGTTCAAAGGAACTCGAAACATGTCAACCTTGGTTTTGAGAATCTCTCCCGGAGTTTGAGAGATTTGGACGTGAAAGGGTACCAATCTTGTCGGGGATTGGGAACCCTTCGCGAGAATGTCCAAAGTTTCAGCGGGATTTCCAAAATGTTGAAAGGAACTCGAAACATGTCAACCTTGGTTTTGAGAATCCCTCCCGGAGTTTGAGAGATTTGGACGTGAAAGGGTACCAATCTTGTCGGGGATTGGGAACCCTTCGCGAGAATGTCCAAAGTTTCAGCGGGATTTCCAAAATGTTGAAAGGAACTCGAAACATGTCAGCCTTGGCTTTGAGAATCTCTCCCGGAGTTGGAGAGATTTGGACGTGAAAGGGTACCAATCTTGTCGGGGATTGGGAACCCTTCGCGAGAATGTCCAAAGTTTCAGCGGGATTTCCAAAATGTTGAAAGGAACTCGAACCATGTCAACCTTGGTTTTGAGAATCTCTCCCGGAGTTTGAGAGATTTGGACGTGAAAGGGTACCAATCTTGTCGGGGATTGGGAACCCTTCGCCAAAATGTCCAAAGTTTCAGTGGGATTTCCAAAATGTTGAAAGGAACTCGAAACATGTCAAGCTTGGTTTTGAGAATCTTAGCCGGAGTTTGAGAGTTTTGGACGTGAAAGGGTACCAATCTTGTCGGGGATCGGGAACCCTTCGCGAGAATGTCCAAAGTTTCAGTGGGATTTCCAAAATGTTAAAAGGAACTCGAAACATGTCAACCTTGGTTTTGAGAATCTCTCCCGGAGTTTGAGAGATTTGGACGTGAAAGGGTACCAATCTTGTCGGGGATTGGGAACCCTTCGCGAGAATGTCCAAAGTTTCAGCGGGATTTCCAAAATGTTGAAAGGAACTCGAAACATGTCAACCTTGGTTTTGAGAATCTCTCCCGGAGTTTGAGAGATTTGGATGTGAAAGGGTACCAATCTTGTCGGGGATTGGGAACCCTTCGCGAGAATGTCCAAAGTTTCAGCGGGATTTCCAAAATGTTGAAAGGAACTCGAAACATGTCAACCTTGGTTTTGAGAATCTCTCCCGGACTTTGAAAGATTTGGACGCGAAAGGGTACCAATCTTGTCGGGGACTGGGAACCCTTCGCGAGAATGTCCAAAGTTTCAGCGGGATTTCCAAAATGTTGAAAGGAACTCGAACCATGTCAACCTTGGTTTTGAGAATCTCTCCCGGAGTTTGAGAGATTTGGACGTGAAAGGGTATCAATCTTGTCGGGGATCGGGAACCCTTCGCGAGAATGTCCAAAGTTTCAGCGGGATTTCCAAAATGTTGAGAGGAACTCGAAACATGTCAACCTTGGTTTTGAGAATCTCTCCCGGAGTTTGAGAGATTTGGACGTGAAAGGGTACCAATCTTGTCGGGGATTGGGAACCCTTCGCGAGAATGTCCAAAGTTTCAGCGGGATTTCCAAAATGTTGAAAGGAACTCGAAACATGTCAAGCTTGGTTTTGAGAATCTCTCCCGGAGTTTGAGAGATTTGGACGTGAAAGGGTACCAGTCTTGTCGGGGATCGGGAACCCTTCGCGAGAATGTCCAAAGTTTCAGCGGGATTTCCAAAATGTTAAAAGGAACTCGAAACATGTCAACCTTGGTTTTGAGAATCTCTCCCGGAGTTGGAGAGATTTGGACGTGAAAGGGTACCAATCTTGTCGGGGATTGGGAAACCTTCGCGAGAATGTCCAAAGTTTCAGCGGGATTTCCAAAATGTTGAAAGGAACTCGAAACATGTCAACCTTGGTTTTGAGAATCTCTCCCGGAGTTTGAGAGATTTGGACGTGAAAGGGTACCAATCTTGTCAGGGATTGGGAACCCTTCGCGAGAATCTCCAAAGTTTCAGTGGGATTTCCAAAATGTTCAAAGGAACTCGAAACATGTCAACCTTGGTTTTGAGAATCTCTCCCGGAGTTTGAGAGATTTGGACGTGAAAGGGTACCAATCTTGTCGGGGATTGGGAACCCTTCGCGAGAATGTCCAAAGTTTCAGCGGGATTTCCAAAATGTTGAAAGGAACTCGAAACATGTCAACCTTGGTTTTGAGAATCCCTCCCGGAGTTTGAGAGATTTGGACGTGAAAGGGTACCAATCTTGTCGGGGATTGGGAACCCTTCGCGAGAATGTCCAAAGTTTCAGCGGGATTTCCAAAATGTTGAAAGGAACTCGAAACATGTCAGCCTTGGCTTTGAGAATCTCTCCCGGAGTTGGAGAGATTTGGACGTGAAAGGGTACCAATCTTGTCGGGGATTGGGAACCCTTCGCGACAATGTCCAAAGTTTCAGCGGGATTTCCAAAATGTTGAAAGGAACTCGAACCATGTCAACCTTGGTTTTGAGAATCTCTCCCGGAGTTTGAGAGATTTGGACGTGAAAGGGTACCAATCTTGTCGGGGATTGGGAACCCTTCGCCAAAATGTCCAAAGTTTCAGTGGGATTTCCAAAATGTTGAAAGGAACTCGAAACATGTCAACCTTGGTTTTGAGAATCTCTCCCGGAGTTTGAGAGATTTGGACGTGAAAGGGTACCAATCTTGTCGGGGATTGGGAACCCTTCGCGAGAATGTCCAAAGTTTCAGCGGGATTTCCAAAATGTTCAAAGGAACTCGAAACATGTCAACCTTGGTTTTGAGAATCTCTCCCGGAGTTTGAGAGATTTGGATGTGAAAGGGTACCAATCTTGTCGGGGATTGGGAACCCTTCGCGAGAATGTCCAAAGTTTCAGCGGGATTTCCAAAATGTTGAAAGGAACTCGAAACATGTCAACCTTGGTTTTGAGAATCTCTCCCGGACTTTGAAAGATTTGGACGCGAAAGGGTACCAATCTTGTCGGGGACTGGGAACCCTTCGCGAGAATGTCCAAAGTTTCAGCGGGATTTCCAAAATGTTGAAAGGAACTCGAACCATGTCAACCTTGGTTTTGAGAATCTCTCCCGGAGTTTGAGAGATTTGGACGTGAAAGGGTATCAATCTTGTCGGGGATTGGGAACCCTTCGCGAGAATGTCCAAAGTTTCAGCGGGATTTCCAAAATGTTGAAAGGAACTCGAACCATGTCAACCTTGGTTTTGAGAATCTCTCCCGGAGTTGGAGAGATTTGGACGTGAAAGGGTACCAGTCTTGTCGGGGATTGGGAACCCTTCGCCAGAATGTCCAAAGTTTCAGCGGGATTTCCAAAATGTTGAGAGGAACTCGAAACATGTCAACCTCGGTTTTGAGAATCTCTCCCGGAGTTTGAGAGATTTGGACGTGAAAGGGTACCAGTCTTGTCGGGGATTGGGAACCCTTCGCGAGAATGTCCAAAGTTTCAGCGGGATTTCCAAAATGTTGAAAGGAACTCGAAACATGTCAAGCTTGGTTTTGAGAATCTCTTCGGAGTTTGAGAGATTTGGACGTGAAAGGGTACCAATCTTGTCAGGGATTGGGAACCCTTCGCGAGAATCTCCAAAGTTTCAGTGGGATTTCCAAAATGTTCAAAGGAACTCGAAACATGTCAACCTTGGTTTTGAGAATCTCTCCCGGAGTTTGAGAGATTTGGACGTGAAAGGGTACCAATCTTGTCGGGGATTGGGAACCCTTCGCGAGAATGTCCAAAGTTTCAGCGGGATTTCCAAAATGTTGAAAGGAACTCGAAACATGTCAACCTTGGTTTTGAGAATCCCTCCCGGAGTTTGAGAGATTTGGACGTGAAAGGGTACCAATCTTGTCGGGGATTGGGAACCCTTCGCGAGAATGTCCAAAGTTTCAGCGGGATTTCCAAAATGTTGAAAGGAACTCGAAACATGTCAGCCTTGGCTTTGAGAATCTCTCCCGGAGTTGGAGAGATTTGGACGTGAAAGGGTACCAATCTTGTCGGGGATTGGGAACCCTTCGCGAGAATGTCCAAAGTTTCAGCGGGATTTCCAAAATGTTGAAAGGAACTCGAACCATGTCAACCTTGGTTTTGAGAATCTCTCCCGGAGTTTGAGAGATTTGCACGTGAAAGGGTACCAATCTTGTCGGGGATTGGGAACCCTTCGCCAAAATGTCCAAAGTTTCAGTGGGATTTCCAAAATGTTGAAAGGAACTCGAAACATGTCAAGCTTGGTTTTGAGAATCTTAGCCGGAGTTTGAGAGTTTTGGACGTGAAAGGGTACCAATCTTGTCGGGGATCGGGAACCCTTCGCGAGAATGTCCAAAGTTTCAGTGGGATTTCCAAAATGTTAAAAGGAACTCGAAACATGTCAACCTTGGTTTTGAGAATCTCTCCCGGAGTTTGAGAGATTTGGACGTGAAAGGGTACCAATCTTGTCGGGGATTGGGAACCCTTCGCGAGAATGTCCAAAGTTTCAGCGGGATTTCCAAAATGTTGAAAGGAACTCGAAACATGTCAACCTTGGTTTTGAGAATCTCTCCCGGAGTTTGAGAGATTTGGATGTGAAAGGGTACCAATCTTGTCGGGGATTGGGAACCCTTCGCGAGAATGTCCAAAGTTTCAGCGGGATTTCCAAAATGTTGAAAGGAACTCGAAACATGTCAACCTTGGTTTTGAGAATCTCTCCCGGACTTTGAAAGATTTGGACGCGAAAGGGTACCAATCTTGTCGGGGACTGGGAACCCTTCGCGAGAATGTCCAAAGTTTCAGCGGGATTTCCAAAATGTTGAAAGGAACTCGAACCATGTCAACCTTGGTTTTGAGAATCTCTCCCGGAGTTTGAGAGATTTGGACGTGAAAGGGTATCAATCTTGTCGGGGATCGGGAACCCTTCGCGAGAATGTCCAAAGTTTCAGCGGGATTTCCAAAATGTTGAAAGGAACTCGAACCATGTCAACCTTGGTTTTGAGAATCTCTCCCGGAGTTTGAGAGATTTGGACGTGAAAGGGTACCAATCTTGTCGGGGATTGGGAACCCTTCGCGAGAATGTCCAAAGTTTCAGCGGGATTTCCAAAATGTTGAAAGGAACTCGAAACATGTCAAGCTTGGTTTTGAGAATCTCTCCCGGAGTTTGAGAGATTTGGACGTGAAAGGGTACCAGTCTTGTCGGGGATCGGGAACCCTTCGCGAGAATGTCCAAAGTTTCAGCGGGATTTCCAAAATGTTAAAAGGAACTCGAAACATGTCAACCTTGGTTTTGAGAATCTCTCCCGGAGTTTGAGAGATTTGGACGTGAAAGGGTACCAATCTTGTCGGGGATTGGGAACCCTTCGCGAAAATGTCCAAAGTTTCAGCGGGATTTCCAAAATGTTGAAAGGAACTCGAAACATGTCAAGCTTGGTTTTGAGAATCTCTTCGGAGTTTGAGAGATTTGGACGTGAAAGGGTACCAATCTTGTCAGGGATTGGGAACCCTTCGCGAGAATCTCCAAAGTTTCAGTGGGATTTCCAAAATGTTCAAAGGAACTCGAAACATGTCAACCTTGGTTTTGAGAATCTCTCCCGGAGTTTGAGAGATTTGGACGTGAAAGGGTACCAATCTTGTCGGGGATTGGGAACCCTTCGCGAGAATGTCCAAAGTTTCAGCGGGATTTCCAAAATGTTGAAAGGAACTCGAAACATGTCAACCTTGGTTTTGAGAATCCCTCCCGGAGTTTGAGAGATTTGGACGTGAAAGGGTACCAATCTTGTCGGGGATTGGGAACCCTTCGCGAGAATGTCCAAAGTTTCAGCGGGATTTCCAAAATGTTGAAAGGAACTCGAAACATGTCAGCCTTGGCTTTGAGAATCTCTCCCGGAGTTGGAGAGATTTGGACGTGAAAGGGTACCAATCTTGTCGGGGATTGGGAACCCTTCGCGACAATGTCCAAAGTTTCACCGGGATTTCCAAAATGTTGAAAGGAACTCGAACCATGTCAACCTTGGTTTTGAGAATCTCTCCCGGAGTTTGAGAGATTTGGACGTGAAAGGGTACCAATCTTGTCGGGGATTGGGAACCCTTCGCCAAAATGTCCAAAGTTTCAGTGGGATTTCCAAAATGTTGAAAGGAACTCGAAACATGTCAACCTTGGTTTTGAGAATCTCTCCCGGAGTTTGAGAGATTTGGACGTGAAAGGGTACCAATCTTGTCGGGGATTGGGAACCCTTCGCGAGAATGTCCAAAGTTTCAGCGGGATTTCCAAAATGTTGAAAGGAACTCGAAACATGTCAACCTTGGTTTTGAGAATCTCTCCCGGAGTTTGAGAGATTTGGATGTGAAAGGGTACCAATCTTGTCGGGGATTGGGAACCCTTCGCGAGAATGTCCAAAGTTTCAGCGGGATTTCCAAAATGTTGAAAGGAACTCGAAACATGTCAACCTTGGTTTTGAGAATCTCTCCCGGACTTTGAAAGATTTGGACGCGAAAGGGTACCAATCTTGTCGGGGACTGGGAACCCTTCGCGAGAATGTCCAAAGTTTCAGCGGGATTTCCAAAATGTTGAAAGGAACTCGAACCATGTCAACCTTGGTTTTGAGAATCTCTCCCGGAGTTTGAGAGATTTGGACGTGAAAGGGTATCAATCTTGTCGGGGATTGGGAACCCTTCGCGAGAATGTCCAAAGTTTCAGCGGGATTTCCAAAATGTTGAAAGGAACTCGAACCATGTCAACCTTGGTTTTGAGAATCTCTCCCGGAGTTTGAGAGATTTGGACGTGAAAGGGTACCAGTCTTGTCGGGGATTGGGAACCCTTCGCCAGAATGTCCAAAGTTTCAGCGGGATTTCCAAAATGTTGAGAGGAACTCGAAACATGTCAACCTCGGTTTTGAGAATCTCTCCCGGACTTTGAGAGATTTGGACGTGAAAGGGTACCAGTCTTGTCGGGGATTGGGAACCCTTCGCGAGAATGTCCAAAGTTTCAGCGGGATTTCCAAAATGTTGAGAGGAACTCGAATCATGTCAACCTCGGTTTTGAGAATCTCTCCCGGAGTTTGAGAGATTTGGACGTGAAAGGGTACCAGTCTTGTCGGGGATTGGGAACACTTCGCGAGAATGTCCAAAGTTTCAGCGGGATTTCCAAAATGTTGAGAGGAACTCGAAACATGTCAACCTCGGTTTTGAGAATCTCTCCCGGAGTTTGAGAGATTTGGACGTGAAAGGGTACCAGTCTTGTCTGGGATCGGGAACCCTTCGCGAGAGTGTCCAAAGTTCAGCGGGATTTCCAAAATGTTGAGAGGAACTCGAAACATGTCAACCTCGGTTTTGAGAATCTCTCCCGGAGTTTGAGAGATTTGGACGTGAAAGGGTACCAGTCTTGTCGGGGATTGGGAACCCTTCGCGAGAATGTCCAAAGTTTCAGCGGGATTTCCAAAATGTTGAGAGGAATTCGAATCATTTCAACCTTGGTTTTGAGAATCTCTCCCGGAGTTTGAGAGATTTGGACGTGAAAGGGTACCAGTCTTGTCGGGGATTGGGAACCCTTCGCGAGAATGTGCAAAGTTTCAGCGGGTTTTCTAAAATGTTGAGAGGAACTCGAAACATGTCAACCTCGGTTTTGAGAATCTCTCCCGGAGTTTGAGAGATTTGGACGTGAAAGGGTACCAGTCTTGTCGGGGATTGGGAACACTTCGCGAGAATGTCCAAAGTTTCAGCGGGATTTCCAAAATGTTGAGAGGAATTCGAATCATGTGAACCTTGGTTTTGAGAATCTCTCCCGGAGTTTGAGAGATTTGGACGTGAAAGGGTACCAGTCTTGTCGGGGATTGGGAACCCTTCACGAGAATGTCCAAAGTTTCAGCGGGATTTCCAAAATGTTGAAAGGAACTCGAAACATGTCAACCTCGGTTTTGAGAATCTCTCCCGGAGTTTGAGAGATTTGCACGTGAAAGGGTACCAGTCTTGTCGGGGATTGGGAACCCTTCGCGAGAATGTCCAAAGTTTCAGCGGGATTTCCAAAATGTTGAGAGGAACTCGAAACATGTCAACCTTGGTTTTGAGAATCTCTCCCGGACTTTGAGAGATTTGGACGTGAAAGGGTACCAGTCTTGTCGGGGATTGGGAACACTTCGCGAGAATGTCCAAAGTTTCAGCGGGATTTCCAAAATGTTGAGAGGAACTCGAAACATGTCAACCTCGGTTTTGAGAATCTCTCCCGGAGTTTGAGAGATTTGGACGTGAAAGGGTACCAGTCTTGTCTGGGATCGGGAACCCTTCGCGAGAGTGTCCAAAGTTCAGCGGGATTTCCAAAATGTTGAGAGGAACTCGAAACATGTCAACCTCGGTTTTGAGAATCTCTCCCGGAGTTTGAGAGATTTGGACGTGAAAGGGTACCAGTCTTGTCGGGGATTGGGAACCCTTCGCGAGAATGTCCAAAGTTTCAGCGGGATTTCCAAAATGTTGAGAGGAATTCGAATCATTTCAACCTTGGTTTTGAGAATCTCTCCCGGAGTTTGAGAGATTTGGACGTGAAAGGGTACCAGTCTTGTCGGGGATTGGGAACCCTTCGCGAGAATGTCCAAAGTTTCAGCGGGTTTTCCAAAATGTTGAGAGGAACTCGAAACATGTCAACCTCGGTTTTGAGAATCTCTCCCGGAGTTTGAGAGATTTGGACGTGAAAGGGTACCAGTCTTGTCGGGGATTGGGAACACTTCGCGAGAATGTCCAAAGTTTCAGTGGGATTTCCAAAATGTTGAGAGGAACTCCAATCATGTCAAGCTCGGTTTTGAGAATCTCTCCCGGAGTTTGAGAGATTTGGACGTGAAAGGGTACCAGTCTTGTCGGGGATTGGGAACCCTTCGCGAGAATGTCCAAAGTTTCAGCGGGATTTCCAAAATGTTGAAAGGAACTCGAAACATGTCAACCTTGGTTTTGAGAATCTCTCCCGGACTTTGAGAGATTTGGACGTGAAAGGGTACCAGTCTTGTCGGGAATTGGGAACCCTTCGCGAGAATGTCCAAAGTTTCAGCGGGATTTCCAAAATGTTGAGAGGAACTCGAACCATGTCAACCTTGGTTTTGAGAATCTCTCCCGGAGTTTGAGAGATTTGGACGTGAAAGGGTACCAATCTTGTCGGGGATTGGGAGCCCTTCGCGAGAATGTCCAAAGTTTCAGCGGGATTTCCAAAATGTTGAAAGGAACTCGAAACATGTGAACCTTTGTTTTGAGAATCTCTCCCGGAGTTTGAGAGATTTGGACGTGAAAGGGTACCAGTCTTGTCGGGGATTGGGAACCCTTCGCGAGAATGTCCCAAGTTTCAGCGGGATTTCCAAAATGTTGAGAGGAACTCGAAACATGTCAACCTCGGTTTTGAGAATCTCTCCCGGAGTTTGAGAGATTTGGACGTGAAAGGGTACCAGTCTTGTCGGGGATTGGGAACCCTTCGCGAGAATGTCCAAAGTTTCAGCGGGATTTCCAAAATGTTGAAAGGAACTCGAAACATGGCAACCTTGGTTTTGAGAATCTCTCCCGGACTTTGAGAGATTTGGACGTGGAAGGGTGCCAATCTTGTCGGGGATTGGGAACCCTTCGCGAGAATGTCCAAAGTTTCAGCGGGATTTCCAAAATGTTGAGAGGAACTCGAAACATGTCAACCTCGGTTTTGAGAATCTCTCCCGGAGTTTGAGAGATTTGGACGTGAAAGGGTACCAGTCTTGTCGGGGATTGGGAACCCTTCGCCAGAATGTCCAAAGTTTCAGCGGGATTTCCAAAATGTTGAAAGGAACTCGAAACATGGCAACCTCGGTTTTGAGAATCTCTCCCGGAGTTTGAGAGATTTGGACGTGAAAGGGTACCAATCTTGTCGGGGATTGGGAACCCTTCACGAGAATGTCCAAAGTTTCAGCGGGATTTCCAAAATGTTGAAAGGAACTCGAAACATGTCAACCTCGGTTTTGAGAATCTCTCCCGGAGTTTGAGAGATTTGCACGTGAAAGGGTACCAGTCTTGTCGGGGATCGGGAACCCTTCGCGAGAATGTCCAAAGTTTCAGCGGGATTTCCAAAATGTTGAGAGGAACTCGAAACATGTCAACCTTGGTTTTGAGAATCTCTCCCGGACTTTGAGAGATTTGGACGTGAAAGGGTACCAGTCTTGTCGGGGATTGGGAACACTTCGCGAGAATGTCCAAAGTTTCAGCGGGATTTCCAAAATGTTGAGAGGAACTCGAAACATGTCAACCTCGGTTTTGAGAATCTCTCCCGGAGTTTGAGAGATTTGGACGTGAAAGGGTACCAGTCTTGTCTGGGATCGGGAACCCTTCGCGAGAGTGTCCAAAGTTCAGCGGGATTTCCAAAATGTTGAGAGGAACTCGAAACATGTCAACCTCGGTTTTGAGAATCTCTCCCGGAGTTTGAGAGATTTGGACGTGAAAGGGTACCAGTCTTGTCGGGGATTGGGAACCCTTCGCGAGAATGTCCAAAGTTTCAGCGGGATTTCCAAAATGTTGAGAGGAATTCGAATCATTTCAACCTTGGTTTTGAGAATCTCTCCCGGAGTTTGAGAGATTTGGACGTGAAAGGGTACCAGTCTTGTTGGGGATTGGGAACCCTTCGCGAGAATGTCCAAAGTTTCAGCGGGATTTCCAAAATGTTGAGAGGAACTCGAAACATGTCAACCTCGGTTTTGAGAATCTCTCCCGGAGTTTGAGAGATTTGGACGTGAAAGGGTACCAGTCTTGTCGGGGATTGGGAGCCCTTCGCGAGAATGTCCAAAGTTTCAGCGGGATTTCCAAAATGTTGAAAGGAACTCGAAACATGTGAACCTTGGTTTTGAGAATCTCTCCCGGAGTTTGAGAGATTTGGACGTGAAAGGGTACCAGTCTTGTCGGGGATTGGGAACCCTTCGCGAGAATGTCCAAAGTTTCAGCGGGATTTCCAAAATGTTGAGAGGAACTCGAAACATGTCAACCTCGGTTTTGAGAATCTCTCCCGGAGTTTGAGAGATTTGGACGTGAAAGGGTACCAGTCTTGTCGGGGATTGGGAACCCTTCGCCAGAATGTCCAAAGTTTCAGCGGGATTTCCAAAATGTTGAAAGGAACTCGAAACATGGCAACCTTGGTTTTGAGAATCTCTCCCGGACTTTGAGAGATTTGGACGTGGAAGGGTGCCAATCTTGTCGGGGATTGGGAACCCTTCGCGAGAATGTCCAAAGTTTCAGCGGGATTTCCAAAATGTTGAAAGGAACTCCAACCATGTCAAGCTTGGTTTTGAGAATCTCTCCCGGAGTTTGAGAGATTTGGACGTGAAAGGGTACCAATCTTGTCGGGGATTGGGAACCCTTCACGAGAATGTCCAAAGTTTCAGCGGGATTTCCAAAATGTTGAAAGGAACTCGAAACATGTCAACCTTGGTTTTGAGAATCTCTCCCGGACTTTGAGAGATTTGGACGTGAAAGGGTACCAGTCTTGTCGGGGATTGGGAACCCTTCGCGAGAATGTCCAAAGTTTCAGCGGGATTTCCAAAATGTTGAGAGGAACTCGAAACATGTCAACCTTGGTTTTGAGAATCTCTCCCGGACTTTGAGAGATTTGGACGTGAAAGGGTACCAGTCTTGTCGGGGATTGGGAACACTTCGCGAGAATGTCCAAAGTTTCAGCGGGATTTCCAAAATGTTGAGAGGAACTCGAAACATGTCAACCTCGGTTTTGAGAATCTCTCCCGGAGTTTGAGAGATTTGGACGTGAAAGGGTACCAGTCTTGTCTGGGATCGGGAACCCTTTGCGAGAGTGTCCAAAGTTCAGCGGGATTTCCAAAATGTTGAGAGGAACTCGAAACATGTCAACCTCGGTTTTGAGAATCTCTCCCGGAGTTTGAGAGATTTGGACGTGAAAGGGTACCAGTCTTGTCGGGGATTGGGAACCCTTCGCGAGAATGTCCAAAGTTTCAGCGGGATTTCCAAAATGTTGAGAGGAAGTCGAATCATGTGAACCTTGGTTTTGAGAATCTCTCCCGGAGTTTGAGAGATTTGGACGTGAAAGGGTACCAGTCTTGTCGGGGATTGGGAACCCTTCGCGAGAATGTCCAAAGTTTCAGCGGGATTTCCAAAATGTTGAGAGGAATTCGAATCATGTCAACCTTGGTTTTGAGAATCTCTCCCGGAGTTTGAGAGATTTGGACGTGAAAGGGTACCAGTCTTGTCGGGGATTGGGAACCCTTCGCGAGAATGTCCAAAGTTTCAGCGGGATTTCCAAAATGTTGAAAGGAACTCGAAACATGTCAACCTTGGTTTTGAGAATCTCTCCCGGAGTTTGAGAGATTTGGACGTGAAAGGGTACCAGTCTTGTCGGGGATTGGGAACCCTTCGCCAGAATGTCCAAAGTTTCAGCGGGATTTCCAAAATGTTGAGAGGAACTCGAAACATGTGAACCTTGGTTTTGAGAATCTCTCCCGGAGTTGGAGAGATTTGGACGTGAAAGGGTACCAGTCTTGTCGGGGATCGGGAACCCTTCGCGAGAATGTCCAAAGTTTCAGCGGGATTTCCAAAATGTTTAGAGGAACTCGAAACATGTCAACCTTGGTTTTGAGAATCTCTCCCGGAGTTTGAGAGATTTGGACGTGAAAGGGTACCAGTCTTGTCGGGGATTGGGAACCCTTCGCGAGAATGTCCAAAGTTTCAGCGGGATTTCCAAAATGTTGAAAGGAACTCGAAACATGTCAACCTTGGTTTTCAGAATCTCTCCCGGAGTTTGAGAGATTTGGACGTGAAAGTGTACCAGTCTTGTCGGGGATTGGGAACCCTTCGCGAGAATGTCCAAAGTTTCAGCGGGATTTCCAAAATGTTGAGAGGAACTCGAAACATGTCAACCTCGGTTTTGAGAATCTCTCCCGGAGTTTGAGAGATTTGGACGTGAAAGGGTACCAGTCTTGTCGGGGATTGGGAACCCTTCGCCAGAATGTCCAAAGTTTCAGCGGGATTTCCAAAATGTTGAAAGGAACTCGAAACATGGCAACCTTGGTTTTGAGAATCTCTCCCGGACTTTGAGAGATTTGGACGTGGAAGGGTGCCAATCTTGTCGGGGATTGGGAACCCTTCGCGAGAATGTCCAAAGTTTCAGCGGGATTTCCAAAATGTTGAAAGGAACTCGAACCATGTCAAGCTTGGTTTTGAGAATCTCTCCCGGAGTTTGAGAGATTTGGACGTGAAAGGGTACCAATCTTGTCGGGGATTGGGAACCCTTCACGAGAATGTCCAAGGTTTCAGCGGGATTTCCAAAATGTTGAAAGGAACTCGAAACATGTCAACCTTGGTTTTGAGAATCTCTCCCGGAGTTTGAGAGATTTGGACGTGAAAGGGTACCAGTCTTGTCGGGGATTGAGAACCCTTCGCGAGAATGTCCAAAGTTTCAGCGGGATTTCCAAAATGTTGAGAGGAACTCGAAACATGTCAACCTCGGTTTTGAGAATCTCTCCCGGAGTTTGAGAGATTTGGACGTGAAAGGGTACCAGTCTTGTCTGGGATCGGGAACCCTTCGCGAGAGTGTCCAAAGTTCAGCGGGATTTCCAAAATGTTGAGAGGAACTCGAAACATGTCAACCTCGGTTTTGAGAATCTCTCCCGGAGTTTGAGAGATTTGGACGTGAAAGGGTACCAGTCTTGTCGGGGATTGGGAACCCTTCGCGAGAATGTCCAAAGTTTCAGTGGGATTTCCAAAATGTTGAGAGGAACTCGAAACATGTCAACCTCGGTTTTGAGAATCTCTCCCGGAGTTTGAGAGATTTAGACGTGAAAGGGTACCAGTCTTGTCGGGGATTGGGAACCCTTCGCCAGAATGTCCGAAGTTTCAGCGGGATTTCCAAAATGTTGAGAGGAACTCGAAACATGTCAACCTTGGTTTTGAGAATCTCTCCCGGAGTTTGAGAGATTTGGACGTGAAAGGGTACCAGTCTTGTCGGGGATTGGGAACCCTTCGCGAGAATGTCCAAAGTTTCAGCGGGATTTCCAAAATGTTGAGAGGAACTCGAAACATGTCAACCTCGGTTTTGAGAATCTCTCCCGGAGTTTGAGAGATTTGGACGTGAAAGGGTACCAGTCTTCTCGGGGATTGGGAACCCTTCGCGAGAATGTCCAAAGTTTCAGCGGGATTTCCAAAATGTTGAGAGGAACTCGAAACATGTCAACCTCGGTTTTGAGAATCTCTCCCGGAGTTGGAGAGATTTGGACGTGAAAGGGTACCAGTCTTGTCGGGGATTGGGAACCCTTCGCGACAATGTCCAAAGTTTCAGCGGGATTTCCAAAATGTTGAGAGGAACTCGAAACATGTCAACCTCGGTTTTGAGAATCTCTCCCGGAGTTTGAGACATTTGGACGTGAAAGGGTACCAGTCTTGTCGGGGATTGGGAACCCTTCGCGAGAATGTCCAAAGTTTCAGCGGGATTTCCAAAATGTTGAGAGGAACTCGAAACATGTCAACCTCGGTTTTGAGAATCTCTCCCGGAGTTTGAGAGATTTGGACGTGAAAGGGTACCAGTCTTGTCGGGGATTGGGAACCCTTCGCGAGAATGTCCAAAGTTTCAGCGGGATTTCCAAAATGTTGAGAGGAACTCGAAACATGTCAACCTCGGTTTTGAGAATCTCTCCCGGAGTTAGAGAGATTTGGACGTGAAAGGGTACCAGTCTTGTCGGGGATTGGGAACCCTTCGCCAGAATGTCCAAAGTTTCAGCGGGATTTCCAAAATGTTGAGAGGAACTCGAAACATGTCAACCTCGGTTTTGAGAATCTCTCCCGGAGTTTGAGAGACTTGGACGTGAAAGGGTACCAGTCTTGTCGGGGATTGGGAACCCTTCGTGAGAATGTCCAAAGTTTCAGCGGGATTTCCAAAATGTTGAAAGGAACTCGAAACATGTCAACCTCGGTTTTGAGAATCTCTCCCGGAGTTTGAGAGATTTGCACGTGAAAGGGTACCAGTCTTGTTGGGGATTGGGAACCCTTCGCCAGAATGTCCAAAGTTTCAGCTGGATTTCCAAAATGTTGAGAGGAACTCGAAACATGTCAACCTTGGTTTTGAGAATCTCTCCCGGAGTTTGAGAGATTTGGACGTGAAAGGGTACCAGTCTTGTCGGGGATTGGGAACCCTTCGCCAGAATGTCCAAAGTTTCAGCGGGATTTCCAAAATGTTGAAAGGAACTCGAAACATGTCAACCTCGGTTTTGAGAATCTCTCCCGGAGTTTGAGAGATTTGGACGTGAAAGGGTACCAGTCTTGTCGGGAATTGGGAACCCTTCGAGAGAATGTCCAAAGTTTCAGCGGGATTTCCAAAATGTTGAGAGGAACTCGAAACATGTCAACCTCGGTTTTGAGAATCTCTCCCGGAGTTTGAGAGATTTGGACGTGAAAGGGTACCAGTCTTGTCGGGGATTGGGAACCCTTTGCGAGAATGTCCAAAGTTTCAGCGGGATTTCCAAAATGTTGAGAGGAACTCGAAACATGTCAACCTCGGTTTTGAGAATCTCTCCCAGAGTTTGAGAGATTTGGACGTGAAAGGGTACCAGTCTTGTCGGGGATTGGGAACCCTTCGCGACAATGTCCAAAGTTTCAGCGGGATTTCCAAAATGTTGAGAGGAACTCGAAACATGTCAACCTCGGTTTTGAGAATCTCTCCCGGAGTTTGAGAGATTTGGACGTGAAAGGGTACCAGTCTTGTCGGGGATTGGGAACCCTTCGCGAGAATGTCCAAAGTTTCAGTGGGATTTCCAAAATGTTGAGAGGAACTCGAAACATGTCAACCTCGGTTTTGAGAATCTCTCCCGGAGTTTGAGAGATTTGGACGTGAAAGGGTACCAGTCTTGTCGGGGATTGGGAACCCTTCGCGAGAATGTCCAAAGTTTCAGCGGAATTTCCAAAATGTTGAGAGGAACTCGAAACATGTCAACCTCGGTTTTGAGAATCTCTCCCGGAGTTTGAGAGATTTGGACGTGAAAGGGTACCAGTCTTGTCGGGGATTGGGAACCCTTCGCGAGAATGTCCAAAGTTTCAGCGGGATTTCCAAAATGTTGAGAGGAACTCGAAACATGTCAACCTCGGTTTTGAGAATCTCTCCCGGAGTTTCAGAGATTTGGACGTGAAAGGGTACCAGTCTTGTCGGGGATTGGGAACCCTTCGCCAGAATGTCCAAAGTTTCAGCGGGATTTCCAAAATGTTGAGAGGAACTCGAAACATGTCAACCTCGGTTTTGAGAATCTCTCCCGGAGTTTGAGAGATTTGGACGTGAAAGGGTACCAGTCTTGTCGGGGATTGGGAACCCTTCGCGAGAATGTCCAAAGTTTCAGCGGGATTTCCAAAATGTTGAGAGGAACTCGAAACATGTCAACCTCGGTTTTGAGAATCTCTCCCGGAGTTTGAGAGATTTGGACGTGAAAGGGTACCAGTCTTGTCGGGGATTGGGAACCCTTCGCGAGAATGTCCAAAGTTTCAGCGGGATTTCCAAAATGTTGAGAGGAACTCGAAACATGTCAACCTCGGTTTTGAGAATCTCTCCCGGAGTTTGAGAGATTTGGACGTGAAAGGGTACCAGTCTTGTCGGGGATTGGGAACCCTTCGCGAGAATGTCCAAAGTTTCAGCGGGATTTCCAAAATGTTGAGAGGAACTCGAAACATGTCAACCTCGGTTTTGAGAATCTCTCCCGGAGTTTGAGAGATTTGGACGTGAAAGGGTACCAGTCTTGTCGGGGATTGGGAACCCTTCGCGAGAATGTCCAAAGTTTCAGCGGGATTTCCAAAATGTTGAGAGGAACTCGAAACATGTCGACCTTGGTTTTGAGAATCTCTCCCGGAGTTTGAGAGATTTGGACGTGAAAGGGTACCAGTCTTGTCGGGGATTGGGAACCCTTCGCCAGAATGTCCAAAGTTTCAGCGGGATTTCCAAAATGTTGAGAGGAACTCGAAACATGTCAACCTTGGTTTTGAGAATCTCTCCCGGAGTTTGAAAGATTTAGACGTGAAAGGGTACCAGTCTTGTCTGGGATTGGGAACCCTTCGCGAGAATGTCCAAAGTTTCAGCGGGATTTCCAAAATGTTGAGAGGAACTCGAAACATGTCAACCTCGGTTTTGAGAATCTCTCCCGGAGTTTGAGAGATTTGGACGTGAAAGGGTACCAGTCTTGTCGGGGATTGGGAACCCTTCGCGAGAATGTCCAAAGTTTCAGCGGGATTTCCAAAATGTTGAGAGGAACTCGAAACATGTCAACCTCGGTTTTGAGAATCTCTCCCGGAGTTTCAGAGATTTGGACGTGAAAGGGTACCAGTCTTGTCGGGGATTGGGAACCCTTCGCCAGAATGTCCAAAGTTTCAGCGGGATTTCCAAAATGTTGAGAGGAACTCGAAACATGTCAACCTCGGTTTTGAGAATCTCTCCCGGAGTTTGAGAGATTTGGACGTGAAAGGGTACCAGTCTTGTCGGGGATTGGGAACCCTTTGCGAGAATGTCCAAAGTTTCAGCGGGATTTCCAAAATGTTGAGAGGAACTCGAAACATGTCAACCTCGGTTTTGAGAATCTCTCCCGGAGTTTGAGAGATTTGGACGTGAAAGGGTACCAGTCTTGTCGGGGATTGGGAACCCTTCGCGAGAATGTCCAAAGTTTCAGCGGGATTTCCAAAATGTTGAGAGGAACTCGAAACATGTCAACCTCGGTTTTGAGAATCTCTCCCGGAGTTTCAGAGATTTAGACGTGAAAGGGTACCAGTCTTGTCGGGGATTGGGAACCCTTCGCGAGAATGTCCAAAGTTTCAGTGGGATTTCCAAAATGTTGAGAGGAACTCGAAACATGTCAACCTTGGTTTTGAGAATCTCTCCCAGAGTTTGAGAGATTTGGACGTGAAAGGGTACCAGTCTTGTCGGGGATTGGGAACCCTTCGCGAGAATGTCCAAAGTTTCAGCGGGATTTCCAAAATGTTGAGAGGAACTCGAAACATGTCAACCTCGGTTTTGAGAATCTCTCCCGGAGTTTGAGAGATTTGGACGTGAAAGGGTACCAGTCTTGTCGGGGATTGGGAACCCTTCGCGAGAATGTCCAAAGTTACAGTGGGATTTCCAAAATGTTGAGAGGAACTCGAAACATGTCAACCTCGGTTTTGAGAATCTCTCCCGGAGTTTGAGAGATTTAGACGTGAAAGGGTACCAGTCTTGTCGGGGATTGGGAACCCTTCGCGAGAATGTCCAAAGTTTCAGCGGGATTTCCAAAATGTTGAGAGGAACTCGAAACATGTCAACCTTGGTTTTGAGAATCTCTCCCGGAGTTTGAGAGATTTGGACGTGAAAGGGTACCAGTCTTGTCGGGGATTGGGAACCCTTCGCCAGAATGTCCAAAGTTTCAGCGGGATTTCCAAAATGTTGAGAGGAACTCGAAACATGTCAACCTCGGTTTTGAGAATCTCTCCCGGAGTTGGAGAGATTTGGAAGTGAAAGGGTACCAGTCTTGTCGGGGATTGGGAACCCTTCGCGAGAATGTCCAAAGTTTCAGCGGGATTTCCAAAATGTTGAGAGGAACTCGAAACATGTCAACCTCGGTTTTGAGAATCTCTCCCGGAGTTTGAGAGATTTGGACGTGAAAGGGTACCAGTCTTGTCGGGGATTGGGAACCCTTCGCAAGAATGTCCAAAGTTTCAGCGGGATTTCCAAAATGTTGAGAGGAACTCGAAACATGTCAACCTCGGTTTTGAGAATCTCTCCCAGAGTTTGAGAGATTTGGACGTGAACGGGTACCAGTCTTGTCGGGGATTGGGAACCCTTCGCGACAATGTCCAAAGTTTCAGCGGGATTTCCAAAATGTTGAGAGGAACTCGAAACATGTCAACCTCGGTTTTGAGAATCTCTCCCGGAGTTTGAGACATTTGGACGTGAAAGGGTACCAGTCTTGTCGGGGATTGGGAACCCTTCGCGAGAATGTCCAAAGTTTCAGTGGGATTTCCAAAATGTTGAGAGGAACTCGAAACATGTCAACCTCGGTTTTGAGAATCTCTCCCGGAGTTTGAGAGATTTGGACGTGAAAGGGTACCAGTCTTGTCGGGGATTGGGAACCCTTCGCGAGAATGTCCAAAGTTTCAGCGGGATTTCCAAAATGTTGAGAGGAACTCGAAACATGTCGACCTTGGTTTTGAGAATCTCTCCCGGAGTTTGAGAGATTTGGACGTGAAAGGGTACCAGTCTTGTCGGGGATTGGGAACCCTTCACGAGAATGTCCAAAGTTTCAGCGGGATTTCCAAAATGTTGAGAGGAACTCGAAACATGTCAACCTTGGTTTTGAGAATCTCTCCCGGAGTTTGAAAGATTTAGACGTGAAAGGGTACCAGTCTTGTCGGGGATTGGGAACCCTTCACGAGAATGTCCAAAGTTTCAGCGGGATTTCCAAAATGTTGAGAGGAACTCGAAACATGTCAACCTCGGTTTTGAGAATCTCTCCCGGAGTTTGAGAGATTTGGACGTGAAAGGGTACCAGTCTTTTCGGGGATTGGGAACCCTTCGCGAGAATGTCCAAAGTTTCAGCGGGATTTCCAAAATGTTGAGAGGAACTCGAAACATGTCAACCTTGGTTTTGAGAATCTCTCCCGGAGTTTCAGAGATTTGGACGTGAAAGGGTACCAGTCTTGTCGGGGATTGGGAACCCTTCGCCAGAATGTCCAAAGTTTCAGCGGGATTTCCAAAATGTTGAGAGGAACTCGAAACATGTCAACCTCGGTTTTGAGAATCTCTCCCGGAGTTTGAAAGATTTAGACGTGAAAGGGTACCAGTCTTGTCGGGGATTGGGAACCCTTCGCGAGAATGTCCAAAGTTTCAGCGGGATTTCCAAAATGTTGAGAGGAACTCGAAACATGTCAACCTCGGTTTTGAGAATCTCTCCCGGAGTTTGAGAGATTTGGACGTGAAAGGGTACCAGTCTTGTCGGGGATTGGGAACCCTTCGCGAGAATGTCCAAAGTTTTAGCGGGATTTCCAAAATGTTGAGAGGAACTCGAAACATGTCAACCTCGGTTTTGAGAATCTCTCCCGGAGTTTCAGAGATTTGGACGTGAAAGGGTACCAGTCTTGTCGGGGATTGGGAACCCTTCGCCAGAATGTCCAAAGTTTCAGCGGGATTTCCAAAATGTTGAGAGGAACTCGAAACATGTCAACCTCGGTTTTGAGAATCTCTCCCGGAGTTTGAGAGATTTGGACGTGAAAGGGTACCAGTCTTGTCGGGGATTGGGAACCCTTTGCGAGAATGTCCAAAGTTTCAGCGGGATTTCCAAAATGTTGAGAGGAACTCGAAACATGTCAACCTCGGTTTTGAGAATCTCTCCCAGAGTTTGAGAGATTTGGACGTGAAAGGGTACCAGTCTTGTCGGGGATTGGGAACCCTTCGCGACAATGTCCAAAGTTTCAGCGGGATTTCCAAAATGTTGAGAGGAACTCGAAACATGTCAACCTCGGTTTTGAGAATCTCTCCCGGAGTTTGAGAGATTTGGACGTGAAAGGGTACCAGTCTTGTCGGGGATTGGGAACCCTTCGCCAGAATGTCCAAAGTTTCAGCGGGATTTCCAAAATGTTGAGAGGAACTCGAAACATGTCAACCTCGGTTTTGAGAATCTCTCCCGGAGTTGGAGAGATTTGGAAGTGAAAGGGTACCAGTCTTGTCGGGGATTGGGAACCCTTCGCGAGAATGTCCAAAGTTTCAGCGGGATTTCCAAAATGTTGAGAGGAACTCGAAACATGTCAACCTCGGTTTTGAGAATCTCTCCCGGAGTTTGAGAGATTTGGACGTGAAAGGGTACCAGTCTTGTCGGGGATTAGGAACCCTTCGCGAGAATGTCCAAAGTTTCAGCGGGATTTCCAAAATGTTGAGAGGAACTCGAAACATGTCAACCTCGGTTTTGAGAATCTCTCCCGGAGTTTGAGAGATTTGGACGTGAAAGTGTACCAGTCTTGTCGGGGATTGGGAACCCTTCGCCAGAATGTCCAAAGTTTCAGCGGGATTTCCAAAATGTTGAGAGGAACTCGAAACATGTCAACCTTGGTTTTGAGAATCTCTCCCGGAGTTTGAGAGATTTGGACGTGAAAGGGTACCAATCTTGTCGGGGATTGGGAACCCTTCGCCCAAATGTCCAGAGTTTCAGCGGGATTTCCAAAATGTTGAGAGGAACTCGAAACATGTCAACCTTGGTTTTGAGAATCTCTCCCGGAGTTTGAGAGATTTGGACGTGAAAGGGTACCAGTCTTGTCGGGGATTGGGAACCCTTCGCCAGAATGTCCAAAGTTTCAGCGGGATTTCCAAAATGTTGAGAGGAACTCGAAACATGTCAACCTCGGTTTTGAGAATCTCTCCCGGAGTTTGAGAGATCTGGACGTGAAAGGGTACCAGTCTTGTTGGGGATTGGGAACCCTTCGCCAGAATGTCCAAAGTTTCAGCGGGATTTCCAAAATGTTGAGAGGAACTCGAAACATGTCAACCTTGGTTTTGAGAATCTCTCCCGGAGTTTGAGAGATTTGGACGTGAAAGGGTACCAGTCTTGTCGGGGATTGGGAACCCTTCGCGAGAATGTCCAAAGTTTCAGCGGGATTTCCAAAATGTTGAGAGGAACTCGAAACATGTCAACCTCGGTTTTGAGAATCTCTCCCGGAGTTTGAGAGATTTGGACGTGAAAGGGTACCAGTCTTGTCGGGGATTGGGAACCCTTCGCCAGAATGTCCAAAGTTTCAGCGGGATTTCCAAAATGTTGAAAGGAACTCGAAACATGTCAAGCTTGGTTTTGAGAATCTCTCCCGGAGTTTGAGAGATTTGGACGTGAAAGGGTACCAGTCTTGTCGGGGATTGGGAACCCTTCACACGAATGTCCAAAGTTTCAGCGGGATTTCCAGAATGTTGAAAGGAACTCGAAACATGTCAACCTTGGTTTTGAGAATCTCTCCCGGAGTTTGAGAGATTTGGACGTGAAAGGGTACCAGTCTTGTCGGGGATTGGGAACCCTTCGCGAGAATGTCCAAAGTTTCAGTGGGATTTCCAAAATGTTGAGAGGAACTCGAAACATGTCAACCTCGGTTTTGAGAATCTCTCCCGGAGTTTGAGAGATTTGGACGTGAAAGGGTACCAGTCTTGTCGGGGATTGGGAACCCTTCGCCAGAATGTCCAAAGTTTCAGCGGGATTTCCAAAATGTTGAAAGGAACTCGAAACATGTCAAGCTTGGTTTTGAGAATCTCTCCCGGAGTTTGAGAGATTTGGACGTGAAAGGGTACCAGTCTTGTCGGGGATTGGGAACCCTTCACACGAATGTCCAAAGTTTCAGCGGGATTTCCAAAATGTTGAAAGGAACTCGAAACATGTCAACCTTGGTTTTGAGAATCTCTCCCGGAGTTTGAGAGATTTGGACGTGAAAGGGTACCAGTCTTGTCGGGGATTGGGAACCCTTCGCGAGAATGTCCAAAGTTTCAGTGGGATTTCCAAAATGTTGAGAGGAACTCGAAACATGTCAACCTCGGTTTTGAGAATCTCTCCCGGAGTTTGAGAGATTTGGACGTGAAAGGGTACCAGTCTTGTCGGGGATTGGGAACCCTTCGCCACAATGTCCAAAGTTTCAGCAGGATTTCCAAAATGTTGAGAGGAACTCGAAACATGTGAACCTTGGTTTTGAGAATCTCTCCCGGAGTTTGAGAGATTTGGACGTGAAAGGGTACCAGTCTTGTCGGGGATTGGGAACCCTTCGCCAGAATGTCCAAAGTTTCAGCGGGATTTCCAAAATGTTGAGAGGAACTCGAATCATGTCAACCATGGTTTTGAGAATCTCTCCTGGAGTTTGAGAGATTTGGACGTGAAAGGGTACCAGTCTTGTCGGGGATTGGGAACCCTTCGCCAGAATGTCCAAAGTTTCAGCGGGATTTCCAAAATGTTGAGAGGAACTCGAAACATGTCAACCTCGGTTTTGAGAATCTCTCCCGGAGTTTGAGAGATTTGGACGTGAAAGGGTACCAGTCTTGTCGGGGATTGGGAACCCTTCGCCAGAATGTCCAAAGTTTCAGCGGGATTTCCAAAATGTTGAAAGGAACTCAAAACATGTGAACCTGGGTTTTGAGAATCTCTCCCGGAGTTTGAGAGATTTGGACGTGAAAGGGTACCAGTCTTGTCGGGGATTGGGAACCCTTCGCCAGAATGTCCAAAGTTTCAGCGGGATTTCCAAAATGTTGAGAGGAACTCGAAACATGTCAACCTTGGTATTGAGAATCTCTCCCGGAGTTTGAGAGATTTGGACGTGAAAGGGTACCAGTCTTGTCGGGGATTGGGAACCCTTCGCGAGAATGTCCAAAGTTTCAGCAGGATTTCCAAAATGTTGAAAGGAACTCGAAACATGTCAACCTTGGTTTTGAGAATCTCTCCCGGAGTTGGAGAGATTTGGACGTGAAAGGGTACCAGTCTTGTCGGGGATTGGGAACCCTTCGCGAGAATGTCCAAAGTTTCAGCGGGATTTCCAAAATGTTGAGAGGAACTCGAATCATGTCAACCATGGTTTTGAGAATCTCTCCTGGAGTTTGAGAGATTTGGACGTGAAAGGGTACCAGTCTTGTCGGGGATTGGGAACCCTTCGCCAGAATGTCCAAAGTTTCAGCGGGATTTCCAAAATGTTGAGAGGAACTCGAAACATGTCGACCTCGGTTTTGAGAATCTCTCCCGGAGTTTGAGAGATTTGGACGTGAAAGGGTACCAGTCTTGTCGGGGATTGGGAACCCTTCGCGAGAATGTCCAAAGTTTCAGCGGGATTTCCAAAATGTTGAAAGGAACTCAAAACATGTGAACCTGGGTTTTGAGAATCTCTCCCGGAGTTTGAGAGATTTGGACGTGAAAGGGTACCAGTCTTGTCGGGGATTGGGAACCCTTCGCGAGAATGTCCAAAGTTTCAGCGGGATTTCCAAAATGTTGAGAGGAACTCGAAACATGTCAACCTTGGTATTGAGAATCTCTCCCGGAGTTTGAGAGATTTGGACGTGAAAGGGTACCAGTCTTGTCGGGGATTGGGAACCCTTCGCGAGAATGTCCAAAGTTTCAGCAGGATTTCCAAAATGTTGAGAGGAACTCGAAACATGTCAACCTTGGTTTTGAGAATCTCTCCCGGAGTTGGAGAGATTTGGACGTGAAAGGGTACCAGTCTTGTCGGGGATTGGGAACCCTTCGCGAGAATGTCCAAAGTTTCAGTGGGATTTCCAAAATGTTGAGAGGAACTCGAAACATGTCAACCTCGGTATTGAGAATCTCTCCCGGAGTTTGAGAGATTTGGACGTGAAAGGGTACCAGTCTTTTCGGGGATTGGGAACCCTTCGCGAGAATGTCCAAAGTTTCAGCGGGATTTCCAAAATGTTGAAAGGAACTCGAAACATGTCAACCTTGGTTTTGAGAATCTCTCCCGGAGTTTGAGAGATTTGGACGTGAAAGGGTACCAGTCTTGTCGGGGATTGGGAACCCTTCGCCAGAATGTCCAAAGTTTCAGCGGGATTTCCAAAATGTTGAGAGGAACTCGAAACATGTCAACCTCGGTTTTGAGAATCTCTCCCGGAGTTTCAGAGATTTGGACGTGAAAGGGTACCAGTCTTGTCGGGGATTGGAACCCTTCGCGAGAATGTCCAAAGTTTCAGCGGGATTTCCAAAATGTTGAGAGGAACTCGAAACATGTCAACCTTGGTTTTGAGAATCTCTCCCGGAGTTTGAGAGATTTGGACGTGAAAGGGTACCAGTCTTGTCGGGGATTGGGAACCCTTCGCCAGAATGTCCAAAGTTTCAGCGGGATTTCCAAAATGTTGAAAGGAACTCGAAACATGTCAACCTCGGTTTTGAGAATCTCTCCCGGAGTTTGAGAGATTTGGACGTGAAAGGGTACCAGTCTTGTCGGGGATTGGGAACCCTTCGCGAGAATGTCCAAAGTTTCAGCGGGATTTCCAAAATGTTGAAAGGAACTCGAAACATGTCAACCTCGGTTTTGAGAATCTCTCCCGGAGTTTGAGAGATTTGGACGTGAAAGGGTACCAGTCTTGTCGGGGATTGGGAACCCTTCGCGAGAATGTCCAAAGTTTCAGCGGGATTTCCAAAATGTTGAGAGGAACTCGAAACATGTCAAGCTTGGTTTTGAGAATCTTAGCCGGAGTTTGAGAGATTTGGACGTGAAAGGGTACCAGTCTTGTCGGGGATTGGGAACCCTTCGCACGAATGTCCAAAGTTTCAGCGGGATTTCCAAAATGTTGAGAGGAACTCGAAACATGTGAACCTTGGTTTTGAGAATCTCTCCCGGAGTTTGAGAGATTTGGACGTGAAAGGGTACCAGTCTTGTCGGGGATTGGGAACCCTTCGCGAGAATGTCCAAAGTTTCAGCGGGATTTCCAAAATGTTGAGAGGAACTCGAAACATGTCAACCTCGGTATTGAGAATCTCTCCCGGAGTTTGAGAGATTTGGACGTGAAAGGGTACCAGTCTTGTCGGGGATTGGGAACCCTTCGCGAGAATGTCCAAAGTTTCAGCGGGATTTCCAAAATGTTGAAAGGAACTCGAAACATGTGAACCTTGGTTTTGAGAATCTCTCCCGGAGTTTGAGAGATTTGGACGTGAAAGGGTACCAGTCTTGTCGGGGATTGGGAACCCTTCGCCAGAATGTCCAAAGTTTCAGCGGGATTTCCAAAATGTTGAAAGGAACTCGAAACATGTCAACCTCGGTTTTGAGAATCTCTCCCGGAGTTTGAGAGATTTGGACGTGAAAGGGTACCAGTCTTGTCGGGGATTGGGAACCCTTCGCGAGAATGTCCAAAGTTTCAGCGGGATTTCCAAAATGTTGAGAGGAACTCGAAACATGTCAACCTTGGTTTTGAGAATCTCTCCCGGAGTTTGAGAGATTTGGACGTGAAAGGGTACCAGTCTTGTCGGGGATTGGGAACCCTTCGCGAGAATGTCCAAAGTTTCAGCGGGATTTCCAAAATGTTGAGAGGAACTCGAAACATGTCAACCTTGGTTTTGAGAATCTCTCCCGGAGTTTGAGAGATTTGGACGTGAAAGGGTACCAGTCTTGTCGGGGATTGGGAACCCTTCGCGAGAATGTCCAAAGTTTCAGCGGGATTTCCAAAATGTTGAGAGGAACTCGAAACATGTGAACCTTGGTTTTGAGAATCTCTCCCGGAGTTTGAGAGATTTGGACGTGAAAGGGTACCAATCTTGTCGGGGATTGGGAACCCTTCGCGAGAATGTCAAAAGTTTCAGCGGGATTTCCAAAATGTTGAGAGGAACTCGAAACATGTCAACCTCGGTATTGAGAATCTCTCCCGGAGTTTGAGAGATTTGGACGTGAAAGGGTACCAGTCTTGTCGGGGATTGGGAACCCTTCGCCAGAATGTCCAAAGTTTCAGCGGGATTTCCAAAATGTTGAAAGGAACTCGAAACATGTGAACCTTGGTTTTGAGAATCTCTCCCGGAGTTTGAGAGATTTGGACGTGAAAGGGTACCAGTCTTGTCGGGGATTGGGAACCCTTCGCCAGAATGTCCAAAGTTTCAGCGGGATTTCCAAAATGTTGAGAGGAACTCGAAACATGTCAACCTTGGTTTTGAGAATCTCTCCCGGAGTTTGAGAGATTTGGACGTGAAAGGGTACCAGTCTTGTCGGGGATTGGGAACCCTTCGCCAGAATGTCCAAAGTTTCAGCGGGATTTCCAAAATGTTGAGAGGAACTCGAAACATGTCGACCTCGGTTTTGAGAATCTCTCCCGGAGTTTGAGAGATTTGGACGTGAAAGGGTACCAGTCTTGTCGGGGATTGGGAACCCTTCGCGAGAATGTCCAAAGTTTCAGCGGGATTTCCAAAATGTTGAAAGGAACTCAAAACATGTGAACCTGGGTTTTGAGAATCTCTCCCGGAGTTTGAGAGATTTGGACGTGAAAGGGTACCAGTCTTGTCGGGGATTGGGAACCCTTCGCGAGAATGTCCAAAGTTTCAGCGGGATTTCCAAAATGTTGAGAGGAACTCGAAACATGTCAACCTTGGTATTGAGAATCTCTCCCGGAGTTTGAGAGATTTGGACGTGAAAGGGTACCAGTCTTGTCGGGGATTGGGAACCCTTCGCGAGAATGTCCAAAGTTTCAGCGGGATTTCCAAAATGTTGAAAGGAACTCGAAACATGTCAACCTTGGTTTTGAGAATCTCTCCCGGAGTTGGAGAGATTTGGACGTGAAAGGGTACCAGTCTTGTCGGGGATTGGGAACCCTTCGCGAGAATGTCCAAAGTTTCAGTGGGATTTCCAAAATGTTGAGAGGAACTCGAAACATGTCAACCTCGGTATTGAGAATCTCTCCCGGAGTTTGAGAGATTTGGACGTGAAAGGGTACCAGTCTTTTCGGGGATTGGGAACCCTTCGCGAGAATGTCCAAAGTTTCAGCGGGATTTCCAAAATGTTGAAAGGAACTCGAAACATGTCAACCTTGGTTTTGAGAATCTCTCCCGGAGTTTGAGAGATTTGGACGTGAAAGGGTACCAGTCTTGTCGGGGATTGGGAACCCTTCGCCAGAATGTCCAAAGTTTCAGCGGGATTTCCAAAATGTTGAGAGGAACTCGAAACATGTCAACCTTGGTTTTGAGAATCTCTCCCGGAGTTTCAGAGATTTGGACGTGAAAGGGTACCAGTCTTGTCGGGGATTGGAACCCTTCGCGAGAATGTCCAAAGTTTCAGCGGGATTTCCAAAATGTTGAGAGGAACTCGAAACATGTCAACCTTGGTTTTGAGAATCTCTCCCGGAGTTTGAGAGATTTGGACGTGAAAGGGTACCAGTCTTGTCGGGGATTGGGAACCCTTCGCCAGAATGTCCAAAGTTTCAGCGGGATTTCCAAAATGTTGAAAGGAACTCGAAACATGTCAACCTCGGTTTTGAGAATCTCTCCCGGAGTTTGAGAGATTTGGACGTGAAAGGGTACCAGTCTTGTCGGGGATTGGGAACCCTTCGCGAGAATGTCCAAAGTTTCAGCGGGATTTCCAAAATGTTGAAAGGAACTCGAAACATGTCAACCTCGGTTTTGAGAATCTCTCCCGGAGTTTGAGAGATTTGGACGTGAAAGGGTACCAGTCTTGTCGGGGATTGGGAACCCTTCGCGAGAATGTCCAAAGTTTCAGCGGGATTTCCAAAATGTTGAGAGGAACTCGAAACATGTCAAGCTTGGTTTTGAGAATCTTAGCCGGAGTTTGAGAGATTTGGACGTGAAAGGGTACCAGTCTTGTCGGGGATTGGGAACCCTTCGCACGAATGTCCAAAGTTTCAGCGGGATTTCCAAAATGTTGAGAGGAACTCGAAACATGTGAACCTTGGTTTTGAGAATCTCTCCCGGAGTTTGAGAGATTTGGACGTGAAAGGGTACCAGTCTTGTCGGGGATTGGGAACCCTTCGCGAGAATGTCCAAAGTTTCAGCGGGATTTCCAAAATGTTGAGAGGAACTCGAAACATGTCAACCTCGGTATTGAGAATCTCTCCCGGAGTTTGAGAGATTTGGACGTGAAAGGGTACCAGTCTTGTCGGGGATTGGGAACCCTTCGCGAGAATGTCCAAAGTTTCAGCGGGATTTCCAAAATGTTGAAAGGAACTCGAAACATGTGAACCTTGGTTTTGAGAATCTCTCCCGGAGTTTGAGAGATTTGGACGTGAAAGGGTACCAGTCTTGTCGGGGATTGGGAACCCTTCGCCAGAATGTCCAAAGTTTCAGCGGGATTTCCAAAATGTTGAAAGGAACTCGAAACATGTCAACCTCGGTTTTGAGAATCTCTCCCGGAGTTTGAGAGATTTGGACGTGAAAGGGTACCAGTCTTGTCGGGGATTGGGAACCCTTCGCGAGAATGTCCAAAGTTTCAGCGGGATTTCCAAAATGTTGAAAGGAACTCGAAACATGTCAACCTTGGTTTTGAGAATCTCTCCCGGATTTTGAGAGATTTGGACGTGAAAGGGTACCAGTCTTGTCGGGGATTGGGAACCCTTCGCGAGAATGTCCAAAGTTTCAGCGGGATTTCCAAAATGTTGAAAGGAACTCGAAACATGTGAACCTTGGTTTTGAGAATCTCTCCCGGAGTTTGAGAGATTTGGACGTGAAAGGGTACCAGTCTTGTCGGGGATTGGGAACCCTTCGCCAGAATGTCCAAAGTTTCAGCGGGATTTCCAAAATGTTGAAAGGAACTCGAAACATGTCAACCTTGGTTTTGAGAATCTCTCCCGGAGTTTGAGAGATTTGGACGTGAAAGGGTACCAGTCTTGTCGGGGATTGGGAACCCTTCGCCAGAATGTCCAAAGTTTCAGCGGGATTTCCAAAATGTTGAGAGGAACTCGAATCATGTCAACCATGGTTTTGAGAATCTCTCCTGGA
Organism: Streptopelia decaocto; assembly: GCF_964273445.1. NCBI lineage: Eukaryota > Metazoa > Chordata > Aves > Columbiformes > Columbidae > Streptopelia > Streptopelia decaocto. The sequence continues at coordinate 403,562 of NW_028115517.1, read as the reverse complement.
GTTTGAGAGATTTGGACGTGAAAGGGTACCAGTCTTGTCGGGGATTGGGAACCCTTCGCCAGAATGTCCAAAGTTTCAGCGGGATTTCCAAAATGTTGAGAGGAACTCGAAACATGTCAACCTTGGTTTTGAGAATCTCTCCCGGAGTTTGAGAGATTTGGACGTGAAAGGGTACCAGTCTTGTCGGGGATTGGGAACCCTTCGCGAGAATGTCCAAAGTTTCAGCGGGATTTCCAAAATGTTGAAAGGAACTCGAAACATGTCAAGCTTGGTTTTGAGAATCTCTCCCGGAGTTTGAGAGATTTGGACGTGAAAGGGTACCAGTCTTGTCGGGGATTGGGAACCCTTCGCGAGAATGTCCAAAGTTTCAGCGGGATTTCCAAAATGTTGAGAGGAACTCGAAACATGTCAACCTTGGTTTTGAGAATCTCTCCCGGAGTTTGAGAGATTTGGACGTGAAAGGGTACCAGTCTTGTCGGGGATTGGGAACCCTTCGCGAGAATGTCCAAAGTTTCAGCGGGATTTCCAAAATGTTGAGAGGAACTCGAAACATGTGAACCTTGGTTTTGAGAATCTCTCCCGGAGTTTGAGAGATTTGGACGTGAAAGGGTACCAATCTTGTCGGGGATTGGGAACCCTTCGCGAGAATGTCAAAAGTTTCAGCGGGATTTCCAAAATGTTGAGAGGAACTCGAAACATGTCAACCTCGGTATTGAGAATCTCTCCCGGAGTTTGAGAGATTTGGACGTGAAAGGGTACCAGTCTTGTCGGGGATTGGGAACCCTTCGCCAGAATGTCCAAAGTTTCAGCGGGATTTCCAAAATGTTGAAAGGAACTCGAAACATGTGAACCTTGGTTTTGAGAATCTCTCCCGGAGTTTGAGAGATTTGGACGTGAAAGGGTACCAGTCTTGTCGGGGATTGGGAACCCTTCGCCAGAATGTCCAAAGTTTCAGCGGGATTTCCAAAATGTTGAGAGGAACTCGAAACATGTCAACCTCGGTTTTGAGAATCTCTCCCGGAGTTTGAGAGATTTGGACGTGAAAGGGTACCAGTCTTGTCGGGGATTGGGAACCCTTCGCGAGAATGTCCAAAGTTTCAGCGGGATTTCCAAAATGTTGAGAGGAACTCGAAACATGTCAACCTCGGTTTTGAGAATCTCTCCCGGAGTTTGAGAGATTTGGACGTGAAAGGGTACCAGTCTTGTCGGGGATTGGGAACCCTTCGCGAGAATGTCCAAAGTTTCAGCGGGATTTCCAAAATGTTGAGAGGAACTCGAAACATGTCAACCTCGGTATTGAGAATCTCTCCCGGAGTTTGAGAGATTTGGACGTGAAAGGGTACCAGTCTTGTCGGGGATTGGGAACCCTTCGCGAGAATGTCCAAAGTTTCAGCGGGATTTCCAAAATGTTGAAAGGAACTCGAAACATGTGAACCTTGGTTTTGAGAATCTCTCCCGGAGTTTGAGAGATTTGGACGTGAAAGGATACCAGTCTTGTCGGGGATTGGGAACCCTTCGCGAGAATGTCCAAAGTTTCAGCGGGATTTCCAAAATGTTGAGAGGAACTCGAAACATGTCAAGCTTGGTTTTGAGAATCTTAGCCGGAGTTTGAGAGATTTGGACGTGAAAGGGTACCAGTCTTGTCGGGGATTGGGAACCCTTCGCGAGAATGTCCAAAGTTTCAGCGGGATTTCCAAAATGTTGAAAGGAACTCGAAACATGTCAACCTTGGTTTTGAGAATCTCTCCCGGAGTTTCAGAGATTTGGACGTGAAAGGGTACCAGTCTTGTCGGGGATTGGGAACCCTTCGCCAGAATGTCCAAAGTTTCAGCGGGATTTCCAAAATGTTGAGAGGAACTCGAATCATGTCAACCATGGTTTTGAGAATCTCTCCTGGAGTTTGAGAGATTTGGACGTGAAAGGGTACCAGTCTTGTCGGGGATTGGGAACCCTTCGCCAGAATGTCCAAAGTTTCAGCGGGATTTCCAAAATGTTGAGAGGAACTCGAAACATGTCAACCTCGGTTTTGAGAATCTCTCCCGGAGTTTGAGAGATTTGGACGTGAAAGGGTACCAGTCTTGTCGGGGATTGGGAACCCTTCGCGAGAATGTCCAAAGTTTCAGCGGGATTTCCAAAATGTTGAAAGGAACTCGAAACATGTGAACCTTGGTTTTGAGAATCTCTCCCGGAGTTTGAGAGATTTGGACGTGAAAGGGTACCAGTCTTGTCGGGGATTGGGAACCCTTCGCGAGAATGTCCAAAGTTTCAGCGGGATTTCCAAAATGTTGAGAGGAACTCGAAACATGTCAACCTTGGTTTTGAGAATCTCTCCCGGAGTTTGAGAGATTTGGACGTGAAAGGGTACCAGTCTTGTCGGGGATTGGGAACCCTTCGCGAGAATGTCCAAAGTTTCAGCGGGATTTCCAAAATGTTGAGAGGAACTCGAAACATGTGAACCTTGGTTTTGAGAATCTCTCCCGGAGTTTGAGAGATTTGGACGTGAAAGGGTACCAATCTTGTCGGGGATTGGGAACCCTTCGCGAGAATGTCCAAAGTTTCAGCGGGATTTCCAAAATGTTGAGAGGAACTCGAAACATGTCAACCTTGGTTTTGAGAATCTCTCCCGGAGTTTGAGAGATTTGGACGTGAAAGGGTACCAGTCTTGTCGGGGATTGGGAACCCTTCGCGAGAATGTCCAAAGTTTCAGCGGGATTTCCAAAATGTTGAAAGGAACTCGAAACATGTCAACCTTGGTTTTGAGAATCTCTCCCGGAGTTTGAGAGATTTGGACGTGAAAGGGTACCAGTCTTGTCGGGGATTGGGAACCCTTCGCGAGAATGTCCAAAGTTTCAGCGGGATTTCCAAAATGTTGAGAGGAACTCGAAACATGTCAACCTCGGTATTGAGAATCTCTCCCGGAGTTTGAGAGATTTGGACGTGAAAGGGTACCAGTCTTGTCGGGGATTGGGAACCCTTCGCCAGAATGTCCAAAGTTTCAGCTGAATTTCCAAAATGTTGAGAGGAACTCGAAACATGTCAACCTCGGTTTTGAGAATCTCTCCCGGAGTTTGAGAGATTTGGACGTGAAAGGGTACCAGTCTTGTCGGGGATTGGGAACCCTTCGCGAGAATGTCCAAAGTTTCAGCGGGATTTCCAAAATGTTGAAAGGAACTCGAAACATGTCAACCTTGGTTTTGAGAATCTCTCCCGGAGTTTGAGAGATTTGGACGTGAAAGGGTACCAGTCTTGTCGGGGATTGGGAACCCTTCGCCAGAATGTCCAAAGTTTCAGCGGGATTTCCAAAATGTTGAGAGGAACTCGAAACATGTCAACCTTGGTTTTGAGAATCTCTCCCGGAGTTTCAGAGATTTGGACGTGAAAGGGTACCAGTCTTGTCGGGGATTGGGAACCCTTCGCCAGAATGTCCAAAGTTTCAGCGGGATTTCCAAAATGTTGAGAGGAACTCGAAACATGTCAACCATGGTTTTGAGAATCTCTCCTGGAGTTTGAGAGATTTGGACGTGAAAGGGTACCAGTCTTGTCGGGGATTGGGAACCCTTCGCCAGAATGTCCAAAGTTTCAGCGGGATTTCCAAAATGTTGAGAGGAACTCGAAACATGTCAACCTCGGTTTTGAGAATCTCTCCCGGAGTTTGAGAGATTTGGACGTGAAAGGGTACCAGTCTTGTCGGGGATTGGGAACCCTTCGCGAGAATGTCCAAAGTTTCAGCGGGATTTCCAAAATGTTGAAAGGAACTCGAAACATGTGAACCTTGGTTTTGAGAATCTCTCCCGGAGTCTGAGAGATTTGGACGTGAAAGGGTACCAGTCTTGTCGGGGATTGGGAACCCTTCGCGAGAATGTCCAAAGTTTCAGCGGGATTTCCAAAATGTTGAGAGGAACTCGAAACATGTGAACCTTGGTTTTGAGAATCTCTCCAGGACTTTGAGAGATTTGGACGTGAAAGGGTACCAGTCTTGTCGGGGATTGGGAACCCTTCGCGAAAATGTCCAAAGTTTCAGCGGGATTTCCAAAATGTTGAAAGGAACTCGAAACATGTCAACCTTGGTTTTGAGAATCTCTCCCGGAGTTTGAGAGATTTGGACGTGAAAGGGTACCAGTCTTGTCGGGGATTGGGAACCCTTCGCGAGAATGTCCAAAGTTTCAGCGGGATTTCCAAAATGTTGAGAGGAACTCGAAACATGTAAACCTCGGTATTGAGAATCTCTCCCGGAGTTTGAGAGATTTGGACGTGAAAGGGTACCAGTCTTGTCGGGGATTGGGAACCCTTCGCGAGAATGTCCAAAGTTTCAGCGGGATTTCCAAAATGTTGAAAGTAACTCGAAACATGTGAACCTTGGTTTTGAGAATCTCTCCCGGAGTTTGAGAGATTTGGACGTGAAAGGGTACCAGTCTTGTCGGGGATTGGGAACCCTTCGCCAGAATGTCCAAAGTTTCAGCGGGATTTCCAAAATGTTGAGAGGAACTCGAAACATGTCAACCTCGGTTTTGAGAATCTCTCCCGGAGTTTCAGAGATTTGGACGTGAAAGGGTACCAGTCTTGTCGGGGATTGGGAACCCTTCGCGAGAATGTCCAAAGTTTCAGCGGGATTTCCAAAATGTTGAGAGGAACTCGAAACATGTCAACCTCGGTTTTGAGAATCTCTCCCGGAGTTTCAGAGATTTGGACGTGAAAGGGTACCAGTCTTGTCGGGGATTGGGAACCCTTCGCGAGAATGTCCAAAGTTTCAGCGGGATTTCCAAAATGTTGAGAGGAACTCGAAACATGTCAACCTCGGTTTTGAGAATCTCTCCCGGAGTTTGAGAGATTTGGACGTGAAAGGGTACCAGTCTTGTCGGGGATTGGGAACCCTTCGCCAGAATGTCCAAAGTTTCAGCGGGATTTCCAAAATGTTGAGAGGAACTCGAAACATGTCAACCTCGGCTTTGAGAATCTCTCCCGGAGTTTCAGAGATTTGGACGTGAAAGGGTACCAGTCTTGTCGGGGATTGGGAACCCTTCGCGAGAATGTCCAAAGTTTCAGCGGGATTTCCAAAATGTTGAGAGGAACTCGAAACATGTCAACCTCGGTTTTGAGAATCTCTCCCGGAGTTTGAGAGATTTGGACGTGAAAGGGTACCAGTCTTGGCGGGGATTGGGAACCCTTCGCGAGAATGTCCAAAGTTTCAGCGGGATTTCCAAAATGTTGAGAGGAACTCGAAACATGTCAACCTTGGTTTTGAGAATCTCTCCCGGAGTTTGAGAGATTTGGACGTGAAAGGGTACCAGTCTTGTCGGGGATTGGGAACCCTTCGCCAGAATGTCCAAAGTTTCAGCGGGATTTCCAAAATGTTGAGAGGAACTCGAAACATGTCAACCTCGGTTTTGAGAATCTCTCCCGGAGTTTGAGAGATTTGGACGTGAAAGGGTACCAGTCTTGTCGGGGATTGGGAACCCTTCGCGAGAATGTCCAAAGTTTCAGCGGGATTTCCAAAATGTTGAGAGGAACTGGAACCATGTCAACCTTGGTTTTGAGAATCTCTCCCGGAGTTTGAGAGATTTGGACGTGAAAGGGTACCAGTCTTGTCGGGAATAGGGAACCCTTCGCGAGAATGTCCAAAGTTTCAGCGGGATTTCCAAAATGTTGAAAGGAACTCGAATCATGTCAACCATGGTTTTGAGAATCTCTCCTGGAGTTTGAGAGATTTGGACGTGAAAGGGTACCAGTCTTGTCGGGGATTGGGAACCCTTCGCCAGAATGTCCAAAGTTTCAGCGGGATTTCCAAAATGTTGAAAGGAACTCGAAACATGTGAACCTTGGTTTTGAGAATCTCTCCCGGAGTTTGAGAGATTTGGACGTGAAAGGGTACCAGTCTTGTCGGGGATTGGGAACCCTTCGCGAGAATGTCCAAAGTTTCAGCGGGATTTCCAAAATGTTGAGAGGAACTCGAAACATGTCAACCTTGGTTTTGAGAATCTCTCCCAGAGTTTCAGAGATTTGGACGTGAAAGGGTACCAGTCTTGTCGGGGATTGGGAACCCTTCGCGAGAATGTCCAAAGTTTCAGCGGGATTTCCAAAATGTTGAGAGGAACTCGAAACATGTCAACCTCGGTTTTGAGAATCTCTCCCGGAGTTTGAGAGATTTGGACGTGAAAGGGTACCAGTCTTGTCGGGGATTGGGAACCCTTCGCGAGAATGTCCAAAGTTTCAGCGGGATTTCCAAAATGTTGAGAGGAACTCGAAACATGTCAACCTCGGTTTTGAGAATCTCTCCCGGAGTTTGAGAGATTTGGACGTGAAAGTGTACCAGTCTTGTCGGGGATTGGGAACCCTTCGCCAGAATGTCCAAAGTTTCAGCGGGATTTCCAAAATGTTGAGAGGAACTCGAAACATGTCAACCTCGGTTTTGAGAATCTCTCCCGGAGTTTCAGAGATTTGGACGTGAAAGGGTACCAGTCTTGTCGGGGATTGGGAACCCTTCGCGAGAATGTCCAAAGTTTCAGCGGGATTTCCAAAATGTTGAGAGGAACTCGTAACATGTCAACCTCGGTTTTGAGAATCTCTCCCGGATTTTGAGAGATTTGGACGTGAAAGGGTACCAGTCTTGTCGGGGATTGGGAACCCTTCGCCAGAATGTCCAAAGTTTCAGCGGGATTTCCAAAATGTTGAGAGGAACTCGAAACATGTCAACCTTGGTTTTGAGAATCTCTCCCGGAGTTTGAGAGATTTGGACGTGAAAGGGTACCAGTCTTGTCGGGGATTGGGAACCCTTCGCGAGAATGTCCAAAGTTTCAGTGGGATTTCCAAAATGTTGAGAGGAACTCGAAACATGTCAACCTCGGTATTGAGAATCTCTCCCGGAGTTTGAGAGATTTGGACGTGAAAGGGTACCAGTCTTGTCGGGGATTGGGAACCCTTCGCCAGAATGTCCAAAGTTTCAGCGGGATTTCCAAAATGTTGAAAGGAACTCGAAACATGTGAACCTTGGTTTTGAGAATCTCTCCCGGAGTTTGAGAGATTTGGACGTGAAAGGGTACCAGTCTTGTCGGGGATTGGGAACCCTTCGCCAGAATGTCCAAAGTTTCAGCGGGATTTCCAAAATGTTGAGAGGAACTCGAAACATGTCAACCTTGTTTTTGAGAATCTCTCCCGGAGTTTCAGAGATTTGGACGTGAAAGGGTACCAATCTTGTCGGGGATTGGGAACCCTTCGCGAGAATGTCCAAAGTTTCAGCGGGATTTCCAAAATGTTGAGAGGAACTCGAAACATGTCAACCTCGGTTTTGAGAATCTCTCCCGGAGTTTGAGAGATTTGGACGTGAAAGGGTACCAGTCTTGTCGGGGATTGGGAACCCTTCGCGAGAATGTCCAAAGTTTCAGCGGGATTTTCTAAAATGTTGAGAGGAACTCGAAACATGTCAACCTCGGTTTTGAGAATCTCTCCCGCACTTTGAGAGATTTGGACGTGAAAGGGTACCAATCTTGTCGGGGATCTAGAACCCTCCGCCAGAATGTCCAATGTTTCAGCGGGATTTCCAAAATGTTGAAAGGAACTCGAAACATGTGAACCTTGGTTTTGAGAATCTCTCCCGCACTTTGAGAGATTTGGACGTGAAAGGGTACCAGTCTTGTCGGGGATTGGGAACCCTTCGCGAGAATGTCCAAAGTTTCAGCGGGATTTCCAAAATGTTGAAAGGAACTCGAAACATGTGAACCTTGGTTTTGAGAATCTCTCCCGGAGTTTGAGAGATTTGGACGTGAAAGGGTACCAGTCTTGTCGGGGATTGGGAACCCTTCGCGAGAATGTCCAAAGTTTCAGCGGGATTTCCAAAATGTTGAGAGGAACTCGAAACATGTCAACCTCGGTATTGAGAATCTCTCCCGGAGTTTGAGAGATTTGGACGTGAAAGGGTACCAGTCTTGTCGGGGATTGGGAACCCTTCGCGAGAATGTCCAAAGTTTCAGCGGGATTTCCAAAATGTTGAGAGGAACTCGAAACATGTCAACCTCGGTTTTGAGAATCTCTCCCGGAGTTTGAGAGATTTGGACGTGAAAGTGTACCAGTCTTGTCGGGGATTGGGAACCCTTCGCGAGAATGTCCAAAGTTTCAGCGGGATTTCCAAAATGTTGAGAGGAACTCGAAACAAGTCAACCTTGTTTTTGAGAATCTCTCCCGGAGTTTCAGAGATATGGACGTGAAAGGGTACCAGTCTTGTCGGGGATTGGGAACCCTTCGCGAGAATGTCCAAAGTTTCAGCGGGATTTCCAAAATGTTGAGAGGAACTCGAAACATGTCAACCTTGGTTTTGAGAATCTCTCCCGGAGTTTGAGAGATTTGGACGTGAAAGGGTACCAGTCTTGTCGGGGATTGGGAACCCTTCGCCAGAATGTCCAAAGTTTCAGCGGGATTTCCAAAATGTTGAGAGGAACTCGAAACATGTCAACCTTGGTTTTGAGAATCTCTCCCGGAGTTTCAGAGATTTGGACGTGAAAGGGTACCAGTCTTGTCGGGGATTGGGAACCCTTCGCGAGAATGTCCAAAGTTTCAGCGGGATTTCCAAAATGTTGAGAGGAACTCGAAACATGTCAACCTCGGTTTTGAGAATCTCTCCCGGAGTTTGAGAGATTTGGACGTGAAAGGGTACCAGTCTTGTCGGGGATTGGGAACCCTTCGCGAGAATGTCCAAAGTTTCAGCGGGATTTCCAAAATGTTGAGAGGAACTCGAAACATGTCAACCTCGGTTTTGAGAATCTCTCCCGCACTTTGAGAGATTTGGACGTGAAAGGGTACCAATCTTGTCGGGGATCTAGAACCCTCCGCCAGAATGTCCAATGTTTCAGCGGGATTTCCAAAATGTTGAAAGGAACTCGAAACATGTGAACCTTGGTTTTGAGAATCTCTCCCGGAGTTTGAGAGATTTGGACGTGAAAGGGTACCAGTCTTGTCGGGGATTGGGAACCCTTCGCGAGAATGTCCAAAGTTTCAGCGGGATTTCCAAAATGTTGAGAGGAACTCGAAACATGTCAACCTCGGTTTTGAGAATCTCTCCCGGAGTTTCAGAGATTTGGACGTGAAAGGGTACCAGTCTTGTCGGGGATTGGGAACCCTTCGCGAGAATGTCCAAAGTTTCAGCGGGATTTCCAAAATGTTGAGAGGAACTCGAAACATGTCAACCTTGGTTTTGAGAATCTCTCCCGGATTTTGAGAGATTTGGACGTGAAAGGGTACCAGTCTTGTCGGGGATTGGGAACCCTTCGCGAGAATGTCCAAAGTTTCAGCGGGATTTCCAAAATGTTGAGAGGAACTCGAAACATGTCAACCTTGGTTTTGAGAATCTCTCCCGGAGTTTGAGAGATTTGGACGTGAAAGGGTACCAGTCTTGTCGGGAATTGGGAACCCTTCGCGAGAATGTCCAAAGTTTCAGCGGGATTTCCAAAATGTTGAAAGGAACTCGAAACATGTCAACCTTGGTTTTGAGAATCTCTCCCGGAGTTTGAGAGATTTGGACGTGAAAGGGTACCAGTCTTGTCGGGGATTGGGAACCCTTCGCCAGAATGTCCAGAGTTTCAGCGGGATTTCCAAAATGTTGAAAGGAACTCGAAACATGTCAACCTTGGTTTTGAGAATCTCTCCCGGAGTTTGAGAGATTTGGACGTGAAAGGGTACCAGTCTTGTCGGGGATTGGGAACCCTTCGCGAGAATGTCCAAAGTTTCAGTGGGATTTCCAAAATGTTGAGAGGAACTCGAAACATGTCAACCTTGGTTTTGAGAATCTCTCCCGGAGTTTGAGAGATTTGGACGTGAAAGGGTACCAGTCTTGTCGGGGATTGGGAACCCTTCGCCAGAATGTCCAAAGTTTCAGCGGGATTTCCAAAATGTTGAAAGGAACTCGAAACATGTGAACCTTGGTTTTGAGAATCTCTCCCGGAGTTTGAGAGATTTGGACGTGAAAGGGTACCAGTCTTGTCGGGGATTGGGAACCCTTCGCGAGAATGTCCAAAGTTTCAGCGGGATTTCCAAAATGTTGAGAGGAACTCGAAACATGTCAACCTTGGTTTTGAGAATCTCTCCCGGAGTTTCAGAGATTTGGACGTGAAAGGGTACCAGTCTTGTCGGGGATTGGGAACCCTTCGCGAGAATGTCCAAAGTTTCAGCGGGATTTCCAAAATGTTGAGAGGAACTCGAAACATGTCAACCTTGGTTTTGAGAATCTCTCCCGGAGTTTGAGAGATTTGGACGTGAAAGGGTACCAGTCTTGTCGGGGATTGGGAACCCTTCGCGAGAATGTCCAAAGTTTCAGCGGGATTTCCAAAATGTTGAGAGGAACTCGAAACATGTCAACCTCGGTTTTGAGAATCTCTCCCGCACTTTGAGAGATTTGGACGTGAAAGTGTACCAGTCTTGTCGGGGATCTAGAACCCTCCGCCAGAATGTCCAATGTTTCAGCGGGATTTCCAAAATGTTGAAAGGAACTCGAAACATGTTAACCTTGGTTTTGAGAATCTCTCCCGGAGTTTGAGAGATTTGGACGTGAAAGGGTACCAGTCTTGTCGGGGATTGGGAACCCTTCGCGAGAATGTCCAAAGTTTCAGCGGGATTTCCAAAATGTTGAGAGGAACTCGAAACATGTCAACCTAGGTTTTGAGAATCTCTCCCGGAGTTTCAGAGATTTGGACGTGAAAGGGTACCAGTCTTGTCGGGGATTGGGAACCCTTCGCGAGAATGTCCAAAGTTTCAGCGGGATTTCCAAAATGTTGAGAGGAACTCGAAACATGTCAACCTCGGCTTTGAGAATCTCTCCCGGAGTTTCAGAGATTTGGACGTGAAAGGGTACCAGTCTTGTCGGGGATTGGGAACCCTTCGCGAGAATGTCCAAAGTTTCAGCGGGATTTCCAAAATGTTGAAAGGAACAAGAAACATGTCAACCTCGGTTTTGAGAATCTCTCCCGGAGTTTGAGAGATTTGGACGTGAAAGGGTACCAGTCTTGTCGGGGATTGGGAACCCTTCGCGAGAATGTCCAAAGTTTCAGCGGGATTTCCAAAATGTTGAGAGGAACTCGAAACATGTCAACCTTGGTTTTGAGAATCTCTCCCGGAGTTTCAGAGATTTGGACGTGAAAGGGTACCAGTCTTGTCGGGAATTGGGAACCCTTCGCGAGAATGTCCAAAGTTTCAGCGGGATTTCCAAAATGTTGAAAGGAACTCGAAACATGTCAACCTTGGTTTTGAGAATCTCTCCCGGAGTTTGAGAGATTTGGACGTGAAAGGGTACCAGTCTTGTCGGGGATTGGGAACCCTTCGCCAGAATGTCCAAAGTTTCAGCGGGATTTCCAAAATGTTGAAAGGAACTCGAAACATGTCAACCTTGGTTTTGAGAATCTCTCCCGGAGTTTGAGAGATTTGGACGTGAAAGGGTACCAATCTTGTCGGGGATTGGGAACCCTTCGCGAGAATGTCCAAAGTTTCAGCGGGATTTCCAAAATGTTGAGAGGAACTCGAAACATGTCAACCTTGGTTTTGAGAATCTCTCCCAGAGTTTGAGAGATTTGGACGTGAAAGGGTACCAGTCTTGTCGGGGATTGGGAACCCTTCGCGAGAATGTCCAAAGTTTCAGTGGGATTTCCAAAATGTTGAAAGGAACTCGAAACATGTCAACCTTGGTTTTGAGAATCTCTCCCGGAGTTTGAGAGATTTGGACGTGAAAGGGTACCAGTCTTGTCGGGGATAGGGAACCCTTCGCGAGAATGTCCAAAGTTTCAGTGGGATTTCCAAAATGTTGAGAGGAACTCGAAACATGTCAACCTCGGTATTGAGAATCTCTCCCGGAGTATGAGAGATTTGGACGTGAAAGGGTACCAGTCTTGTCGGGGATTGGGAACCCTTCGCGAGAATGTCCAAAGTTTCAGCGGGATTTCCAAAATGTTGAAAGGAACTCGAAACATGTCAACCTTGGTTTTGAGAATCTCTCCCGGAGTTTGAGAGATTTGGACGTGAAAGGGTACCAGTCTTGTCGGGGATTGGGAACCCTTCGCGAGAATGTCCAAAGTTTCAGCGGGATTTCCAAAATGTTGAGAGGAACTCGAAACATGTCAACCTTGGTTTTGAGAATCTCTCCCGGAGTTTGAGAGATTTGGACGTGAAAGGGTACCAGTCTTGTCGGGGATTGGGAACCCTTCGCCAGAATGTCCAAAGTTTCAGCGGGATTTCCAAAATGTTGAGAGGAACTCGAAACATGTCAACCTCGGTTTTGAGAATCTCTCCCGGAGTTTCAGAGATTTGGACGTGAAAGGGTACCAGTCTTGTCGGGGATTGGGAACCCTTCGCCAGAATGTCCAAAGTTTCAGCGGGATTTCCAAAATGTTGAAAGGAACTCGAAACATGTCAACCTTTGTTTTGAGAATCTCTCCCGGAGTTTGAGAGATTTGGACGTGAAAGGGTACCAGTCTTGTCGGGGATTGGGAACCCTTCGCCACAATGTCCAAAGTTTCAGCGGGATTTCCAAAATCTGAAAGGAACTCGAAACATGTGAACCTTGGTTTTGAGAATCTCTCCCGGAGTTTGAGAGATTTGGACGTGAAAGGGTACCAGTCTTGTCGGGGATTGGGAACCCTTCGCCAGAATGTCCAAAGTTTCAGCGGGATTTCCAAAATGTTGAGAGGAACTCGAAACATGTCAACCTTGGTTTTGAGAATCTCTCCCGGAGTTTCAGAGATTTGGACGTGAAAGGGTACCAGTCTTGTCGGGGATTGGGAACCCTTCGCGAGAATGTCCAAAGTTTCAGCGGGATTTCCAAAAGGTTGAGAGGAACTCGAAACATGTCAACCTCGGTATTGAGAATCTCTCCCGGAGTTTGAGAGATTTGGACGTGAAAGGGTACCAGTCTTGTCGGGGATTGGGAACCCTTCGCCAGAATGTCCAAAGTTTCAGCGGGATTTCCAAAATGTTGAGAGGAACTCGAAACATGTCAACCTTGGTTTTGAGAATCTCTCCCGGAGTTTCAGAGATTTGGACGTGAAAGGGTACCAGTCTTGTCGGGGATTGGGAACCCTTCGCGAGAATGTCCAAAGTTTCAGCGGGATTTCCAAAATGTTGAGAGGAACTCGAAACATGTCAACCTAGGTTTTGAGAATCTCTCCCGGAGTTTGAGAGATTTGGACGTGAAAGGGTACCAGTCTTGTCGGGGATTGGGAACCCTTCGCGAGAATGTCCAAAGTTTCAGCGGGATTTCCAAAATGTTGAGAGGAACTCGAAACATGTCAACCTCGATTTTGAGAATCTCTCCCGGAGTTTGAGAGATTTGGACGTGAAAGGGTACCAGTCTTGTCGGGGATTGGGAACCCTTCGCCAGAATGTCCAAAGTTTCAGCGGGATTTCCAAAATGTTGAGAGGAACTCGAAACATGTCAACCTCGGTTTTGAGAATCTCTCCCGGAGTTTGAGAGATTTGGACGTGAAAGGGTACCAGTCTTGTCGGGGATTGGGAACCCTTCGCCAGAATGTCCAAAGTTTCAGCGGGATTTCCAAAATGTTGAGAGGAACTCGAAACAAGTAAACCTCGGTTTTGAGAATCTCTCCCGGAGTTTGAGAGATTTGGACGTGAAAGGGTACCAGTCTTGTCGGGGATTGGGAACCCTTCGCGAGAATGTCCAAAGTTTCAGCGGGATTTCCAAAATGTTGAGAGGAACTCGAAACATGTCAACCTCGGTTTTGAGAATCTCTCCCGGAGTTTGAGAGATTTGGACATGAAAGGGTACCAGTCTTGTCGGGGATTGGGAACCCTTCGCGAGAATGTCCAAAGTTTCAGCGGGATTTCCAAAATGTTGAGAGGAACTCGAAACATGTCAACCTCGGTTTTGAGAATCTCTCCCGGAGTCTGAGAGATTTGGACGTGAAAGGGTACCAATCTTGTCGGGGATCTAGAACCCTCCGCCAGAATGTCCAATGTTTCAGCGGAATTTCCAAAATGTTGAAAGGAACTCGAAACATGTGAACCTTGGTTTTGAGAATCTCTCCCGGAGTTTGAGAGATTTGGACGTGAAAGGGTACCAGTCTTGTCGGGGATTGGGAACCCTTCGCGAGAATGTCCAAAGTTTCAGCGGGATTTCCAAAATGTTGAGAGGAACTCGAAACATGTCAACCTCGGTTTTGAGAATCTCTCCCGCACTTTGAGAGATTTGGACGTGAAAGGGTACCAGTCTTGTCGGGGATTGGGAACCCTTCGCCAGAATGTCCAAAGTTTCAGCGGGATTTCCAAAATGTTGAGAGGAACTCGAAACATGTCAACCTTGGTTTTGAGAATCTCTCCCGGAGTTTGAGAGATTTGGACGTGAAAGGGTACCAGTCTTGTCGGGGATTGGGAACCCTTCGCGAGAATGTCCAAAGTTTCAGCGGGATTTCCAAAATGTTGAGAGGAACTCGAAACATGTCAACCTTGGTTTTGAGAATCTCTCCCGGAGTTTGAGAGATTTGGACGTGAAAGGGTACCAGTCTTGTCGGGGATTGGGAACCCTTCGCGAGAATGTCCAAAGTTTCAGCGGGATTTCCAAAATGTTGAGAGGAACTCGAAACATGTCAACCTCGGTTTTGAGAATCTCTCCCGGAGTTTGAGAGATTTGGACGTGAAAGGGTACCAGTCTTGTCGGGGATTGGGAACCCTTCGCCAGAATGTCCAAAGTTTCAGTGGGATTTCCAAAATGTTGAGAGGAACTCGAAACATGTAAACCTCGGTTTTGAGAATCTCTCCCGGAGTTTGAGAGATTTGGACGTGAAAGGGTACCAGTCTTGTCGGGGATTGGGAACCCTTCGCGAGAATGTCCAAAGTTTCAGCGGGATTTCCAAAATGTTGAGAGGAACTCGAAACATGTCAACCTCGGTTTTGAGAATCTCTCCCGGAGCTTGAGAGATTTGGACGTGAAAGTGTACCAGTCTTGTCGGGGATTGGGAACCCTTCGCGAGAATGTCCAAAGTTTCAGCGGGATTTCCAAAATGTTGAGAGGAACTCGAAACATGTCAACCTCGGTTTTGAGAATCTCTCCCGGAGTTTGAGAGATTTGGACGTGAAAGGGTACCAGTCTTGTCGGGGATTGGGAACCCTTCGCGAGAATGTCCAAAGTTTCAGCGGGATTTCCAAAATGTTGAGAGGAACTCGAAACATGTCAACCTCGGTTTTGAGAATCTCTCCCAGAGTTTGAGAGATTTGGACGTGAAAGGGTACCAGTCTTGTCGGGGATTGGGAACCCTTCGCGAGAATGTCCAAAGTTTCAGCGGGATTTCCAAAATGTTGAGAGGAACTCGAAACATGTCAACCTCGGTTTTGAGAATCTCTCCCGGAGTTTCAGAGATTTGGACGTGAAAGGGTACCAGTCTTGTCGGGGATTGGGAACCCTTCGCGAGAATGTCAAAGTTTCAGCGGGATTTCCAAAATGTTGAAAGGAACTCGAAACATGTCAACCTCGGTTTTGAGAATCTCTCCCGGATTTTGAGAGATTTGGACGTGAAAGGGTACCAGTCTTGTCGGGGATTGGGAACCCTTCGCGAGAATGTCCAAAGTTTCAGCGGGATTTCCAAAATGTTGAGAGGAACTCGAAACATGTCAACCTTGGTTTTGAGAATCTCTCCCGGAGTTTGAGAGATTTGGACGTGAAAGGGTACCAGTCTTGTCGGGGATTGGGAACCCTTCGCCAGAATGTCCAAAGTTTCAGCGGGATTTTTAAAATGTTGAAAGGAACTCGAAACAAGTAAACCTCGGTTTTGAGAATCTCTCCCGGAGTTTGAGAGATTTGGACGTGAAAGGGTACCAGTCTTGTCGGGGATTGGGAACCCTTCGCGAGAATGTCCAAAGTTTCAGCGGGATTTCCAAAATGTTGAGAGGAACTCGAAACATGTCAACCTTGGTTTTGAGAATCTCTCCCGGAGTTTGAGAGATTTGGACGTGAAAGGGTACCAGTCTTGTCGGGAATTGGGAACCCTTCGCGAGAATGTCCAAAGTTTCAGCAGGATTTCCAAAATGTTGAAAGGAACTCGAATCATGTCAACCATGGTTTTGAGAATCTCTCCTGGAGTTTGAGAGATTTGGACGTGAAAGGGTACCAGTCTTGTCGGGGATTGGGAACCCTTCGCCAGAATGTTTAAAGTTTCAGCGGGATTTCCAAAATGTTGAGAGGAACTCGAAACATGTCAACCTCGGTTTTGAGAATCTCTCCCGGAGTTTGAGAGATTTGGACGTGAAAGGGTACCAGTCTTGTCGGGGATTGGGAACCCTTCGCGAGAATGTCCAAAGTTTCAGCGGGATTTCCAAAATGTTGAAAGGAACTCGAAACATGTGAACCTTGGTTTTGAGAATCTCTCCCGGAGTTTGAGAGATTTGGACGTGAAAGGGTACCAGTCTTGTCGGGGATTGGGAACCCTTCGCCAGAATGTCCAAAGTTTCAGTGGGATTTCCAAAATGTTGAGAGGAACTCGAAACATGTAAACCTCGGTTTTGAGAATCTCTCCCGGAGTTTGAGAGATTTGGACGTGAAAGGGTACCAGTCTTGTCGGGGATTGGGAACCCTTCGCGAGAATGTCCAAAGTTTCAGCGGGATTTCCAAAATGTTGAGAGGAACTCGAAACATGTCAACCTCGGTTTTGAGAATCTCTCCCGGAGTCTGAGAGATTTGGACGTGAAAGGGTACCAGTCTTGTCGGGGATTGGGAACCCTTCGCGAGAATGTCCAAAGTTTCAGCGGGATTTCCAAAATGTTGAGAGGAACTCGAAACATGTCAACCTCGGTTTTGAGAATCTCTCCCGGAGTTTCAGAGATTTGGACGTGAAAGGGTACCAGTCTTGTCGGGGATTGGGAACCCTTCGCGAGAATGTCCAAAGTTTCAGCGGGATTTCCAAAATGTTGAGAGGAACTCGAAACATGTCAACCTCGGTTTTGAGAATCTCTCCCGGAGTTTGAGAGATTTGGACGTGAAAGGGTACCAGTCTTGTCGGGGATTGGGAACCCTTCGCCAGAATGTCCAAAGTTTCAGCGGGATTTCCAAAATGTTGAGAGGAACACGGAACATGTCAAGCTTGGTTTTGAGAATCTCTCCCGGAGTTTGAGAGATTTGGACGTGAAAGGGTACCAGTCTTGTCGGGGATTGGGAACCCTTCGCGAGAATGTCCAAAGTTTCAGCGGGATTTCCAAAATGTTGAGAGGAACTCGAAACATGTCAACCTCGGTTTTGAGAATCTCTCCCGGAGTCTGAGAGATTTGGACGTGAAAGGGTACCAGTCTTGTCGGGGATTGGTAACCCTTCGCGAGAATGTCCAAAGTTTCAGCGGGATTTCCAAAATGTTGAGAGGAACTCGAAACATGTCAACCTCGGTTTTGAGAATCTCTCCCGGAGTTTCAGAGATTTGGACGTGAAAGGGTACCAGTCTTGTCGGGGATTGGGAACCCTTTGCGAGAATGTCCAAAGTTTCAGCGGGATTTCCAAAATGTTGAGAGGAACTCGAAACATGTCAACCTTGGTTTTGAGAATCTCTCCCGGAGTTTGAGAGATTTGGACGTGAAAGGGTACCAGTCTTGTCGGGGATTGGGAACCCTTCGCGAGAATGTCCAAAGTTTCAGCGGGATTTCCAAAATGTTGAGAGGAACTCGAAACATGTCAACCTTGGTTTTGAGAATCTCTCCCGGAGTTTGAGAGATTTGGACGTGAAAGGGTACCAGTCTTGTCGGGGATTGGGAACCCTTCGCGAGAATGTCCAAAGTTTCAGCGGGATTTCCAAAATGTTGAGAGGAACTCGAATCATGTCAACCGTGGTTTTGAGAATCTATCCCGGAGTTTGAGAGATTTGGACGTGAAAGGGTACCAGTCTTGTCGGGGATTGGGAACCCTTCGCCAGAATGTCCAAAGTTTCAGCGGGATTTCCAAAATGTTGAGAGGAACTCGAAACATGTCAACCTCGGTTTTGAGAATCTCTCCCGGAGTTTGAGAGATTTGGACGTGAAAGGGTACCAGTCTTGTCGGGGATTGGGAACCCTTCGCGAGAATGTCCAAAGTTTCAGCGGGATTTCCAAAATGTTGAAAGGAACTCGAAACATGTCAACCTTGGTTTTGAGAATCTCTCCCGGAGTTTGAGAGATTTGGACGTGAAAGGGTACCAGTCTTGTCGGGGATTGGGAACCCTTCGCGAGAATGTCCAAAGTTTCAGCAGGATTTCCAAAATGTTGAGAGGAACTCGTATCATGTCAACCTCGGTTTTGAGAATCTCTCCCGGAGTTTGAGAGATTTGGACGTGAAAGGGTACCAGTCTTGTCGGGGATTGGGAACCCTTCGCGAGAATGTCCAAAGTTTCAGCGGGATTTCCAAAATGTTGAGAGGAACTCGAAACATGTCAACCTTGGTTTTGAGAATCTCTCCCGGAGTTTGAGAGATTTGGACGTGAAAGGGTACCAGTCTTGTCGGGGATTGGGAACCCTTCGCCAGAATGTCCAAAGTTTCAGCGGGATTTCCAAAATGTTGAGAGGAACTCGAAACATGTCAACCTTGGTTTTGAGAATCTCTCCCGGAGTTTGAGAGATTTGGACGTGAAAGGGTACCAGTCTTGTCGGGGATTGGGAACCCTTCGCCAGAATGTCCAAAGTTTCAGCGGGATTTCCAAAATGTTGAGAGGAACTCGAAACATGTCAACCTTGGTTTTGAGAATCTCTCCCGGAGTTTGAAAGATTTGGACGTGAAAGGGTACCAGTCTTGTCGGGGATTGGGAACCCTTCGCCAGAATGTCCAAAGTTTCAGCAGGATTTCCAAAATGTTGAGAGGAACTCGTATCATGTCAACCTCGGTTTTGAGAATCTCTCCCGGAGTTTGAGAGATTTGGACGTGAAAGGGTACCAGTCTTGTCGGGGATTGGGAACCCTTCGCGAGAATGTCCAAAGTTTCAGCGGGATTTCCAAAATGTTGAGAGGAACTCGAAACATGTCAACCTTGGTTTTGAGAATCTCTCCCGGAGTTTGAGAGATTTGGACGTGAAAGGGTACCAGTCTTGTCGGGGATTGGGAACCCTTCGCCAGAATGTCCAAAGTTTCAGCGGGATTTCCAAAATGTTGAGAGGAACTCGAAACATGTCAACCTTGGTTTTGAGAATCTCTCCCGGAGTTTGAGAGATTTGTACGTGAAAGGGTACCAGTCTTGTCGGGGATTGGGAACCCTTCGCGAGAATGTCCAAAGTTTCAGCGGGATTTCCAAAATGTTGAGAGGAACTCGAAACATGTCAACCTTGGTTTTGAGAATCTCTCCCGGAGTTTGAAAGATTTGGACGTGAAAGGGTACCAGTCTTGTCGGGGATTGGGAACCCTTCGCCAGAATGTCCAAAGTTTCAGCGGGATTTCCAAAATGTTGAGAGGAACTCGAAACATGTCAACCTCGGTTTTGAGAATCTCTCCCGGAGTTTGAGAGATTTGGACGTGAAAGGGTACCAGTCTTGTCGGGGATTGGGAACCCTTCGCCAGAATGTCCAAAGTTTCAGCGGGATTTCCAAAATGTTGAGAGGAACTCGAAACATGTCAACCTCGGTTTTGAGAATCTCTCCCGGAGTTTGAGAGATTTGGACGTGAAAGGGTACCAGTCTTGTCGGGGATTGGGAACCCTTTGCGAGAATGTCCAAAGTTTCAGCGGGATTTCCAAAATGTTGAGAGGAACTCGAAACATGTCAACCTTGGTTTTGAGAATCTCTCCCGGAGTTTGAGAGATTTGGACGTGAAAGGGTACCAGTCTTGTCGGGGATTGGGAACCCTTCGCGAGAATGTCCAAAGTTTCAGCGGGATTTCCAAAATGTTGAGAGGAACTCGAAACATGTCAACCTTGGTTTTGAGAATCTCTCCCGGAGTTTGAGAGATTTGGACGTGAAAGGGTACCAGTCTTGTCGGGGATTGGGAACCCTTCGCGAGAATGTCCAAAGTTTCAGCGGGATTTCCAAAATGTTGAGAGGAACTCGAAACATGTCAACCTCGGTTTTGAGAATCTCTCCCGGAGTTTGAGAGATTTGGACGTGAAAGGGTACCAGTCTTGTCGGGGATTGGGAACCCTTCGCGAGAATGTCCAAAGTTTCAGCGGGATTTCCAAAATGTTGAGAGGAACTCGAAACATGTCAACCTTGGTTTTGAGAATCTCTCCCGGAGTTTGAAAGATTTGGACGTGAAAGAGTACCAGTCTTGTCGGGGATTGGGAACCCTTCGCCAGAATGTCCAAAGTTTCAGCGGGATTTCCAAAATGTTGAGAGGAACTCGAAACATGTCAACCTTGGTTTTGAGAATCTCTCCCGGAGTTTGAGAGATTTGGACGTGAAAGGGTACCAGTCTTGTCGGGGATTGGGAACCCTTCGCGAGAATGTCCAAAGTTTCAGCGGGATTTCCAAAATGTTGAGAGGAACTCGAAACATGTCAACCTCGGTTTTGAGAATCTCTCCCGGAGTTTGAGAGATTTGGACGTGAAAGGGTACCAGTCTTGTCGGGGATTGGGAACCCTTCGCGAGAATGTCCAAAGTTTCAGCGGGATTTCCAAAATGTTGAGAGGAACTCGAAACATGTCAACCTCGGTTTTGAGAATCTCTCCCGGAGTTTGAGAGATTTGGACGTGAAAGGGTACCAGTCTTGTCGGGGATTGGGAACCCTTCGCCAGAATGTCCAAAGTTTCAGCGGGATTTCCAAAATGTTGAGAGGAACTCGAAACATGTCAACCTTGGTTTTGAGAATCTCTCCCGGAGTTTGAGAGATTTGGACGTGAAAGGGTACCAGTCTTGTCGGGGATTGGGAACCCTTCGCGAGAATGTCCAAAGTTTCAGCAGGATTTCCAAAATGTTGAGAGGAACTCGAAACATGTCAACCTTGTTTTTGAGAATCTCTCCCGGAGTTTGAGAGATTTGGACGTGAAAGGGTACCAGTCTTGTCGGGGATTGGGAACCCTTCGCGAGAATGTCCAAAGTTTCAGCGGGATTTCCAAAATGTTGAGAGGAACTCGAAACATGTCAACCTTGGTTTTGAGAATCTCTCCCGGAGTTTGAGAGATTTGGACGTGAAAGGGTACCAGTCTTGTCGGGGATTGGGAACCCTTCGCCAGAATGTCCAAAGTTTCAGCGGGATTTCCAAAATGTTGAGAGGAACTCGAAACATGTCAACCTTGTTTTTGAGAATCTCTCCCGGAGTTTGAGAGATTTGGACGTGAAAGGGTACCAGTCTTGTCGGGGATTGGGAACCCTTCGCGAGAATGTCCAAAGTTTCAGCGGGATTTCCAAAATGTTGAGAGGAACTCGAAACATGTCAACCTTGGTTTTGAGAATCTCTCCCGGAGTTTGAGAGATTTGGACGTGAAAGGGTACCAGTCTTGTCGGGGATTGGGAACCCTTCGCCAGAATGTCCAAAGTTTCAGCGGGATTTCCAAAATGTTGAGAGGAACTCGAAACATGTCAACCTTGGTTTTGAGAATCTCTCCCGGAGTTTGAGAGATTTGGACGTGAAAGGGTACCAGTCTTGTCGGGGATTGGGAACCCTTCGCGAGAATGTCCAAAGTTTCAGCGGGATTTCCAAAATGTTGAGAGGAACTTGAAACATGTCAACCTTGGTTTTGAGAGTCTCTCCCGGAGTTTGAGAGATTTGGACGTGAAAGGGTACCAGTCTTGTCGGGGATTGGGAACCCTTCGCGAGAATGTCCAAAGTTTCAGCAGGATTTCCAAAACGGTGAGAGGAACTCGAAACATGTCAACCTTGTTTTTGAGAATCTCTCCCGGAGTTTGAGAGATTTGGACGTGAAAGGGTACCAGTCTTGTCGGGGATTGGGAACCCTTCGCGAGAATGTCCAAAGTTTCAGCGGGATTTCCAAAATGTTGAGAGGAACTCGAAACATGTCAACCTTGGTTTTGAGAATCTCTCCCGGAGTTTGAGAGATTTGGACGTGAAAGGGTACCAGTCTTGTCGGGGATTGGGAACCCTTCGCGAGAATGTCCAAAGCTTCAGTGGGATTTCCAAAATGTTGAGAGGAACTCGAAACATGTCAACCTCGGTTTTGAGAATCTCTCCCGGAGTTTGAGAGATTTGGACGTGAAAGGGTACCAGTCTTGTCGGGGATTGGGAACCCTTCGCGAGAATGTCCAAAGTTTCAGCGGGATTTCCAAAATGTTGAGAGGAACTCGAAACATGTCAACCTCGGTTTTGAGAATCTCTCCCGGAGTTTGAGAGATTTGGACGTGAAAGGGTACCAGTCTTGTCGGGGATTGGGAACCCTTCGCGAGAATGTCCAAAGTTTCAGCGGGATTTCCAAAATGTTGAGAGGAACTCGAAACATGTCAACCTTGGTTTTGAGAATCTCTCCCGGAGTTTGAGAGATTTGGACGTGAAAGGGTACCAGTCTTGTCGGGGATTGGGAACCCTTCGCCAGAATGTCCAAAGTTTCAGCGGGATTTCCAAAATGTTGAGAGGAACTCGAAACATGTCAACCTTGTTTTTGAGAATCTCTCCCGGAGTTTGAGAGATTTGGACGTGAAAGGGTACCAGTCTTGTCGGGGATTGGGAACCCTTCGCGAGAATGTCCAAAGTTTCAGCGGGATTTCCAAAATGTTGAGAGGAACTCGAAACATGTCAACCTTGGTTTTGAGAATCTCTCCCGGAGTTTGAGAGATTTGGACGTGAAAGGGTACCAGTCTTGTCGGGGATTGGGAACCCTTCGCCAGAATGTCCAAAGTTTCAGCGGGATTTCCAAAATGTTGAGAGGAACTCGAAACATGTCAACCTTGGTTTTGAGAATCTCTCCCGGAGTTTGAGAGATTTGGACGTGAAAGGGTACCAGTCTTGTCGGGGATTGGGAACCCTTCGCGAGAATGTCCAAAGTTTCAGCGGGATTTCCAAAATGTTGAGAGGAACTTGAAACATGTCAACCTTGGTTTTGAGAGTCTCTCCCGGAGTTTGAGAGATTTGGACGTGAAAGGGTACCAGTCTTGTCGGGGATTGGGAACCCTTCGCGAGAATGTCCAAAGTTTCAGCAGGATTTCCAAAACGTTGAGAGGAACTCGAAACATGTCAACCTTGTTTTTGAGAATCTCTCCCGGAGTTTGAGAGATTTGGACGTGAAAGGGTACCAGTCTTGTCGGGGATTGGGAACCCTTCGCGAGAATGTCCAAAGTTTCAGCGGGATTTCCAAAATGTTGAGAGGAACTCGAAACATGTCAACCTTGGTTTTGAGAATCTCTCCCGGAGTTTGAGAGATTTGGACGTGAAAGGGTACCAGTCTTGTCGGGGATTGGGAACCCTTCGCGAGAATGTCCAAAGCTTCAGTGGGATTTCCAAAATGTTGAGAGGAACTCGAAACATGTCAACCTCGGTTTTGAGAATCTCTCCCGGAGTTTGAGAGATTTGGACGTGAAAGGGTACCAGTCTTGTCGGGGATTGGGAACCCTTCGCGAGAATGTCCAAAGTTTCAGCGGGATTTCCAAAATGTTGAGAGGAACTCGAAACATGTCAACCTCGGTTTTGAGAATCTCTCCCGGAGTTTGAGAGATTTGGACGTGAAAGGGTACCAGTCTTGTCGGGGATTGGGAACCCTTCGCGAGAATGTCCAAAGTTTCAGCGGGATTTCCAAAATGTTGAGAGGAACTCGAAACATGTCAACCTTGGTTTTGAGAATCTCTCCCGGAGTTTGAGAGATTTGGACGTGAAAGGGTACCAGTCTTGTCGGGGATTGGGAACCCTTCGCGAGAATGTCCAAAGTTTCAGCAGGATTTCCAAAATGTTGAAAGGAACTCGAAACATGTCAACCTTGTTTTTGAGAATCTCTCCCGGAGTTTGAGAGATTTGGACGTGAAAGGGTACCAGTCTTGTCGGGGATTGGGAACCCTTCGCCAGAATGTCCAAAGTTTCAGCGGGATTTCCAAAATGTTGAGAGGAACTCGAAACATGTCAACCTTGGTTTTGAGAATCTCTCCCGGAGTTTGAGAGATTTGGACGTGAAAGGGTACCAGTCTTGTCGGGGATTGGGAACCCTTCGCCAGAATGTCCAAAGTTTCAGCGGGATTTCCAAAATGTTGAGAGGAACTCGAAACATGTCAACCTTGGTTTTGAGAATCTCTCCCGGAGTTTGAGAGATTTGGACGTGAAAGGGTACCAGTCTTGTCGGGGATTGGGAACCCTTCGCCAGAATGTCCAAAGTTTCAGCAAGATTTCCAAAATGTTGAGAGGAACTCGAAACATGTCAACCTCGGTTTTGAGAATCTCTCCCGGAGTTTGAGAGATTTGGACGTGAAAGGGTACCAGTCTTGTCGGGGATTGGGAACCCTTCGCGACAATGTCCAAAGTTTCAGCGGGATTTCCAAAATGTTGAGAGGAACTTGAAACATGTCAACCTTGGTTTTGAGAGTCTCTCCCGGAGTTTGAGAGATTTGGACGTGAAAGGGTACCAGTCTTGTCGGGGATTGGGAACCCTTCGCGAGAATGTCCAAAGTTTCAGCAGGATTTCCAAAATGTTGAGAGGAACTCGAAACATGTCAACCTTGGTTTTGAGAATCTCTCCCGGAGTTTGAGAGATTTGGACGTGAAAGGGTACCAGTCTTGTCGGGGATTGGGAACCCTTCGCGAGAATGTCCAAAGTTTCAGCGGGATTTCCAAAATGTTGAGAGGAACTCGAAACATGTCAACCTTGGTTTTGAGAATCTCTCCCGGAGTTTGAGAGATTTGGACGTGAAAGGGTACCAGTCTTGTCGGGGATTGGGAACCCTTCGCCAGAATGTCCAAAGTTTCAGCGGGATTTCCAAAATGTTGAGAGGAACTCGAAACATGTCAACCTTGGTTTTGAGAATCTCTCCCGGAGTTTGAGAGATTTGGACGTGAAAGGGTACCAGTCTTGTCGGGGATTGGGAACCCTTCGCGAGAATGTCCAAAGTTTCAGCAGGATTTCCAAAATGTTGAGAGGAACTCGAAACATGTCAACCTTGGTTTTGAGAATCTCTCCCGGAGTTTGAGAGATTTGGACGTGAAAGGGTACCAGTCTTGTTGGGGATTGGGAACCCTTCGCCAGAATGTCCAAAGTTTCAGCGGGATTTCCAAAATGTTGAGAGGAACTCGAAACATGTCAACCTTGGTTTTGAGAATCTCTCCCGGAGTTTGAGAGATTTGGACGTGAAAGGGTACCAGTCTTGTCGGGGATTGGGAACCCTTCGCCAGAATGTCCAAAGTTTCAGCGGGATTTCCAAAATGTTGAGAGGAACTCGAAACATGTCAACCTTGTTTTTGAGAATCTCTCCCGGAGTTTGAGAGATTTGGACGTGAAAGGGTACCAGTCTTGTCGGGGATTGGGAACCCTTCGCGAGAATGTCCAAAGTTTCAGCGGGATTTCCAAAATGTTGAGAGGAACTCGAAACATGTCAACCTTGGTTTTGAGAATCTCTCCCGGAGTCTGAGAGATTTGGACGTGAAAGGGTACCAGTCTTGTCGGGGATTGGGAACCCTTCGCCAGAATGTCCAAAGTTTCAGCGGGATTTCCAAAATGTTGAGAGGAACTCGAAACATGTCAACCTTGGTTTTGAGAATCTCTCCCGGAGTTTGAGAGATTTGGACGTGAAAGGGTACCAGTCTTGTCGGGGATTGGGAACCCTTCGCCAGAATGTCCAAAGTTTCAGCGGGATTTCCAAAATGTTGAGAGGAACTTGAAACATGTCAACCTTGGTTTTGAGAATCTCTCCCGGAGTTTGAGAGATTTGGACGTGAAAGGGTACCAGTCTTGTCGGGGATTGGGAACCCTTCGCGAGAATGTCCAAAGTTTCAGCAGGATTTCCAAAATGTTGAGAGGAACTCGAAACATGTCAACCTCGGTTTTGAGAATCTCTCCCGGAGTTTGAGAGATTTGGACGTGAAAGGGTACCAGTCTTGTCGGGGATTGGGAACCCTTCGCGAGAATGTCCAAAGTTTCAGCGGGATTTCCAAAATGTTGAGAGGAACTCGAAACATGTCAACCTTGGTTTTGAGAATCTCTCCCGGAGTTTGAGAGATTTGGACGTGAAAGGGTACCAGTCTTGTCGGGGATTGGGAACCCTTCGCCAGAATGTCCAAAGTTTCAGCGGGATTTCCAAAATGTTGAGAGGAACTCGAAACATGTGAACCTTGGTTTTGAGAATCTCTCCCGGAGTTTGAGAGATTTGGACGTGAAAGGGTACCAGTCTTGTCGGGGATTGGGAACCCTTCGCCAGAATGTCCAAAGTTTCAGCGGGATTTTCAAAATGTTGAAAGGAACTCGAAACATGTGAACCTTGGTTTTGAGGATCTCTCCCGGAGTTTGAGAGATTTGGACGTGAAAGGGTACCAGTCTTGTCGGGGACTGGGAACCCTTCGCCAGAATGTCCAAAGTTTCAGCGGGATTTCCAAAATGTTGAAAGGAACTCGAAACATGTGAACCTTGGTTTTGAGAATCTCTCCCGGAGTTTGAGAGATTTGGACGTGAATGGGTACCAGTCTTGTCGGGGATTGGGAACCCTTCGCGAGAATGTCCAAAGTTTCAGCGGGATTTCCAAAATGTTGAGAGGAACTCGAAACATGTCAACCTTGGTTTTGAGAATCTCTCCCGGAGTTTGAGAGATTTGGACGTGAAAGGGTACCAGTCTTGTCGGGGATTGGGAACCCTTCGCGAGAATGTCCAAAGTTTCAGCGGGATTTCCAAAATGTTGAGAGGAACTCGAAACATGTCAACCTCGGTTTTGAGAATCTCTCCCGGAGTTTGAGAGATTTGGACGTGAAAGGGTACCAGTCTTGTCGGGGATTGGGAACCCTTCGCCAGAATGTCCAAAGTTTCAGCGGGATTTCCAAAATGTTGAGAGGAACTCGAAACATGTCAACCTTGCTTTTGAGAATCTCTCCCGGAGTTTGAGAGATTTGGACGTGAAAGGGTACCAGTCTTGTCGGGGATTGGGAACCCTTCGCGAGAATGTCCAAAGTTTCAGCGGGATTTCCAAAATGTTGAGAGGAACTCGAAACATGTCAACCTTGGTTTTGAGAATCTCTCCTGGAGTTCGAGAGATTTGGACGTGAAAGGGTACCAGTCTTGTCGGGGATTGGGAACCGTTCGCCAGAATGTCCAAAGTTTCAGCGGGATTTCCAAAATGTTGAGAGGAACTCGAATCATGTCAACCTTGGTTTTGAGAATCTCTCCCGGAGTTTGAGAGATTTGGACGTGAAAGGGTACCAGTCTTGTCGGGGATTGGGAACCCTTCGCGAGAATGTCCAAAGTTTCAGCGGGATTTCCAAAATGTTGAGAGGAACTCGAATAATGTCAACCTTGGTTTTGAGAATCTCTCCCGGAGTTTGAGAGATTTGGACGTGAAAGGGTACCAGTCTTGTCGGGGATTGGGAACCCTTCGCGAGAATGTCCAAAGTTTCAGCGGGATTTCCAAAATGTTGAGAGGAACTCGAAACATGTCAACCTTGGTTTTGAGAATCTCTCCCGGAGTTTGAGAGATTTGGACGTGAAAGGGTACCAGTCTTGTCGGGGATTGGGAACCCTTCGCGAGAATGTCCAAAGTTTCAGCGGGATTTCCAAAATGTTGAGAGGAACTCGAATCATGTCAACCTTGGTTTTGAGAATCTCTCCCGGAGTTTGAGAGATTTGGACGTGAAAGGGTACCAGTCTTGTCGGGGATTGGGAACCCTTCGCCAGAATGTCCAAAGTTTCAGCGGGATTTCCAAAATGTTGAGAGGAACTCGAAACATGTCAACCTTGGTTTTGAGAATCTCTCCCGGAGTTCGAGAGATTTGGACGTGAAAGGGTACCAGTCTTGTCGGGGATTGGGAACCTTTCGCGAGAATGTCCAAAGTTTCAGTGGGATTTCCAAAATGTTGAGAGGAACTCGAAACATGTCAACCTTGGTTTTGAGAATCTCTCCCGGAGTTTGAGAGATTTGGACGTGAAAGGGTACCAGTCTTGTCGGGGATTGGGAACCCTTCGCCAGAATGTCCAAAGTTTCAGCGGGATTTCCAAAATGTTGAGAGGAACTCGAAACATGTCAACCTTGGTTTTGAGAATCTCTCCCGGAGTTTGAGAGATTTGGACGTGAAAGGGTACCAGTCTTGTCGGGGATTGGGAACCCTTCGCGAGAATGTCCAAAGTTTCAGCGGGATTTCCAAAATGTTGAGAGGAACTCGAAACATGTCAACCTTGGCTTTGAGAATCTCTCCCGGAGTTTGAGAGATTTGGACGTGAAAGGGTACAAGTCTTGTCGGGGATTGGGAACCCTTCGCGAGAATGTCCAAAGCTTCAGCGGGATTTCCAAAATGTTGAGAGGAACTCGAAACATGTCAACCTTGGTTTTGAGAATCTCTCCCGGAGTTTGAGAGATTTGGACGTGAAAGGGTACCAGTCTTGTCGGGGATTGGGAACCCTTCGCCAGAATGTCCAAAGTTTCAGCGGGATTTCCAAAATGTTGAGAGGAACTCGAAACATGTCAACCTTGGTTTTGAGAATCTCTCCCGGAGTTTGAGAGATTTGGACGTGAAAGGGTACCAGTCTTGTCGGGGATTGGGAACCCTTCGCGAGAATGTCCAAAGTTTCAGCGGGATTTCCAAAATGTTGAGAGGAACTCGAAACATGTCAACCTCGGTTTTGAGAATCTCTCCCGGAGTTTGAGAGATTTGGACGTGAAAGGGTACCAGTCTTGTCGGGGATTGGGAACCCTTCGCGACAATGTCCAAAGTTTCAGCGGGATTTCCAAAATGTTGAGAGGAACTCGAAACATGTCAACCTTGGTTTTGAGAATCTCTCCCGGAGTTTGAGAGATTTGGACGTGAAAGGGTACCAGTCTTGTCGGGGATTGGGAACCCTTCGCGAGAATGTCCAAAGTTTCAGCGGGATTTCCAAAATGTTGAGAGGAACTCGAAACATGTCAACCTTGGTTTTGAGAATCTCTCCCGGAGTTTCAGAGATTTGGACGTGAAAGGGTACCAGTCTTGTCGGGGATTGGGAACCCTTCGCGAGAATGTCCAAAGTTTCAGCGGGATTTCCAAAATGTTGAGAGGAACTCGAAACATGTCAACCTTGGTTTTGAGAATCTCTCCCGGAGTTTGAGAGATTTGGACGTGAAAGGGTACCAGTCTTGTCAGGGATTGGGAACCCTTTGCGAGAATGTCCAAAGTTTCAGCGGGATTTCCAAAATGTTGAGAGGAACTCGAAACATGTCAACCTTGGTTTTGAGAATCTCTCCCGGAGTTTGAGAGATTTGGACGTGAAAGGGTACCAGTCTTGTCGGGGATTGGGAACCCTTCGCCAGAATGTCCAAAGTTTCAGCGGGATTTCCAAAATGTTGAGAGGAACTCGAAACATGTCAACCTTGGTTTTGAGAATCTCTCCCGGAGTTTGAGAGATTTGGACGTGAAAGGGTACCAGTCTTGTCGGGGATTGGGAACCCTTCGCGAGAATGTCCAAAGTTTCAGCGGGATTTCCAAAATGTTGAGAGGAACTCGAAACATGTCAACCTTGGCTTTGAGAATCTCTCCCGGAGTTTGAGAGATTTGGACGTGAAAGGGTACAAGTCTTGTCGGGGATTGGGAACCCTTCGCGAGAATGTCCAAAGCTTCAGCGGGATTTCCAAAATGTTGAGAGGAACTCGAAACATGTCAACCTTGGTTTTGAGAATCTCTCCCGGAGTTTGAGAGATTTGGACGTGAAAGGGTACCAGTCTTGTCAGGGATTGGGAACCCTTTGCGAGAATGTCCAAAGTTTCAGCGGGATTTCCAAAATGTTGAGAGGAACTCGAAACATGTCAACCTTGGTTTTGAGAATCTCTCCCGGAGTTTGAGAGATTTGGACGTGAAAGGGTACCAGTCTTGTCGGGGATTGGGAACCCTTCGCGAGAATGTCCAAAGTTTCAGCGGGATTTCCAAAATGTTGAGAGGAACTCGAATCATGTCAACCTTGGTTTTGAGAATCTCTCCCGGAGTTTGAGAAATTTGGACGTGAAAGGGTACCAGTCTTGTCGGGGATTGGGAACCCTTCGCGAGAATGTCCAAAGTTTCAGCGGGATTTCCAAAATGTTGAGAGGAACTCGAATCATGTCAACCTTGGTTTTGAGAATCTCTCCCGGAGTTTGAGAGATTTGGACGTGAAAGGGTACCAGTCTTGTCGGGGATTGGGAACCCTTCGCGAGAATGTCCAAAGTTTCAGCGGGATTTCTAAAATGTTGAGAGGAACTCGAAACATGTCAACCTTGGTTTTGAGAATCTCTCCCGGAGTTTGAGAGATTTGGACGTGAAAGGGTACCAGTCTTGTCGGGGATTGGGAACCCTTCGCGAGAATGTCCAAAGTTTCAGCGGGATTTCCAAAATGTTGAGAGGAACTCGAAACATGTCAACCTCGGTTTTGAGAATCTCTCCAGGAGTTAGAGAGATTTGGACGTGAAAGGGTGCCAGTCTTGTCGGGGATTGGGAACCCTTCGCGAGAATGTCCAAAGTTTCAGCGGGATTTCCAAAATGTTGAGAGGAACTCGAAACATGTCAACCTTGGTTTTGAGAATCTCTCCCGGAGTTTGAGAGATTTGGACGTGAAAGGGTACCAGTCTTGACGGGGATTGGGAACCCTTCGCCAGAATGTCCAAAGTTTCAGCGGGATTTCCAAAATGTTGAGAGAAACTCGAAACATGTCAACCTTGGTTTTGAGAATCTCTCCCGGAGTTTGAGAGATTTGGACGTGAAAGGGTACCAGTCTTGTCGGGGATTGGGAACCCTTCGCCAGAATGTCCAAAGTTTCAGCGGGATTTCCAAAATGTTGAGAGGAACTCGAAACATGTCAACCTTGGTTTTGAGAATCTCTCCCGGAGTTTGAGAGATTTGGACGTGAAAGGGTACCAGTCTTGTCGGGGATTGGGAACCCTTCGCGAGAATGTCCAAAGTTTCAGCGGGATTTCCAAAATGTTGAGAGGAACTCGAAACATGTCAACCTTGGCTTTGAGAATCTCTCCCGGAGTTTGAGAGATTTGGACGTGAAAGGGTACAAGTCTTGTCGGGGATTGGGAACCCTTCGCGAGAATGTCCAAAGCTTCAGCGGGATTTCCAAAATGTTGAGAGGAACTCGAAACATGTCAACCTTGGTTTTGAGAATCTCTCCCGGAGTTTGAGAGATTTGGACGTGAAAGGGTACCAGTCTTGTCGGGGATTGGGAACCCTTCGCCAGAATGTCCAAAGTTTCAGCGGGATTTCCAAAATGTTGAGAGGAACTCGAAACATGTCAACCTTGGTTTTGAGAATCTCTCCCGGAGTTTGAGAGATTTGGACGTGAAAGGGTACCAGTCTTGTCGGGGATTGGGAACCCTTCGCGAGAATGTCCAAAGTTTCAGCGGGATTTCCAAAATGTTGAGAGGAACTCGAAACATGTCAACCTCGGTTTTGAGAATCTCTCCCGGAGTTTGAGAGATTTGGACGTGAAAGGGTACCAGTCTTGTCGGGGATTGGGAACCCTTCGCCACAATGTCCAAAGTTTCAGCAGGATTTCCAAAATGTTGAGAGGAACTCGAAACATGTCAACCTTGGTTTTGAGAATCTCTCCCGGAGTTTGAGAGATTTGGACGTGAAAGGGTACCAGTCTTGTCGGGGATTGGGAACCCTTCGCGAGAATGTCCAAAGTTTCAGCGGGATTTCCAAAATGTTGAGAGGAACTCGAAACATGTCAACCTTGGTTTTGAGAATCTCTCCCGGAGTTTGAGAGATTTGGACGTGAAAGGGTACCAGTCTTGTCGGGGATTGGGAACCCTTCGCGAGAATGTCCAAAGTTTCAGCGGGATTTCCAAAATGTTGAGAGGAACTCGAAACATGTCAACCTTGGTTTTGAGAATCTCTCCCGGAGTTTGAGAGATTTGGACGTGAAAGGGTACCAGTCTTGTCGGGGATTGGGAACCCTTCGCGAGAATGTCCAAAGTTTCAGCGGGATTTCTAAAATGTTGAGAGGAACTCGAAACATGTCAACCTTGGTTTTGAGAATCTCTCCCGGATTTTGAGAGATTTGGACGTGAAAGAGTACCAGTCTTGTCGGGGATTGGAAACCCTTCGTGAGAATGTGCAAAGTTTCAGCGGGATTTCCAAAATGTTGAGAGGAACTCGAAACATGTCAACCTTGGTTTTGAGAATCTCTCCCGGAGTTTCAGAGATTTGGACGTGAAAGGGTACCAGTCTTGTCGGGGATTGGGAACCCTTCGCGAGAATGTCCAAAGTTTCAGCGGGATTTCCAAAATGTTGAGAGGAACTCGAAACATGTCAACCTTGGTTTTGAGAATCTCTCCCGGAGTTTGAGAGATTTGGACGTGAAAGGGTACCAGTCTTGTCGGGGATTGGGAACCCTTCGCGAGAATGTCCAAAGTTTCAGTGGGGTTTCCAAAATGTTGAGAGGAACTCGAAACATGTCAACCTTGGTTTTGAGAATCTCTCCCGGAGTTTGAGAGATTTGGACGTGAAAGGGTACCAGTCTTGTCGGGGATTGGGAACCCTTCGCGAGAATGTCCAAAGTTTCAGCGGGATTTCCAAAATGTTGAGAGGAACTCGAAACATGTCAACCTTGGTTTTGAGAATCTCTCCCGGAGTTTGAGAGATTTGGACGTGAAAGGGTACCAGTCTTGTCGGGGATTGGGAACCCTTCGCGAGAATGTCCAAAGTTTCAGCGGGATTTCCAAAATGTTGAGAGGAACTCGAAACATGTCAACCTTGGTTTTGAGAATCTCTCCCGGAGTTCGAGAGATTTGGACGTGAAAGGGTACCAGTCTTGTCGGGGATTGGGAACCTTTCGCGAGAATGTCCAAAGTTTCAGTGGGATTTCCAAAATGTTGAGAGGAACTCGAAACATGTCAACCTTGGTTTTGAGAATCTCTCCCGGAGTTTGAGAGATTTGGACGTGAAAGGGTACCAGTCTTGTCGGGGATTGGGAACCCTTCGCGAGAATGTCCAAAGTTTCAGCGGGATTTCCAAAATGTTGAGAGGAACTCGAAACATGTCAACCTTGGTTTTGAGAATCTCTCCCGGCGTTTGAGAGATTTGGACGTGAAAGGGTACCAGTCTTGTCGGGGATTGGGAACCCTTCGCGAGAATGTCCAAAGCTTCAGCGGGATTTCCAAAATGTTGAGAGGAACTCGAA
This sequence comes from Streptopelia decaocto, assembly GCF_964273445.1. NCBI lineage: Eukaryota > Metazoa > Chordata > Aves > Columbiformes > Columbidae > Streptopelia > Streptopelia decaocto. The sequence goes on along the minus strand of NW_028115517.1, from coordinate 370,456 downwards.
ACATGTCAACCTCGGCTTTGAGAATCTCTCCCGGAGTTTGAGAGATTTGGACGTGAAAGGGTACAAGTCTTGTCGGGGATTGGGAACCCTTCGCGAGAATGTCCAAAGCTTCAGCGGGATTTCCAAAATGTTGAGAGGAACTCGAAACATGTCAACCTTGGTTTTGAGAATCTCTCCCGGAGTTTGAGAGATTTGGACGTGAAAGGGTACCAGTCTTGTCGGGGATTGGGAACCCTTCGCGAGAATGTCCAAAGTTTCAGCGGGATTTCCAAAATGTTGAGAGGAACTCGAAACATGTCAACCTTGGCTTTGAGAATCTCTCCCGGAGTTTGAGAGATTTGGACGTGAAAGGGTACAAGTCTTGTCGGGGATTGGGAACCCTTCGCGAGAATGTCCAAAGCTTCAGCGGGATTTCCAAAATGTTGAGAGGAACTCGAAACATGTCAACCTTGGTTTTGAGAATCTCTCCCGGAGTTTGAGAGATTTGGACGTGAAAGGGTACCAGTCTTGTCGGGGATTGGGAACCCTTCGCCAGAATGTCCAAAGTTTCAGCGGGATTTCCAAAATGTTGAGAGGAACTCGAAACATGTCAACCTTGGTTTTGAGAATCTCTCCCGGAGTTTGAGAGATTTGGACGTGAAAGGGTACCAGTCTTGTCGGGGATTGGGAACCCTTCGCCCAAATGTCCAAAGTTTCAGCGGGATTTCCAAAATGTTGAGAGGAACTCGAAACATGTCAACCTCGGTTTTGAGAATCTCTCCCGGAGTTTGAGAGATTTGGACGTGAAAGGGTACCAGTCTTGTCGGGGATTGGGAACCCTTCGCGACAATGTCCAAAGTTTCAGCGGGATTTCCAAAATGTTGAGAGGAACTCGAAACATGTCAACCTTGGTTTTGAGAATCTCTCCCGGAGTTTGAGAGATTTGGACGTGAAAGGGTACCAGTCTTGTCGGGGATTGGGAACCCTTCGCGAGAATGTCCAAAGTTTCAGCGGGATTTCCAAAATGTTGAGAGGAACTCGAAACATGTCAACCTTGGTTTTGAGAATCTCTCCCGGAGTTTGAGAGATTTGGACGTGAAAGGGTACCAGTCTTGTCAGGGATTGGGAACCCTTTGCGAGAATGTCCAAAGTTTCAGCGGGATTTCCAAAATGTTGAGAGGAACTCGAAACATGTCAACCTTGGTTTTGAGAATCTCTCCCGGAGTTTGAGAAATTTGGACGTGAAAGGGTACCAGTCTTGTCGGGGATTGGGAACCCTTCGCGAGAATGTCCAAAGTTTCAGCGGGATTTCCAAAATGTTGAGAGGAACTCGAATCATGTCAACCTTGGTTTTGAGAATCTCTCCCGGAGTTTGAGAGATTTGGACGTGAAAGGGTACCAGTCTTGTCGGGGATTGGGAACCCTTCGCGAGAATGTCCAAAGTTTCAGCGGGATTTCTAAAATGTTGAGAGGAACTCGAAACATGTCAACCTTGGTTTTGAGAATCTCTCCCGGAGTTTGAGAGATTTGGACGTGAAAGGGTACCAGTCTTGTCGGGGATTGGGAACCCTTCGCGAGAATGTCCAAAGTTTCAGCGGGATTTCCAAAATGTTGAGAGGAACTCGAAACATGTCAACCTCGGTTTTGAGAATCTCTCCAGGAGTTAGAGAGATTTGGACGTGAAAGGGTACCAGTCTTGTCGGGGATTGGGAACCCTTCGCGAGAATGTCCAAAGTTTCAGCGGGATTTCCAAAATGTTGAGAGGAACTCGAAACATGTCAACCTTGGTTTTGAGAATCTCTCCCGGAGTTTGATAGATTTGGACGTGAAAGGGTACCAGTCTTGTCGGGGATTGGGAACCCTTCGCCAGAATGTCCAAAGTTTCAGCGGGATTTCCAAAATGTTGAGAGAAACTCGAAACATGTCAACCTTGGTTTTGAGAATCTCTCCCGGAGTTTGAGAGATTTGTACGTGAAAGGGTACCAGTCCTGTCGGGGATTGGGAACCCTTCGCCAGAATGTCCAAAGTTTCAGCGGGATTTCCAAAATGTTGAGAGGAACTCGAAACATGTCAACCTTGGTTTTGAGAATCTCTCCCGGAGTTTGAGAGATTTGGACGTGAAAGGGTACCAGTCTTGTCGGGGATTGGGAACCCTTCGCGAGAATGTCCAAAGTTTCAGCGGGATTTCCAAAATGTTGAGAGGAACTCGAAACATGTCAACCTTGGCTTTGAGAATCTCTCCCGGAGTTTGAGAGATTTGGACGTGAAAGGGTACAAGTCTTGTCGGGGATTGGGAACCATTCGCGAGAATGTCCAAAGCTTCAGCGGGATTTCCAAAATGTTGAGAGGAACTCGAAACATGTCAACCTTGGTTTTGAGAATCTCTCCCGGAGTTTGAGAGATTTGGACGTGAAAGGGTACCAGTCTTGTCGGGGATTGGGAACCCTTCGCCACAATGTCCAAAGTTTCAGCAGGATTTCCAAAATGTTGAGAGGAACTCGAAACATGTCAACCTTGGTTTTGAGAATCTCTCCCGGAGTTTGAGAGATTTGGACGTGAAAGGGTACCAGTCTTGTCGGGGATTGGGAACCCTTCGCGAGAATGTCCAAAGTTTCAGCGGGATTTCCAAAATGTTGAGAGGAACTCGAAACATGTCAACCTTGGTTTTGAGAATCTCTCCCGGAGTTTGAGAGATTTGGACGTGAAAGGGTACCAGTCTTGTCGGGGATTGGGAACCCTTCGCGAGAATGTCCAAAGTTTCAGCGGGATTTCCAAAATGTTGAGAGGAACTCGAAACATGTCAACCTTGGTTTTGAGAATCTCTCCCGGAGTTTGAGAGATTTGGACGTGAAAGGGTACCAGTCTTGTCGGGGATTGGGAACCCTTCGCGAGAATGTCCAAAGTTTCAGCGGGATTTCTAAAATGTTGAGAGGAACTCGAAACATGTCAACCTTGGTTTTGAGAATCTCTCCCGGATTTTGAGAGATTTGGACGTGAAAGGGTACCAGTCTTGTCGGGGATCGGAAACCCTTCGTGAGAATGTGCAAAGTTTCAGCGGGATTTCCAAAATGTTGAGAGGAACTCGAAACATGTCAACCTTGGTTTTGAGAATCTCTCCCGGAGTTTCAGAGATTTGGACGTGAAAGGGTACCAGTCTTGTCGGGGATTGGGAACCCTTCGCGAGAATGTCCAAAGTTTCAGCGGGATTTCCAAAATGTTGAAAGGAACTCGAAACATGTCAACCTTGGTTTTGAGAATCTCTCCCGGCGTTTGAGAGATTTGGACGTGAAAGGGTACCAGTCTTGTCGGGGATTGGGAACCCTTCGCGAGAATGTCCAAAGTTTCAGTGGGGTTTCCAAAATGTTGAGAGGAACTCGAAACATGTCAACCTTGGTTTTGAGAATCTCTCCCGGAGTTTGAGAGATTTGGACGTGAAAGGGTACCAGTCTTGTCGGGGATTGGGAACCCTTCGCGAGAATGTCCAAAGTTTCAGCGGGATTTCCAAAATGTTGAGAGGAACTCGAATCATGTCAACCTTGGTTTTGAGAATCTCTCCCGGAGTTTGAGAGATTTGGACGTGAAAGGGTACCAGTCTTGTCGGGGATTGGGAACCCTTCGCCAGAATGTCCAAAGTTTCAGCGGGATTTCCAAAATGTTGAGAGGAACTCGAAACATGTCAACCTTGGTTTTGAGAATCTCTCCCGGAGTTCGAGAGATTTGGACGTGAAAGGGTACCAGTCTTGTCGGGGATTGGGAACCTTTCGCGAGAATGTCCAAAGTTTCAGTGGGATTTCCAAAATGTTGAGAGGAACTCGAAACATGTCAACCTTGGTTTTGAGAATCTCTCCCGGAGTTTGAGAGATTTGGACGTGAAAGGGTACCAGTCTTGTCGGGGATTGGGAACCCTTCGCCAGAATGTCCAAAGTTTCAGCGGGATTTCCAAAATGTTGAGAGGAACTCGAAACATGTCAACCTTGGTTTTGAGAATCTCTCCCGGAGTTTGAGAGATTTGGACGTGAAAGGGTACCAGTCTTGTCGGGGATTGGGAACCCTTCGCGAGAATGTCCAAAGTTTCAGCGGGATTTCCAAAATGTTGAGAGGAACTCGAAACATGTCAACCTTGGCTTTGAGAATCTCTCCCGGAGTTTGAGAGATTTGGACGTGAAAGGGTACAAGTCTTGTCGGGGATTGGGAACCCTTCGCCAGAATGTCCAAAGTTTCAGCAAGATTTCCAAAATGTTGAGAGGAACTCGAAACATGTCAACCTTGGTTTTGAGAATCTCTCCCGGAGTTTGAGAGATTTGGACGTGAAAGGGTACCAGTCTTGTCGGGGATTGGGAACCCTTCGCCAGAATGTCCAAAGTTTCAGCGGGATTTCCAAAATGTTGAGAGGAACTCGAAACATGTCAACCTTGGTTTTGAGAATCTCTCCCGGAGTTTGAGAGATTTGGACGTGAAAGGGTACCAGTCTTGTCGGGGATTGGGAACCCTTCGCGAGAATGTCCAAAGTTTCAGCGGGATTTCCAAAATGTTGAGAGGAACTCGAAACATGTCAACCTTGGTTTTGAGAATCTCTCCCGGAGTTTGAGAGATTTGGACGTGAAAGGGTACCAGTCTTGTCGGGGATTGGGAACCCTTCGCGAGAATGTCCAAAGTTTCAGCGGGATTTCCAAAATGTTGAGAGGAACTCGAAACATGTCAACCTCGGTTTTGAGAATCTCTCCCGGAGTTTGAGAGATTTGGACGTGAAAGGGTACCAGTCTTGTCGGGGATTGGGAACCCTTCGCCAGAATGTCCAAAGTTTCAGCGGGATTTCCAAAATGTTGAGAGGAACTCGAAACATGTCAGCCATGGTTTTGAGAATCTCTCCCGGAGTTCGAGAGATTTGCACGTGAAAGTGTACCAGTCTTGTCGGGGATTGGGAACCCTTCGTGAGAATGTCCAAAGTTTCAGCGGGATTTCCAAAATGTTGAGAGGAACACGAAACATGTCAACCTTGGTTTTGAGAATCTCTCCCGGAGATTGAGAGATTTGGACGTGAAAGGGTACCAGTCTTGTCGGGGATTGGGAACCCTTCGAGAGAATGTCCAAAGTTTCAGCGGGATCTCCAAAATGTTGAGAGGAACTCGAATCATGTCAACCTTGGTTTTGAGAATCTCTCCCGGAGTTTGAGAGATTTGGACGTGAAAGGGTACCAGTCTTGACGGGGATTGGGAACCCTTCGCGAGAATGTCCAAAGTTTCAGCGGGATTTCCAAAATGTTGAGAGGAACTCGAAACATGTCAACCTCGGTTTTGAGAATCTCTCCCGGAGTTTGAGAGATTTGGACGTGAAAGGGTACCAGTCTTGTCGGGGATTGGGAACCCTTCGCCAGAATGTCCAAAGTTTCAGCGGGATTTCCAAAATGTTGAGAGGAACTCGAAACATGTCAACCTCGGTTTTGAGAATCTCTCCCGGAGTTTGAGAGATTTGGACGTGAAAGGGTACCAGTCTTGTCGGGGATTGGGAACCCTTCGCGAGAATGTCCAAAGTTTCAGCGGGATTTCCAAAATGTTGAGAGGAACACGGAACATGTCAAGCTTGGTTTTGAGAATCTCTCCCGGAGTTTGAGAGATTTGGACGTGATAGGGTACCAGTCTTGTCGGGGATTGGGAACCCTTTGCGAGAATGTCCAAAGTTTCAGCGGGATTTCCAAAATGTTGAGAGGAACTCGAAACATGTCAACCTTGGTTTTGAGAATCTCTCCCGGAGTTTGAGAGATTTGGACGTGAAAGGGTACCAGTCTTGTCGGGGATTGGGAACCCTTCGCGAGAATGTCCAAAGTTTCAGCGGGATTTCCAAAATGTTGAGAGGAACTCGAAACATGTCAACCTTGGTTTTGAGAATCTCTCCCGGAGTTTGAGAGATTTGGACGTGAAAGGGTACCAGTCTTGTCGGGGATTGGGAACCCTTCGCGAGAATGTCCAAAGTTTCAGCGGGATTTCTAAAATGTTGAGAGGAACTCGAAACATGTCAACCTTGGTTTTGAGAATCTCTCCCGGAGTTTGAGAGATTTGGACGTGAAAGGGTACCAGTCTTGTCGGGGATTGGGAACCCTTCGCGAGAATGTCCAAAGTTTCAGCGGGATTTCCAAAATGTTGAGAGGAACTCGAAACATGTCAACCTTGGTTTTGAGAATCTCTCCCGGAGTTCGAGAGATTTGGACGTGAAAGGGTACCAGTCTTGTCGGGGATTGGGAACCCTTCGCGAGAATGTCCAAAGTTTCAGCGGGATTTCTAAAATGTTGAGAGGAACTCGAAACATGTCAACCTTGGTTTTGAGAATCTCTCCCGGAGTTTGAGAGATTTGGACGTGAAAGGGTACCAGTCTTGTCGGGGATTGGGAACCCTTCGCGAGAATGTCCAAAGCTTCAGCGGGATTTCCAAAATGTTGAGAGGAACTCGAAACATGTCAACCTCGGTTTTGAGAATCTCTCCCGGAGTTTGAGAGATTTGGACGTGAAAGGGTACCAGTCTTGTCGGGGATTGGGAACCCTTCGCGAGAATGTCCAAAGTTTCAGCGGGATTTCCAAAATGTTGAGAGGAACTCGAAACATGTCAACCTTGGTTTTGAGAATCTCTCCCGGAGTTTGAGAGATTTGGACGTGAAAGGGTACCAGTCTTGTCGGGGATTGGGAACCCTTCGCGAGAATGTCCAAAGTTTCAGCGGGATTTCCAAAATGTTGAGAGGAACTCGAAACATGTCAACCTTGGTTTTGAGAATCTCTCCCGGAGTTTCAGAGATTTGGACGTGAAAGGGTACCAGTCTTGTCGGGGATTGGGAACCCTTCGCGAGAATGTCCAAAGTTTCAGCGGGATTTCCAAAATGTTGAGAGGAACTCGAAACATGTCAACCTTGGTTTTGAGAATCTCTCCCGGAGTTTGAGAGATTTGGACGTGAAAGGGTACCAGTCTTGTCGGGGATTGGGAACCCTTCGCGAGAATGTCCAAAGTTTCAGCGGGATTTCCAAAATGTTGAGAGGAACTCGAAACATGTCAACCTTGGTTTTGAGAATCTCTCCCGGAGTTTGAGAGATTTGGACGTGAAAGGGTACCAGTCTTGTCGGGGATTGGGAACCCTTCGCCCAAATGTCCAAAGTTTCAGCGGGATTTCCAAAATGTTGAGAGGAACTCGAAACATGTCAACCTCGGTTTTGAGAATCTCTCCCGGAGTTTGAGAGATTTGGACGTGAAAGGGTACCAGTCTTGTCGGGGATTGGGAACCCTTCGCGACAATGTCCAAAGTTTCAGCGGGATTTCCAAAATGTTGAGAGGAACTCGAAACATGTCAACCTTGGTTTTGAGAATCTCTCCCGGAGTTTGAGAGATTTGGACGTGAAAGGGTACCAGTCTTGTCGGGGATTGGGAACCCTTCGCGAGAATGTCCAAAGTTTCAGCGGGATTTCCAAAATGTTGAGAGGAACTCGAAACATGTCAACCTTGGTTTTGAGAATCTCTCCCGGAGTTTGAGAGATTTGGACGTGAAAGGGTACCAGTCTTGTCAGGGATTGGGAACCCTTTGCGAGAATGTCCAAAGTTTCAGCGGGATTTCCAAAATGTTGAGAGGAACTCGAAACATGTCAACCTTGGTTTTGAGAATCTCTCCCGGAGTTTGAGAAATTTGGACGTGAAAGGGTACCAGTCTTGTCGGGGATTGGGAACCCTTCGCGAGAATGTCCAAAGTTTCAGCGGGATTTCCAAAATGTTGAGAGGAACTCGAATCATGTCAACCTTGGTTTTGAGAATCTCTCCCGGAGTTTGAGAGATTTGGACGTGAAAGGGTACCAGTCTTGTCGGGGATTGGGAACCCTTCGCGAGAATGTCCAAAGTTTCAGCGGGATTTCTAAAATGTTGAGAGGAACTCGAAACATGTCAACCTTGGTTTTGAGAATCTCTCCCGGAGTTTGAGAGATTTGGACGTGAAAGGGTACCAGTCTTGTCGGGGATTGGGAACCCTTCGCGAGAATGTCCAAAGTTTCAGCGGGATTTCCAAAATGTTGAGAGGAACTCGAAACATGTCAACCTCGGTTTTGAGAATCTCTCCAGGAGTTAGAGAGATTTGGACGTGAAAGGGTACCAGTCTTGTCGGGGATTGGGAACCCTTCGCGAGAATGTCCAAAGTTTCAGCGGGATTTCCAAAATGTTGAGAGGAACTCGAAACATGTCAACCTTGGTTTTGAGAATCTCTCCCGGAGTTTGATAGATTTGGACGTGAAAGGGTACCAGTCTTGTCGGGGATTGGGAACCCTTCGCCAGAATGTCCAAAGTTTCAGCGGGATTTCCAAAATGTTGAGAGAAACTCGAAACATGTCAACCTTGGTTTTGAGAATCTCTCCCGGAGTTTGAGAGATTTGTACGTGAAAGGGTACCAGTCTTGTCGGGGATTGGGAACCCTTCGCCAGAATGTCCAAAGTTTCAGCGGGATTTCCAAAATGTTGAGAGGAACTCGAAACATGTCAACCTTGGTTTTGAGAATCTCTCCCGGAGTTTGAGAGATTTGGACGTGAAAGGGTACCAGTCTTGTCGGGGATTGGGAACCCTTCGCGAGAATGTCCAAAGTTTCAGCGGGATTTCCAAAATGTTGAGAGGAACTCGAAACATGTCAACCTTGGCTTTGAGAATCTCTCCCGGAGTTTGAGAGATTTGGACGTGAAAGGGTACAAGTCTTGTCGGGGATTGGGAACCATTCGCGAGAATGTCCAAAGCTTCAGCGGGATTTCCAAAATGTTGAGAGGAACTCGAAACATGTCAACCTTGGTTTTGAGAATCTCTCCCGGAGTTTGAGAGATTTGGACGTGAAAGGGTACCAGTCTTGTCGGGGATTGGGAACCCTTCGCCACAATGTCCAAAGTTTCAGCAGGATTTCCAAAATGTTGAGAGGAACTCGAAACATGTCAACCTTGGTTTTGAGAATCTCTCCCGGAGTTTGAGAGATTTGGACGTGAAAGGGTACCAGTCTTGTCGGGGATTGGGAACCCTTCGCGAGAATGTCCAAAGTTTCAGCGGGATTTCCAAAATGTTGAGAGGAACTCGAAACATGTCAACCTTGGTTTTGAGAATCTCTCCCGGAGTTTGAGAGATTTGGACGTGAAAGGGTACCAGTCTTGTCGGGGATTGGGAACCCTTCGCGAGAATGTCCAAAGTTTCAGCGGGATTTCCAAAATGTTGAGAGGAACTCGAAACATGTCAACCTTGGTTTTGAGAATCTCTCCCGGAGTTTGAGAGATTTGGACGTGAAAGGGTACCAGTCTTGTCGGGGATTGGGAACCCTTCGCGAGAATGTCCAAAGTTTCAGCGGGATTTCTAAAATGTTGAGAGGAACTCGAAACATGTCAACCTTGGTTTTGAGAATCTCTCCCGGATTTTGAGAGATTTGGACGTGAAAGGGTACCAGTCTTGTCGGGGATCGGAAACCCTTCGTGAGAATGTGCAAAGTTTCAGCGGGATTTCCAAAATGTTGAGAGGAACTCGAAACATGTCAACCTTGGTTTTGAGAATCTCTCCCGGAGTTTCAGAGATTTGGACGTGAAAGGGTACCAGTCTTGTCGGGGATTGGGAACCCTTCGCGAGAATGTCCAAAGTTTCAGCGGGATTTCCAAAATGTTGAAAGGAACTCGAAACATGTCAACCTTGGTTTTGAGAATCTCTCCCGGAGTTCGAGAGATTTGGACGTGAAAGGGTACCAGTCTTGTCGGGGATTGGGAACCCTTCGCGAGAATGTCCAAAGTTTCAGTGGGGTTTCCAAAATGTTGAGAGGAACTCGAAACATGTCAACCTTGGTTTTGAGAATCTCTCCCGGAGTTTGAGAGATTTGGACGTGAAAGGGTACCAGTCTTGTCGGGGATTGGGAACCCTTCGCGAGAATGTCCAAAGTTTCAGCGGGATTTCCAAAATGTTGAGAGGAACTCGAATCATGTCAACCTTGGTTTTGAGAATCTCTCCCGGAGTTTGAGAGATTTGGACGTGAAAGGGTACCAGTCTTGTCGGGGATTGGGAACCCTTCGCCAGAATGTCCAAAGTTTCAGCGGGATTTCCAAAATGTTGAGAGGAACTCGAAACATGTCAACCTTGGTTTTGAGAATCTCTCCCGGAGTTCGAGAGATTTGGACGTGAAAGGGTACCAGTCTTGTCGGGGATTGGGAACCTTTCGCGAGAATGTCCAAAGTTTCAGTGGGATTTCCAAAATGTTGAGAGGAACTCGAAACATGTCAACCTTGGTTTTGAGAATCTCTCCCGGAGTTTGAGAGATTTGGACGTGAAAGGGTACCAGTCTTGTCGGGGATTGGGAACCCTTCGCCAGAATGTCCAAAGTTTCAGCGGGATTTCCAAAATGTTGAGAGGAACTCGAAACATGTCAACCTTGGTTTTGAGAATCTCTCCCGGAGTTTGAGAGATTTGGACGTGAAAGGGTACCAGTCTTGTCGGGGATTGGGAACCCTTCGCGAGAATGTCCAAAGTTTCAGCGGGATTTCCAAAATGTTGAGAGGAACTCGAAACATGTCAACCTTGGCTTTGAGAATCTCTCCCGGAGTTTGAGAGATTTGGACGTGAAAGGGTACAAGTCTTGTCGGGGATTGGGAACCCTTCGCCAGAATGTCCAAAGTTTCAGCAAGATTTCCAAAATGTTGAGAGGAACTCGAAACATGTCAACCTTGGTTTTGAGAATCTCTCCCGGAGTTTGAGAGATTTGGACGTGAAAGGGTACCAGTCTTGTCGGGGATTGGGAACCCTTCGCCAGAATGTCCAAAGTTTCAGCGGGATTTCCAAAATGTTGAGAGGAACTCGAAACATGTCAACCTTGGTTTTGAGAATCTCTCCCGGAGTTTGAGAGATTTGGACGTGAAAGGGTACCAGTCTTGTCGGGGATTGGGAACCCTTCGCGAGAATGTCCAAAGTTTCAGCGGGATTTCCAAAATGTTGAGAGGAACTCGAAACATGTCAACCTTGGTTTTGAGAATCTCTCCCGGAGTTTGAGAGATTTGGACGTGAAAGGGTACCAGTCTTGTCGGGGATTGGGAACCCTTCGCGAGAATGTCCAAAGTTTCAGCGGGATTTCCAAAATGTTGAGAGGAACTCGAAACATGTCAACCTCGGTTTTGAGAATCTCTCCCGGAGTTTGAGAGATTTGGACGTGAAAGGGTACCAGTCTTGTCGGGGATTGGGAACCCTTCGCCAGAATGTCCAAAGTTTCAGCGGGATTTCCAAAATGTTGAGAGGAACTCGAAACATGTCAGCCATGGTTTTGAGAATCTCTCCCGGAGTTCGAGAGATTTGCACGTGAAAGTGTACCAGTCTTGTCGGGGATTGGGAACCCTTCGTGAGAATGTCCAAAGTTTCAGCGGGATTTCCAAAATGTTGAGAGGAACACGAAACATGTCAACCTTGGTTTTGAGAATCTCTCCCGGAGATTGAGAGATTTGGACGTGAAAGGGTACCAGTCTTGTCGGGGATTGGGAACCCTTCGAGAGAATGTCCAAAGTTTCAGCGGGATCTCCAAAATGTTGAGAGGAACTCGAATCATGTCAACCTTGGTTTTGAGAATCTCTCCCGGAGTTTGAGAGATTTGGACGTGAAAGGGTACCAGTCTTGACGGGGATTGGGAACCCTTCGCGAGAATGTCCAAAGTTTCAGCGGGATTTCCAAAATGTTGAGAGGAACTCGAAACATGTCAACCTCGGTTTTGAGAATCTCTCCCGGAGTTTGAGAGATTTGGACGTGAAAGGGTACCAGTCTTGTCGGGGATTGGGAACCCTTCGCCAGAATGTCCAAAGTTTCAGCGGGATTTCCAAAATGTTGAGAGGAACTCGAAACATGTCAACCTCGGTTTTGAGAATCTCTCCCGGAGTTTGAGAGATTTGGACGTGAAAGGGTACCAGTCTTGTCGGGGATTGGGAACCCTTCGCGAGAATGTCCAAAGTTTCAGCGGGATTTCCAAAATGTTGAGAGGAACACGGAACATGTCAAGCTTGGTTTTGAGAATCTCTCCCGGAGTTTGAGAGATTTGGACGTGATAGGGTACCAGTCTTGTCGGGGATTGGGAACCCTTTGCGAGAATGTCCAAAGTTTCAGCGGGATTTCCAAAATGTTGAGAGGAACTCGAAACATGTCAACCTTGGTTTTGAGAATCTCTCCCGGAGTTTGAGAGATTTGGACGTGAAAGGGTACCAGTCTTGTCGGGGATTGGGAACCCTTCGCGAGAATGTCCAAAGTTTCAGCGGGATTTCCAAAATGTTGAGAGGAACTCGAAACATGTCAACCTTGGTTTTGAGAATCTCTCCCGGAGTTTGAGAGATTTGGACGTGAAAGGGTACCAGTCTTGTCGGGGATTGGGAACCCTTCGCGAGAATGTCCAAAGTTTCAGCGGGATTTCTAAAATGTTGAGAGGAACTCGAAACATGTCAACCTTGGTTTTGAGAATCTCTCCCGGAGTTTGAGAGATTTGGACGTGAAAGGGTACCAGTCTTGTCGGGGATTGGGAACCCTTCGCGAGAATGTCCAAAGTTTCAGCGGGATTTCCAAAATGTTGAGAGGAACTCGAAACATGTCAACCTTGGTTTTGAGAATCTCTCCCGGAGTTCGAGAGATTTGGACGTGAAAGGGTACCAGTCTTGTCGGGGATTGGGAACCCTTCGCGAGAATGTCCAAAGTTTCAGCGGGATTTCTAAAATGTTGAGAGGAACTCGAAACATGTCAACCTTGGTTTTGAGAATCTCTCCCGGAGTTTGAGAGATTTGGACGTGAAAGGGTACCAGTCTTGTCGGGGATTGGGAACCCTTCGCGAGAATGTCCAAAGCTTCAGCGGGATTTCCAAAATGTTGAGAGGAACTCGAAACATGTCAACCTCGGTTTTGAGAATCTCTCCCGGAGTTTGAGAGATTTGGACGTGAAAGGGTACCAGTCTTGTCGGGGATTGGGAACCCTTCGCGAGAATGTCCAAAGTTTCAGCGGGATTTCCAAAATGTTGAGAGGAACTCGAAACATGTCAACCTTGGTTTTGAGAATCTCTCCCGGAGTTTGAGAGATTTGGACGTGAAAGGGTACCAGTCTTGTCGGGGATTGGGAACCCTTCGCGAGAATGTCCAAAGTTTCAGCGGGATTTCCAAAATGTTGAGAGGAACTCGAAACATGTCAACCTTGGTTTTGAGAATCTCTCCCGGAGTTTCAGAGATTTGGACGTGAAAGGGTACCAGTCTTGTCGGGGATTGGGAACCCTTCGCGAGAATGTCCAAAGTTTCAGCGGGATTTCCAAAATGTTGAGAGGAACTCGAAACATGTCAACCTTGGTTTTGAGAATCTCTCCCGGAGTTTGAGAGATTTGGACGTGAAAGGGTACCAGTCTTGTCGGGGATTGGGAACCCTTCGCGAGAATGTCCAAAGTTTCAGCGGGATTTCCAAAATGTTGAGAGGAACTCGAAACATGTCAACCTTGGTTTTGAGAATCTCTCCCGGAGTTTGAGAGATTTGGACGTGAAAGGGTACCAGTCTTGTCGGGGATTGGGAACCCTTCGCCAGAATGTCCAAAGTTTCAGCGGGATTTCCAAAATGTTGAGAGGAACTCGAAACATGTCAACCTTGGTTTTGAGAATCTCTCCCGGAGTTCGAGAGATTTGGACGTGAAAGGGTACCAGTCTTGTCGGGGATTGGGAACCCTTTGCGAGAATGTCCAAAGTTTCAGCGGGATTTCCAAAATGTTGAGAGGAACTCGAAACATGTCAACCTTGGTTTTGAGAATCTCTCCCGGAGTTTGAGAGATTTGGACGTGAAAGGGTACCAGTCTTGTCGGGGATTGGGAACCCTTCGCGAGAATGTCCAAAGTTTCAGCGGGATTTCTAAAATGTTGAGAGGAACTCGAAACATGTCAACCTTGGTTTTGAGAATCTCTCCCGGAGTTTGAGAGATTTGGACGTGAAAGGGTACCAGTCTTGTCGGGGATTGGGAACCCTTAGCGAGAATGTCCAAAGTTTCAGCGGGATTTCCAAAATGTTGAGAGGAACTCGAAACATGTCAACCTTGGTTTTGAGAATCTCTCCCGGAGTTCGAGAGATTTGGACGTGAAAGGGTACCAGTCTTGTCGGGGATTGGGAACCCTTCGCGAGAATGTCCAAAGTTTCAGCGGGATTTCTAAAATGTTGAGAGGAACTCGAAACATGTCAACCTTGGTTTTGAGAATCTCTCCCGGAGTTTGAGAGATTTGGACGTGAAAGGGTACCAGTCTTGTCGGGGATTGGGAACCCTTCGCGAGAATGTCCAAAGCTTCAGCGGGATTTCCAAAATGTTGAGAGGAACTCGAAACATGTCAACCTCGGTTTTGAGAATCTCTCCCGGAGTTTGAGAGATTTGGACGTGAAAGGGTACCAGTCTTGTCGGGGATTGGGAACCCTTCGCGAGAATGTCCAAAGTTTCAGCGGGATTTCCAAAATGTTGAGAGGAACTCGAAACATGTCAACCTTGGTTTTGAGAATCTCTCCCGGAGTTTGAGAGATTTGGACGTGAAAGGGTACCAGTCTTGTCGGGGATTGGGAACCCTTCGCGAGAATGTCCAAAGTTTCAGCGGGATTTCCAAAATGTTGAGAGGAACTCGAAACATGTCAACCTTGGTTTTGAGAATCTCTCCCGGAGTTTCAGAGATTTGGACGTGAAAGGGTACCAGTCTTGTCGGGGATTGGGAACCCTTCGCGAGAATGTCCAAAGTTTCAGCGGGATTTCCAAAATGTTGAGAGGAACTCGAAACATGTCAACCTTGGTTTTGAGAATCTCTCCCGGAGTTTGAGAGATTTGGACGTGAAAGGGTACCAGTCTTGTCGGGGATTGGGAACCCTTCGCGAGAATGTCCAAAGTTTCAGCGGGATTTCCAAAATGTTGAGAGGAACTCGAAACATGTCAACCTTGGTTTTGAGAATCTCTCCCGGAGTTTGAGAGATTTGGACGTGAAAGGGTACCAGTCTTGTCGGGGATTGGGAACCCTTCGCCAGAATGTCCAAAGTTTCAGCGGGATTTCCAAAATGTTGAGAGGAACTCGAAACATGTCAACCTTGGTTTTGAGAATCTCTCCCGGAGTTCGAGAGATTTGGACGTGAAAGGGTACCAGTCTTGTCGGGGATTGGGAACCCTTTGCGAGAATGTCCAAAGTTTCAGCGGGATTTCCAAAATGTTGAGAGGAACTCGAAACATGTCAACCTTGGTTTTGAGAATCTCTCCCGGAGTTTGAGAGATTTGGACGTGAAAGGGTACCAGTCTTGTCGGGGATTGGGAACCCTTCGCGAGAATGTCCAAAGTTTCAGCGGGATTTCCAAAATGTTGAGAGGAACTCGAAACATGTCAACCTTGGTTTTGAGAATCTCTCCCGGAGTTTGAGAGATTTGGACGTGAAAGGGTACCAGTCTTGTCGGGGATTGGGAACCCTTCGCGAGAATGTCCAAAGTTTCAGCGGGATTTCTAAAATGTTGAGAGGAACTCGAAACATGTCAACCTTGGTTTTGAGAATCTCTCCCGGAGTTTGAGAGATTTGGACGTGAAAGGGTACCAGTCTTGTCGGGGATTGGGAACCCTTCGCGAGAATGTCCAAAGTTTCAGCGGGATTTCCAAAATGTTGAGAGGAACTCGAAACATGTCAACCTCGGTTTTGAGAATCTCTCCCGGAGCTAGAGAGATTTGGACGTGAAAGGATACCAGTCTTGTCGGGGATTGGGAACCCTTCGCGAGAATGTCCAAAGTTTCAGCGGGATTTCCAAAATGTTGAGAGGAACTCGAAACATGTCAACCTTGGTTTTGAGAATCTCTCCCGGAGTTTGAGAGATTTGGACGTGAAAGGGTACCAGTCTTGTCGGGAATTGGGAACCCTTCGCGAGAATTTCCAAAGTTTCAGCGGGATTTCCAAAATCTTGAGAGGAACTCGAAACATGTCAACCTTGGTTTTGAGAATCTCTCCCGGAGTTTGAGAGATTTGGACGTGAAAGGGTACCAGTCTTGTCGGGGATTGGGAACCCTTCGCCAGAATGTCCAAAGTTTCAGCAAGATTTCCAAAATGTTGAGAGGAACTCGAAACATGTCAACCTCGGTTTTGAGAATCTCTCCCGGAGTTTGAGAGATTTGGACGTGAAAGGGTACCAGTCTTGTCGGGGATTGGGAACCCTTCGCCAGAATGTCCAAAGTTTCAGCGGGATTTCCAAAATGTTGAGAGAAACTCGAAACATGTCAACCTTGGTTTTGAGAATCTCTCCCGGAGTTTGAGAGATTTGGACGTGAAAGGGTACCAGTCTTGTCGGGGATTGGGAACCCTTCGCGAGAATGTCCAAAGTTTCAGCGGGATTTCCAAAATGTTGAGAGGAACTCGAAACATGTCAACCTTGGTTTTGAGAATCTCTCCCGGAGTTTGAGAGATTTGCACGTGAAAGGGTACCAGTCTTGTCGGGGATTGGGAACCCTTCGCGAGAATGTCCAAATTTTCAGCGGGATTTCCAAAATGTTGAGAGGAACTCGAAACATGTCAACCTCGGTTTTGAGAATCTCTCCCGGAGTTTGAGAGATTTGGACGTGAAAGGGTACCAGTCTTGTCGGGGATTGGGAACCCTTCGCCAGAATGTCCAAAGTTTCAGCGGGATTTCCAAAATGTTGAGAGGAACTCGAAACATGTCAGCCTTGGTTTTGAGAATCTCTCCCGGAGTTCGAGAGATTTGGACGTGAAAGTGTACCAGTCTTGTCGGGGATTGGGAACCCTTCGTGAGAATGTCCAAAGTTTCAGCGGGATTTCCAAAATGTTGAGAGGAACACGAAACATGTCAACCTTGGTTTTGAGAATCTCTCCCGGAGTTTGAGAGATTTGGACGTGAAAGGGTACCAGTCTTGTCGGGGATTGGGAACCCTTCGCGAGAATGTCCAAAGTTTCAGCGGGATTTCCAAAATGTTGAGAGGAACTCGAAACATGTCAACCTCGGTTTTGAGAATCTCTCCCGGAGTTTGAGAGATTTGGACGTGAAAGGGTACCAGTCTTGTCGGGGATTGGGAACCCTTCGCGAGAATGTCCAAAGTTTCAGCGGGATTTCCAAAATGTTGAGAGGAACTCGAAACATGTCAACCTCGGTTTTGAGAATCTCTCCCGGAGTTTGAGAGATTTGGACTGAAAGGATACCAGTCTTGTCGGGGATTGGGAACCCTTCGCGAGAATGTCCGAAGTTTCAGCGGGATTTCCAAAATGTTGAGAGGAACTCGAAACATGTCAACCTTGGTTTTGAGAATCTCTCCCGGAGTTTCAGAGATTTGGACTGAAAGGATACCAGTCTTGTCGGGGATTGGGAACCCTTCGCCAGAATGTCCAAAGTTTCAGCGGGATTTCTAAAATGTTGAGAGGAACTCGAAACATGTCAACCTTGGTTTTGAGAATCTCTCCCGGACTTTGAGAGATTTGGACGTGAAAGGGTACCAGTCTTGTCGGGGATTGGGAACCCTTCGCGAGAATGTCCAAAGTTTCAGCGGGATTTCCAAAATGTTGAGAGGAACTCGAAACATGTCAACCTTGGTTTTGAGAATCTCTCCCGGAGTTTGAGAGATTTGGACGTGAAAGGGTACCAGTCTTGTCGGGGATTGGGAACCCTTCGCGAGAATGTCCAAAGTTTCAGCGGGATTTCTAAAATGTTGAGAGGAACTCGAAACATGTCAACCTTGGTTTTGAGAATCTCTCCCGGAGTTTGAGAGATTTGGACGTGAAAGGGTACCAGTCTTGTCGGGGATTGGGAACCCTTCGCGAGAATGTCCAAAGTTTCAGCGGGATTTCCAAAATGTTGAGAGGAACTCGAAACATGTCAACCTCGGTTTTGAGAATCTCTCCCGGAGTTTGAGAGATTTGGACGTGAAAGGGTACCAGTCTTGTCGGGGATTGGGAACCCTTCGCCAGAATGTCCAAAGTTTCAGCGGGATTTCCAAAATGTTGAGAGAAACTCGAAACATGTCAACCTTGGTTTTGAGAATCTCTCCCGGAGTTTGAGAGATTTGGACGTGAAAGGGTACCAGTCTTGTCGGGGATTGGGAACCCTTCGCGAGAATGTCCAAAGTTTCAGCGGGATTTCCAAAATGTTGAGAGGAACTCGAAACATGTCAACCTTGGTTTTGAGAATCTCTCCCGGAGTTTGAGAGATTTGGACGTGAAAGGGTACCAGTCTTGTCGGGGATTGGGAACCCTTCGCGAGAATGTCCAAAGTTTCAGCGGGATTTCCAAAATGTTGAGAGGAACTCGAAACATGTCAACCTCGGTTTTGAGAATCTCTCCCGGAGTTTGAGAGATTTGGACGTGAAAGGGTACCAGTCTTGTCGGGGATTGGGAACCCTTCGCCAGAATGTCCAAAGTTTCAGCGGGATTTCCAAAATGTTGAGAGGAACTCGAAACATGTCAACCTCGGTTTTGAGAATCTCTCCAGGAGTTAGAGAGATTTGGACGTGAAAGTGTACCAGTCTTGTCGGGGATTGGGAACCCTTCGCGAGAATGTCCAAAGTTTCAGCGGGATTTCCAAAATGTTGAGAGGAACACGAAACATGTCAACCTTGGTTTTGAGAATCTCTCCCGGAGTTTGAGAGATTTGGACGTGAAAGGGTACCAGTCTTGTCGGGGATTGGGAACCCTTCGAGAGAATGTCCAAAGTTTCAGCGGGATTTCCAAAATGTTGAGAGGAACTCGAATCATGTCAACCTTGGTTTTGAGAATCTCTCCCGGAGTTTGAGAGATTTGGACGTGAAAGGGTACCAGTCTTGTCGGGGATTGGGAACCCTTCGCGAGAATGTCCAAAGTTTCAGCGGGATTTCCAAAATGTTGAGAGGAACTCGAAACATGTCAACCTCGGTTTTGAGAATCTCTCCCGGAGTTTGAGAGATTTGGACGTGAAAGGGTACCAGTCTTGTCGGGGATTGGGAACCCTTCGCGAGAATGTCCAAAGTTTCAGCGGGATTTCCAAAATGTTGAGAGGAACACGAAACATGTCAACCTTGGTTTTGAGAATCTCTCCCGGAGTTTGAGAGATTTGGACGTGAAAGGGTACCAGTCTTGTCGGGGATTGGGAACCCTTCGCGAGAATGTCCAAAGTTTCAGCGGGATTTCCAAAATGTTAAGAGGAACTCGAAACATGTCAACCTTGGTTTTGAGAATCTCTCCCGGAGTTTGAGAGATTTGGACGTGAAAGGGTACCAGTCTTGTCGGGGATTGGGAACCCTTCGCCAGAATGTCCAAAGTTTCAGCGGGATTTCCAAAATGTTGAGAGGAACTCGAAACATGTCAACCTTGGTTTTGAGAATCTCTCCCGGAGTTCGAGAGATTTGGACGTGAAAGGGTACCAGTCTTGTCGGGGATTGGGAACCCTTCGCGAGAATGTCCAAAGTTTCAGCGGGATTTCCAAAATGTTGAGAGGAACTCGAAACATGTCAACCTTGGTTTTGAGAATCTCTCCCGGAGTTTGAGAGATTTGGACGTGAAAGGGTACCAGTCTTGTCGGGGATTGGGAACCCTTCGCGAGAATGTCCAAAGTTTCAGCGGGATTTCCAAAATGTTGAGAGGAACTCGAAACATGTCAACCTTGGTTTTGAGAATCTCTCCCGGAGTTCGAGAGATTTGCACGTGAAAGGGTACCAGTCTTGTCGGGGATTGGGAACCCTTCGCGAGAATGTCCAAAGTTTCAGCGGGATTTCCAAAATGTTGAGAGGAACTCGAAACATGTCAACCTTGGTTTTGAGAATCTCTCCCGGAGTTTGAGAGATTTGGACGTGAAAGGGTACCAGTCTTGTCGGGGATTGGGAACCCTTCGCGAGAATGTCCAAAGTTTCAGCGGGATTTCCAAAATGTTGAGAGGAACTCGAAACATGTCAACCTTGGTTTTGAGAATCTCTCCCGGAGTTTGAGAGATTTGGACGTGAAAGGGTACCAGTCTTGTCGGGGATTGGGAACCCTTCGCGAGAATGTCCAAAGTTTCAGCGGGATTTCCAAAATGTTGAGAGGAACTCGAATCATGTCAACCTTGGTTTTGAGAATCTCTCCCGGAGTTTGAGAGATTTGGACGTGAAAGGGTACCAGTCTTGTCGGGGATTGGGAATCCTTCGCGAGAATGTCCAAAGTTTCAGTGGGATTTCCAAAATGTTGAGAGGAACTCGAAACATGTCAACCTCGGTTTTGAGAATCTCTCCCGGAGTTTGAGAGATTTGGACGTGAAAGGGTACCAGTCTTGTCGGGGATTGGGAACCCTTCGCGAGAATGTCCAAAGTTTCAGCGGGATTTCCAAAATGTTGAGAGGAATTCGAAACATGTCAACCTTGGTTTTGAGAATCTCTCCCGGAGTTTGAGAGATTTGGACGTGAAAGGGTACCAGTCTTGTTGGGGATTGGGAACCCTTCGCGAGAATGTCCAAAGTTTCAGCGGGATTTCCAAAATGTTGAGAGGAACTCGAAACATGTCAACCTTGGTTTTGAGAATCTCTCCCGGAGTTCGAGAGATTTGCACGTGAAAGGGTACCAGTCTTGTCGGGGATTGGGAACCCTTCGCGAGAATGTCCAAAGTTTCAGCGGGATTTCCAAAATGTTGAGAGGAACTCGAAACATGTCAACCTTGGTTTTGAGAATCTCTCCCGGAGTTTGAGAGATTTGGACGTGAAAGGGTACCAGTCTTGTCGGGGATTGGGAACCCTTCGCGAGAATGTCCAAAGTTTCAGCGGGATTTCCAAAATGTTGAGAGGAACTCGAAACATGTCAACCTCGGTTTTGAGAATCTCTCCCGGAGTTTGAGAGATTTGGACGTGAAAGGGTACCAGTCTTGTCGGGGATTGGGAACCCTTCGCCAGAATGTCCAAAGTTTCAGCGGGATTTCCAAAATGTTGAGAGGAACTCGAAACATGTCAACCTCGGTTTTGAGAATCTCTCCAGGAGTTAGAGAGATTTGGACGTGAAAGGGTACCAGTCTTGTCGGGGATTGGGAACCCTTCGCGAGAATGTCCAAAGTTTCAGCGGGATTTCCAAAATGTTGAGAGGAACACGAAACATGTCAACCTTGGTTTTGAGAATCTCTCCCGGAGTTTGAGAGATTTGGACGTGAAAGGGTACCAGTCTTGTCGGGGATTGGGAACCCTTCGAGAGAATGTCCAAAGTTTCAGCGGGATTTCCAAAATGTTGAGAGGAACTCGAATCATGTCAACCTTGGTTTTGAGAATCTCTCCCGGAGTTTGAGAGATTTGGACGTGAAAGGGTACCAGTCTTGTCGGGGATTGGGAACCCTTCGCGAGAATGTCCAAAGTTTCAGCGGGATTTCCAAAATGTTGAGAGGAACTCGAAACATGTCAACCTCGGTTTTGAGAATCTCTCCCGGAGTTTGAGAGATTTGGACGTGAAAGGGTACCAGTCTTGTCGGGGATTGGGAACCCTTCGCGAGAATGTCCAAAGTTTCAGCGGGATTTCCAAAATGTTGAGAGGAACTCGAAACATGTCAACCTCGGTTTTGAGAATCTCTCCCGGAGTTTGAGAGATTTGGACTGAAAGGATACCAGTCTTGTCGGGGATTGGGAACCCTTCGCGAGAATGTCCAAAGTTTCAGCGGGATTTCCAAAATGTTGAGAGGAACTCGAAACATGTCAACCTCGGTTTTGAGAATCTCTCCCGGAGTTTCAGAGATTTGGACGTGAAAGGGTACCAGTCTTGTCGGGGATTGGGAACCCTTCGCCAGAATGTCCAAAGTTTCAGCGGGATTTCTAAAATGTTGAGAGGAACTCGAAACATGTCAACCTCGGTTTTGAGAATCTCTCCCGGAGTTTGAGAGATTTGGACGTGAAAGGGTACCAGTCTTGTCGGGGATTGGGAACCCTTCGCGAGAATGTCCAAAGTTTCAGCGGGATTTCCAAAATGTTGAGAGGAACACGAAACATGTCAACCTTGGTTTTGAGAATCTCTCCCGGAGTTTGAGAGATTTGGACGTGAAAGGGTACCAGTCTTGTCGGGGATTGGGAACCCTTCGCGAGAATGTCCAAAGTTTCAGCGGGATTTCCAAAATGTTAAGAGGAACTCGAAACATGTCAACCTTGGTTTTGAGAATCTCTCCCGGAGTTTGAGAGATTTGGACGTGAAAGGGTACCAGTCTTGTCGGGGATTGGGAACCCTTCGCCAGAATGTCCAAAGTTTCAGCGGGATTTCCAAAATGTTGAGAGGAACTCGAAACATGTCAACCTTGGTTTTGAGAATCTCTCCCGGAGTTTGAGAGATTTGGACGTGAAAGGGTACCAGTCTTGTCGGGGATTGGGAACCCTTCGCGAGAATGTCCAAAGTTTCAGCGGGATTTCCAAAATGTTGAGAGGAACTCGAAACATGTCAACCTTGGTTTTGAGAATCTCTCCCGGAGTTTGAGAGATTTGGACGTGAAAGGGTACCAGTCTTGTCGGGGATTGGGAACCCTTCGTGAGAATGTCCAAAGTTTCAGCGGGATTTCCAAAATGTTGAGAGGAACTCGAATCATGTCAACCTTGGTTTTGAGAATCTCTCCCGGAGTTTGAGAGATTTGGACGTGAAAGGGTACCAGTCTTGTCGGGGATTGGGAATCCTTCGCGAGAATGTCCAAAGTTTCAGTGGGATTTCCAAAATGTTGAGAGGAACTCGAAACATGTCAACCTCGGTTTTGAGAATCTCTCCCGGAGTTTGAGAGATTTGGACGTGAAAGGGTACCAGTCTTGTCGGGGATTGGGAACCCTTCGCGAGAATGTCCAAAGTTTCAGCGGGATTTCCAAAATGTTGAGAGGAATTCGAAACATGTCAACCTTGGTTTTGAGAATCTCTCCCGGAGTTTGAGAGATTTGGACGTGAAAGGGTACCAGTCTTGTTGGGGATTGGGAACCCTTCGCGAGAATGTCCAAAGTTTCAGCGGGATTTCCAAAATGTTGAGAGGAACTCGAAACATGTCAACCTTGGTTTTGAGAATCTCTCCCGGAGTTCGAGAGATTTGCACGTGAAAGGGTACCAGTCTTGTCGGGGATTGGGAACCCTTCGCGAGAATGTCCAAAGTTTCAGCGGGATTTCCAAAATGTTGAGAGGAACTCGAAACATGTCAACCTTGGTTTTGAGAATCTCTCCCGGAGTTTGAGAGATTTGGACGTGAAAGGGTACCAGTCTTGTCGGGGATTGGGAACCCTTCGCGAGAATGTCCAAAGTTTCAGCGGGATTTCCAAAATGTTGAGAGGAACTCGAAACATGTCAACCTTGGTTTTGAGAATCTCTCCCGGAGTTTGAGAGATTTGGACGTGAAAGGGTACCAGTCTTGTCGGGGATTGGGAACCCTTCGCGAGAATGTCCAAAGTTTCAGCGGGATTTCCAAAATGTTGAGAGGAACTCGAATCATGTCAACCTTGGTTTTGAGAATCTCTCCCGGAGTTTGAGAGATTTGGACGTGAAAGGGTACCAGTCTTGTCGGGGATTGGGAATCCTTCGCGAGAATGTCCAAAGTTTCAGTGGGATTTCCAAAATGTTGAGAGGAACTCGAAACATGTCAACCTCGGTTTTGAGAATCTCTCCCGGAGTTTGAGAGATTTGGACGTGAAAGGGTACCAGTCTTGTCGGGGATTGGGAACCCTTCGCGAGAATGTCCAAAGTTTCAGCGGGATTTCCAAAATGTTGAGAGGAACTCGAAACATGTCAACCTTGGTTTTGAGAATCTCTCCCGGAGTTTGAGAGATTTGGACGTGAAAGGGTACCTGATAACGATAATAGAGCTTCTGTTGATTCAAGAGATTACAGCAACAATTACAGAACATTGACATACATTGAATCAAGACAAAAATGATCACAATGACAACTATAATGACAATGTGGATGGTAGGGCGTATGAAAAGCAGCTTGTATATCAAGAGCAACATAAACTTGCGTTAGAACAGCAGCAGTAAAGTGCGGACCCCTATCAGAATCAATAATTTCAGGGATGCCGTACCTCGGAATGATATCGCGAAGCAGAGTCTTAACCACAATTTTCGAATCGTTCTTGCGAGTCGGAAAGGCTTCCACCCAGTGCGAAAGTTGATCAACAATAACAAGAATGTACTTATATCCCATAGAAGGGGGGAGTTCAGCAAAATCAATTTGCAGTTTCTGGAAAGGAAAGTAAGCAGGCGGCCGCTTGCCAGGGACTGCTGTGACCTTTGTGACCCCATATTTCTTGCAAAGAGTACAAGAGTCAGTCAGGCGTTTAGCAGCACTGTAAACTCCAGGCGCTGCCCACAACTGTTGGATTTTAGAGGCTACAGCTTCAGGGCCCCCATGAGTACGATCGTGAATCCAGCGAGTTAGAGGAAGAACATACCTCATAGGCAATAAGGGTTTATCACCTAGTTTCCAAATGCCGTCCTGTTGTGTTGCTTCCCAGCGTTTCCATTTGTTGAGCTCTTCTTCATCCAGTCCATCATAAAGGGCAGGACCAACGGGAAAAGGAAGAAGGGTAGCAACCACAGTCGTAGCAGGAGATATGTCGTGGACTGCCGCTGCTCTCGCCGCTGAGTCGGCCAAGGCGTTGCCGTGAGCAAAAGAATCGAGGCGTTTAGTATGAGCAGGAATGTAAATAACAGCAATTTCTCGTGGTTCCTGGATAGCAAGCAGTAATTCATGAATTAATTGTCCATGAGCAATAGTACGGCCGGCGGAGGTTAGAAAACCGCGTTCTTTCCAAACTGCGCCAACAGAATGACAAATGCCAAAAGCGTACTTAGAGTCTGTATAGATATTAACTCGGAGACCCTTAGCAAAGGTCGCAGCACGAGTTAAGGCAATTAGTTCTGCGGCTTGTGCTCCAAGCGCTGGAGAGAGAGGTTCAGCAAGAAGTACGCGATTTTCAGTGGCAACGGCAAAACCAGTAAAACGCTTACCATGTAAATAATAACTTGATCCGTCTGTGAACAGGTTAAGATCAGGGTGGGTGAGGGGAACATCCTGTAAATCTTCTCTGGTTTTAGAATAAGTGGTAACAAATTGCACACAGTCATGTGAATCGTTGGAAAGATGCACCTCAGGTAGAAGGGTAGATGGATTTAAGGGTTTTGACCGTTTTAGAGAGATATTATCAGTCAGTAGCAGGATGGCTTCATATCGGTGTGTGCGCTGCGGTGAGAGAGACTTGGTAGCATATCGGGTTAGTAAAAGTTCAACTTCATGAGGTACGGCAACAATCAATTTGTGTCCCAGAACAAGTGGGCGAACTTTTTCTACTAACTCCGCAGCTGCTGCTACTGATCTAAGGCAATGTGGTGAACCTTTGATAACTGGGTCAAGAGCGACTGAGTAATAACCCACAGGTCTTTCATAGGGTCCATGAGGTTGTACTAGGACCCCCTTTGCAATACCACCCTTCTCGGTAGCATACAAAGTAAAAGGTTTAGAGTAATTTGGCAGGCCCAAAGCTGGGGCTGTGACTAAGGCTTGTTTTAAAGATGCAAAAGCATCGGTTAGCTCTGGTGTCCAGACAATTGGTTCTGGAGCTTTGTCCTTTGTAGTTTCAATAAGTGGTCTAGCCAATTCACTAAATCCTAAAATCCAGGGTCGACAGAACCCAGCTTGGCCAAGGAAAGCTCTCATTTGTTTCTTAGTAACAGGTGGTGTAATTTGAAGAATAGTATTGATTCTGTCGGGATCAATCTTTCGAACTCCCCCTGCTAAGACAAAACCCAGGTATTTTACCTCTGGTTCACAGAATTGTAATTTGGCTAGTGAGGCACGATGACCCTTATGATACAGTCGAATGCAAAGGTGCTCTGTGTCAATTGCACAGGCCTCTCGAGTTCGGCTAGCAACAAGTAAATCATCAACATATTGAATCAGGGCAGACTTGTTTGGCAACTCAATATCTTGGAGATCATATTTGAGAATTTGCGAAAACAAGGTAGGAGAAGCAGTGAAACCTTGAGGGAGCCGAGTCCAAGTTAATTGGCGACCTTCCCAGGTGAAGGCAAACAAAGGTTGGCTTTCTTCTGCTACAGGTATGCTAAAGAAAGCTCCTGTCAGATCCAAAACAGTGTACCAATGCGCCCGAGATGGAATCTCGGTTAAAATTAAACTTGGATCTGGTACAACTGGGTGTGGGGCTTCAACATAATCATTGATAGCCCGTAAATCTTGTACAAAACGGTATTCAGGATCTCCGTCCTCATCCAGTCGATGTTTACTAACTGGAAGAATTGGGGTGTTAAATGGACTCATAACAGGTTTTAGAATTCCTTCATCGAGAAAGGTTTGAATTTGTTTTCGCAAACTCGGTAATGCAACAGCTGGTATTGGATATTGCTTAATAGCAGGAGGGGGGCCTCCTTTAGTTTTAATAACAACAGGTAGTGCAGACTTCAAAAGACCAATATCTTTAGTTGTACGACTCCAAAGTCCAGAAGGGACATTCCGCAATTCCCACGGAATGGCCACTTCTTTCTTCGGAGTATGATCTAAAGTAAAAACACTGCCAACAAAAATTAATTTAGCTTTGTCTTTACCATAGGTTAATTGAGTGCCAAATTCTTGTAACAGATCTTGTCCCAGCAAAGAAGTCGGTGCCCCTGGAGCAACAATAAAGCAAGCCCATGTAACTTTATCGCCTAAAGTAACAGGGAGCGGTTTAGAGAGAGCATGGTTAAGCACAGAGCCTGTAACACCTTTGATAGCAATCATTTCCTGCGATTTTTGCGGCACATCAAAATTAAGCAAAGAGAGAGTAGCTCCAGTATCTACTAAGAAAGAAACAGATTTTCCATTAACATCAGCTAAAACATGGCCTGTAGGTGAAATTTCTAAAGCCATTATACGATTATACAATGCTTACTGAGAGTAGCTACGACGATACGGGGGTGGAGCAGAAGGAGCTCCAAATGGATTGCCAGCAGCAGCAGGTGGAGGTGGAGTAGCTCCCGGTTGATACTGGGGTCGCAACGGGCATTCACGTTGCATATGTCCTAAATTACCACACCAAAAACAGGTTAATTGCGTTGCGTCATTCATAGGGCTGGTAACAGCAGGGTTTGTGACTGGGAAAGAACCCCCCATGGATGGAAAGGAACTTCCCATCCTAATTCCCCTGCCAAGAAGTCCCCGACCACGAGGAAAACGAGCTTGGAATGCCCCACGGACCCCTCGGGGATACCCACGCCCTCGGTTTGCAGAAACCCCTTGAGCTATGGCTACAGCTAGTAAGTTCATATCTTCCTGTCTTTCTCTCCTATACCGGCGGCGTTCGACCTCACGTTCTTTCTCCTGCCGAAGGCGCTCAGCCTCCCTTTCTAATTGTAGCTTACGTTGTTGCTCTTCTGTACGGCCGTTATACACAAAATTAGCAACAGAGAGAACTTTCTGCAAATTCTCTGCTTGCCAGCCAGGCATGTGCTTTTGAAAATGCTTCCGAATATCAGGGGCTGACTGAGTGACAAAAATGCTAATAGCCAGTGGTTCTTGAAAATTATCTTCTGTCATTCCTCCATACTGTATTAAAACTTTTCTTAAGCGGTGCCAAAAGTCTCCTGGGTGTTCATCAGGAGCCTGTTGGCACTCTGCAACTTTTGACCAATTAGTCACTTTTTCATCACACTTTCGAATTGCTTCAATCAGATTATCAATTGCAACTAAATAGGTAGCTTTTTGGTCTTCCTCATGTAAGTTCCAATTTGGATCTTGTTCTGGCCAGGGATTACGTCCCTGTGTCTGTTCAGCCAATTCTTTATCTTTAGCCAGGATCTTTTGTTTTTCCTCATGTGTAAATAGTTCGGACAAGAGTGTTTGCATATCATTCCAGCTGGGAGAGTAATCTCGGGCAATAGTTCGAATAATTTTAGAGCACCGCTCCGCGTCGTCACGGAGTCGCGGCATTTTATCATGCCAGAGTAAAAGATCACCTGGTTTCCAGGGGTAATGTGTAGTAACCCCGAGAAGCGGAGGCTGGTTGCCAGCATTATTACGACCAGCTCTAGGATTAGGCACATAGGATAAAGTCATGGGGAAAATACCTGCAGGTGAATCAGTTTTAGACTTAGAATTGTCACTTATTTCATCATCCAGATAAGCAAGTAATTGGTGTTTATTCATGCTCTTCTGGAGTTGCTTTCGTTTTCGTATATCAGCATAGTCAAACCACAAATACAAATAGTCCATTTGTTGGGGCTGGCGGTCCTCCAAGATTTTACGGAGAGACTGCAATTTAGTTTCTTCAAAGGAGCCATAAATCGGCCACCGATCATCAGGGAAAGCCCCAGCCACTCTGCTAATAAAAGGCCAATCATCTTGGCAGAGGGCGATTAATTTTTTTATGTGCAACCCTGCGGTTCCCGACAACCTTCCCCAATTTGAAATAATTTCAGCAAGAGGTGTATTTTTAGGAACTGAGGGTCCAGCCCCCATCCTTGTAAATATATTTAGAGACTTGAACTCTAAAATATAAAGAAAAGAAACAAATCGGGAGAACAGGAGAGACTCGAACTCACCTGTCCCTGGCCAGGTCCCGTTGTTTCAGTTTGTGCTGCAGAGTCCCATCTGGGTCGCCAACTGAAAAAGGTTATTAGGAAGGCGCTGGAGAGAGACTCGAACTCTCGTGGGTTACTCTGAGCAGTATTTATTGTAGAAGATTCGCAGGAACAGCAGGGTTGGATCACCTCCTCAGAGAGTGACAATCATACAGTAATACAGCTAGACATTATATAGGGTTCTAACAGGTATTATGCAACTAAGCAAAATTTATCACTGTCTATCACTATTGATGTCTTCTATTGATGTCTTCAGGTTCCTTCTGTCCCAGTGGTCTTCATGTTTCACTTCTTTCTTCATGTTCCACTTCGGAAAGTACCGAACGGAAAGTCCTCAGTTACAGGGCTAGCTTTGAAGTTCCACCTGCCTCATTTGTTATCCATAGTTCATCAATCTAGTACAAATATCAATCTAGTACAAAATCAGTAAACCTAAGAATAGCATTTATCAATGTCTAAGGATACAAAGCAAGCATAAGGTAACCACGCTCGTGGTTCTGGGAAAGGGCTATACAGGAGACAAGGCTGAAACTTGCAGCCTTAGCAGCACAGTTTATAACACTGATTTAGGCCTAAAATCCTAATTTCCTATTTTCCTATAACAGTACCAGTCTTGTCGGGGATTGGGAACCCTTCGCGAGAATGTCCAAAGTTTCAGCGGGATTTCCAAAATGTTGAGAGGAACTCGAAACATGTCAACCTCGGTTTTGAGAATCTCTCCCGGAGTTTGAGAGATTTGGACGTGAAAGGGTACCAGTCTTGTCGGGGATTGGGAACCCTTCGCCAGAATGTCCAAAGTTTCAGCGGGATTTCCAAAATGTTGAGAGGAACTCGAAACATGTCAACCTCGGTTTTGAGAATCTCTCCCGGAGTTTGAGAGATTTGGACTGAAAGGATACCAGTCTTGTCGGGGATTGGGAACCCTTCGCGAGAATGTCCAAAGTTTCAGCGGGATTTCCAAAATGTTGAGAGGAACTCGAAACATGTCAACCTCGGTTTTGAGAATCTCTCCCGGAGTTTGAGAGATTTGGACGTGAAAGGGTACCAGTCTTGTCGGGGATTGGGAACCCTTCGCCAGAATGTCCAAAGTTTCAGCGGGATTTCCAAAATGTTGAGAGGAACTCGAAACATGTCAACCTCGGTTTTGAGAATCTCTCCCGGAGTTTGAGAGATTTGGACGTGAAAGGGTACCAGTCTTGTCGGGGATTGGGAACCCTTCGCGAGAATGTCCAAAGTTTCAGCGGGATTTCCAAAATGTTGAGAGGAACACGAAACATGTCAACCTTGGTTTTGAGAATCTCTCCCGGAGTTTGAGAGATTTGGACGTGAAAGGGTACCAGTCTTGTCGGGGATTGGGAACCCTTCGCGAGAATGTCCAAAGTTTCAGCGGGATTTCCAAAATGTTGAGAGGAACTCGAAACATGTCAACCTTGGTTTTGAGAATCTCTCCCGGAGTTTGAGAGATTTGGACGTGAAAGGGTACCAGTCTTGTCGGGGATTGGGAACCCTTCTCGAGAATGTCCAAAGTTTCAGCGGGATTTCCAAAATGTTGAGAGGAACTCGAATCATGTCAACCTTGGTTTTGAGAATCTCTCCCGGAGTTTGAGAGATTTGGACGTGAAAGGGTACCAGTCTTGTCGGGGATTGGGAACCCTTCGCGAGAATGTCCAAAGTTTCAGTGGGATTTCCAAAATGTTGAGAGGAACTCGAAACATGTCAACCTTGGTTTTGAGAATCTCTCCCGGAGTTTGAGAGATTTGGACGTGAAAGGGTACCAGTCTTGTCGGGGATTGGGAACCCTTCGCGAGAATGTCCAAAGTTTCAGCGGGATTTCCAAAATGTTGAGAGGAACTCGAAACATGTCAACCTCGGTTTTGAGAATCTCTCCCGGAGTTTGAGAGATTTGGACGTGAAAGGGTACCAGTCTTGTCGGGGATTGGGAACCCTTCGCGAGAATGTTCAAAGTTTCAGTGGGATTTCCAAAATGTTGAGAGGAACTCGAATCATGTCAACCTTGGTTTTGAGAATCTCTCCCGGAGTTTGAGAGATTTGGACATGAAAGGGTACCAGTCTTGTCGGGGATTGGGAACCCTTCGCCAGAATGTCCAGAGTTTCAGCGGGATTTCCAAAATGTTGAGAGGAACTCGAAACATGTCAACCTTGGTTTTGAGAATCTCTCCCGGAGTTTGAGAGATTTGGACGTGAAAGGGTACCAGTCTTGTCGGGGATTGGGAACCCTTCGCAAGAATGTCCAAAGTTTCAGCGGGATTTCCAAAATGTTGAGAGGAACTCGAAACATGTCAAGCTTGGTTTTGAGAATCTCTCCCGGAGTTTGAGAGATTTGGACGTGAAAGGGTACCAGTCTTGTCGGGGATTGGGAACCCTTCGCGAGAATGTCCAAAGTTTCAGCGGGATTTCCAAAATGTTGAGAGGAACTCGAAACATGTCAACCTCGGTTTTGAGAATCTCTCCCGGAGTTTGAGAGATTTGGACGTGAAAGGGTACCAGTCTTGTCGGGGATTGGGAACCCTTCGCCAGAATGTCCAAAGTTTCAGCGGGATTTCCAAAATGTTGAGAGGAACACGAAACATGTCAACCTTGGTTTTGAGAATCTCTCCCGGAGTTTGAGAGATTTGGACGTGAAAGGGTACCAGTCTTGTCGGGGATTGGGAACCCTTCGCGAGAATGTCCAAAGTTTCAGCGGGATTTCCAAAATGTTGAGAGGAACTCGAAACATGTCAACCTTGGTTTTGAGAATCTCTCCCGGAGTTCGAGAGATTTGGACGTGAAAGTGTACCAGTCTTGTCGGGGATTGGGAACCCTTCGCGAGAATGTCCAAAGTTTCAGCGGGATTTCTAAAATGTTGAGAGGAACTCGAAACATGTCAACCTTGGTTTTGAGAATCTCTTCCGGAGTTTGAGAGATTTGGACGTGAAAGGGTACCAGTCTTGTCGGGGATTGGGAACCCTTCGCCAGAATGTCCAAAGTTTCAGCGGGATTTCCAAAATGTTGAGAGGAACTCGAAACATGTCAACCTTGGTTTTGAGAATCTCTCCCGGAGTTTGAGAGATTTGGACGTGAAAGGGTACCAGTCTTGTCGGGGATTGGGAACCCTTCGCGAGAATGTCCAAAGTTTCAGCGGGATTTCCAAAATGTTGAGAGGAACTCGAAACATGTCAACCTTGGTTTTGAGAATCTCTCCCGGAGTTTGAGAGATTTGGACGTGAAAGAGTACCAGTCTTGTCGGGGATTGGGAACCCTTCACCAGAATGTCCAAAGTTTCAGCGGGATTTCCAAAATGTTGAGAGGAACTCGAAACATGTCAACCTCGGTTTTGAGAATCTCTCCCGGAGTTTGAGAGATTTGGACGTGAAAGGGTACCAGTCTTGTCGGGGATTGGGAACCCTTCGCGAGAATGTCCAAAGTTTCAGCGGGATTTCCAAAATGTTGAGAGGAACTCGAAACATGTCAACCTTGGTTTTGAGAATCTCTCCCGGAGTTTGAGAGATTTGGACGTGAAAGGGTACCAGTCTTGTCGGGGATTGGGAACCCTTCGCGAGAATGTCCAAAGTTTCAGCGGGATTTCCAAAATGTTGAGAGGAACTCGAAACATGTCAACCTTGGTTTTGAGAATCTCTCCCGGAGTTTGAGAGATTTGGACGTGAAAGGGTACCAGTCTTGTCGGGGATTGGGAACCCTTCGCCAGAATGTCCAAAGTTTCAGCGGGATTTCCAAAATGTTGAGAGGAACTCGAAACATGTCAACCTTGGTTTTGAGAATCTCTCCCGGAGTTTGAGAGATTTGGACGTGAAAGGGTACCAGTCTTGTCGGGGATTGGGAACCCTTCGCGAGAATGTCCAAAGTTTCAGCGGGATTTCCAAAATGTTGAGAGGAACTCGAAACATGTCAACCTTGGTTTTGAGAATCTCTCCCGGAGTTTGAGAGATTTGGACGTGAAAGGGTACCAGTCTTGTCGGGGATTGGGAACCCTTCGCGAGAATTTCCAAAGTTTCAGCGGGATTTCCAAAATGTTGAGAGGAACTCGAAACATGTCAACCTTGGTTTTGAGAATCTCTCCCGGAGTTTGAGAGATTTGGACGTGAAAGGGTACCAGTCTTGTCGGGGATCGGGAACCCTTCGCAAGAATGTCCAAAGTTTCAGCGGGATTTCCAAAATGTTGAGAGGAACTCGAAACATGTCAACCTTGGTTTTGAGAATCTCTCCCGGAGTTTGAGAGATTTGGACGTGAAAGGGTACCAGTCTTGTCGGGGATTGGGAACCCTTCGCGAGAATGTCCAGAGTTTCAGCGGGATTTCCAAAATGTTGAGAGGAACTCGAAACATGTCAACCTTGGTTTTGAGAATCTCTCCCGGAGTTTGAGAGATTTGGACGTGAAAGGGTACCAGTCTTGTCGGGGATTGGGAACCCTTCGCGAGAATTTCCAAAGTTTCAGCGGGATTTCCAAAATGTTGAGAGGAACTCGAAACATGTCAACCTTGGTTTTGAGAATCTCTCCCGGAGTTTGAGAGATTTGGACGTGAAAGGGTACCAGTCTTGTCGGGGATTGGGAACCCTTCGCGAGAATGTCCAAAGTTTCAGTGGGATTTCCAAAATGTTGAGAGGAACTCGAAACATGTCAACCTCGGTTTTGAGAATCTCTCCCGGAGTTTGAGAGATTTGGACGTGAAAGGGTACCAGTCTTGTCGGGGATTGGGAGCCCTTCGCGAGAATGTGCAAAGTTTCAGCGGGATTTCCAAAATGTTGAGAGGAACTCGAAACATGTCAACCTTGGTTTTGAGAATCTCTCCCGGAGTTTGAGAGATTTGGACGTGAAAGGGTACCAGTCTTGTCGGGGATTGGGAACCCTTCGCGAGAATGTCCAAAGTTTCAGCGGGATTTCCAAAATGTTGAGAGGAACTCGAAACATGTCAACCTTGGTTTTGAGAATCTCTCCCGGAGTTTGAGAGATTTGGACGTGAAAGGGTACCAGTCTTGTCGGGGATTGGGAACCCTTCGCGAGAATGTCCAAAGTTTCAGCGGGATTTCCAAAATGTTGAGAGGAACTCGAAACATGTCAACCTTGGTTTTGAGAATCTCTCCCGGAGTTTGAGAGATTTGGACGTGAAAGGGTACCAGTCTTGTCGGGGATTGGGAACCCTTCGCGAGAATGTCCAAAGTTTCAGCGGGATTTCCAAAATGTTGAGAGGAACTCGAAACATGTCAACCTTGGTTTTGAGAATCTCTCCCGGAGTTTGAGAGATTTGGACGTGAAAGAGTACCAGTCTTGTCGGGGATTGGGAACCCTTCGCGAGAATGTCCAAAGTTTCAGCGGGATTTCCAAAATGTTGAGAAGAACTCGAAACATGTCAACCTTGGTTTTGAGAATCTCTCCCGGAGTTTGAGAGATTTGGACGTGAAAGGGTACCAGTCTTGTCGGGGATTGGGAACCCTTCGCGAGAATGTCCAAAGTTTCAGCGGGATTTCCAAAATGTTGAGAGGAACTCGAAACATGTCAACCTTGGTTTTGAGAATCTCTCCCGGAGTTTGAGAGATTTGGACGTGAAAGGGTACCAGTCTTGTCGGGGATTGGGAACCCTTCGCCAGAATGTCCAAAGTTTCAGCGGGATTTCCAAAATGTTGAGAGGAACTCGAAACATGTCAACCTTGGTTTTGAGAATCTCTCCCGGAGTTTGAGAGATTTGGACGTGAAAGGGTACCAGTCTTGTCGGGGATTTGGAACCCTTCGCAAGAATGTCCAAAGTTTCAGCGGGATTTCCAAAATGTTGAGAGGAACTCGAAACATGTCAACCTTGGTTTTGAGAATCTCTCCCGGAGTTTGAGAGATTTGGACGTGAAAGGGTACCAGTCTTGTCGGGGATTGGGAACCCTTCGCGAGAATGTCCAAAGTTTCAGCGGGATTTCCAAAATGTTGAGAGGAACTCGAAACATGTCAACCTCGGTTTTGAGAATCTCTCCCGGAGTTTGAGAGATTTGGACGTGAAAGAGTACCAGTCTTGTCGGGGATTGGGAACCCTTCGCGAGAATGTCCAAAGTTTCAGCGGGATTTCCAAAATGTTGAGAGGAACTCGAAACATGTCAACCTTGGTTTTGAGAATCTCTCCCGGAGTTTGAGAGATTTGGACGTGAAAGGGTACCAGTCTTGTCGGGGATTGGGAACCCTTCGCGAGAATGTCCAAATTTTCAGCGGGATTTCCAAAATGTTGAGAGGAACTCGAAACATGTCAACCTCGGTTTTGAGAATCTCTCCCGGAGTTTGAGAGATTTGGACGTGAAAGGGTACCAGTCTTGTCGGGGATTGGGAACCCTTCGCCAGAATGTCCAAAGTTTCAGCGGGATTTCCAAAATGTTGAGAGGAACTCGAAACATGTCGACCTTGGTTTTGAGAATCTCTCCCGGAGTTTGAGAGATTTGGACGTGAAAGGGTACCAGTCTTGTCGGGGATTGGGAACCCTTCGCGAGAATGTCCAAAGTTTCAGCGGGATTTCCAAAATGTTGAGAGGAACTCGAAACATGTCAACCTTGGTTTTGAGAATCTCTCCCGGAGTTTGAGAGATTTGGACGTGAAAGGGTACCAGTCTTGTCGGGGATTGGGAACCCTTCGCGAGAATGTCCAAAGTTTCAGCGGGATTTCCAAAATGTTGAGAAGAACTCGAAACATGTCAACCTTGGTTTTGAGAATCTCTCCCGGAGTTCGAGAGATTTGGACATGAAAGGGTACCAGTCTTGTCGGGGATTGGGAACCCTTCGCAAGAATGTCCAAAGTTTCAGCGGGATTTCCAAAATGTTGAGAGGAACTCGAAACATGTCAACCTCGGTTTTGAGAATCTCTCCCGGAGTTTGAGAGATTTGGACGTGAAAGGGTACCAGTCTTGTCGGGGATTGGGAACCCTTCGCAAGAATGTCCAAAGTTTCAGCGGGATTTCCAAAATGTTGAGAGGAACTCGAAACATGTCAACCTCGGTTTTGAGAATCTCTCCCGGAGTTTGAGAGATTTGGACGTGAAAGTGTACCAGTCTTGTCGGGGATTGGGAGCCCTTCGCAAGAATGTGCAAAGTTTCAGCGGGATTTCCAAAATGTTGAGAGGAACTCGAAACATGTCAACCTTGGTTTTGAGAATCTCTCCCGGAGTTTGAGAGATTTGGACGTGAAAGGGTACCAGTCTTGTCGGGGATTGGGAACCCTTCGCGAGAATGTCCAAAGTTTCAGCGGGATTTCCAAAATGTTGAGAGGAACTCGAAACATGTCAACCTCGGTTTTGAGAATCTCTCCCGGAGTTTGAGAGATTTGGACGTGAAAGGGTACCAGTCTTGTCGGGGATTGGGAACCCTTCGCAAGAATGTCCAAAGTTTCAGCGGGATTTCCAAAATGTTGAGAGGAACTCGAAACATGTCAACCTCGGTTTTGAGAATCTCTCCCGGAGTTTGAGAGATTTGGACGTGAAAGGGTACCAGTCTTGTCGGGGATTGGGAACCCTTTGCGAGAATGTCCAAAGTTTCAGCGGGATTTCCAAAATGTTGAGAGGAACTCGAAACATGTCAACCTTGGTTTTGAGAATCTCTCCCGGAGTTTGAGAGATTTGGACGTGAAAGGGTACCAGTCTTGTCGGGGATTGGGAACCCTTCGCGAGAATGTCCAAAGTTTCAGCGGGATTTCCAAAATGTTGAGAGGAACTCGAAACATGTCAACCTCGGTTTTGAGAATCTCTCCCGGAGTTTGAGAGATTTGGACGTGAAAGGGTACCAGTCTTGTCGGGGATTGGGAACCCTTCGCGAGAATGTCCAAAGTTTCAGCGGGATTTCCAAAATGTTGAGAGGAACACGAAACATGTCAACCTTGGTTTTGAGAATCTCTCCCGGAGTTTGAGAGATTTGGACGTGAAAGGGTACCAGTCTTGTCGGGGATTGGGAACCCTTCACGAGAATGTCCAAAGTTTCAGCGGGATTTCCAAAATGTTGAGAGGAACTCGAAACATGTCAACCTTGGTTTTGAGAATCTCTCCCGGAGTTTGAGAGATTTGGACGTGAAAGGGTACCAGTCTTGTTGGGGATTGGGAACCCTTCGCCAGAATGTCCAAAGTTTCAGCGGGATTTCCAAAATGTTGAGAGGAACTCGAAACATGTCAACCTTGGTTTTGAGAATCTCTCCCGGAGTTTGAGAGATTTGGACGTGAAAGGGTACCAGTCTTGTCGGGGATTGGGAACCCTTCGCCAGAATGTCCAAAGTTTCAGCGGGATTTCCAAAATGTTGAGAGGAACTCGAAACATGTCAACCTTGGTTTTGAGAATCTCTCCCGGAGTTTGAGAGATTTGGACGTGAAAGGGTACCAGTCTTGTCGGGGATTGGGAACCCTTCGCGAGAATGTCCAAAGTTTCAGCGGGATTTCCAAAATGTTGAGAGGAACTCGAAACATGTCAACCTTGGTTTTGAGAATCTCTCCCGGAGTTCGAGAGATTTGGACG
Source organism: Streptopelia decaocto (assembly GCF_964273445.1). Lineage (NCBI taxonomy): Eukaryota > Metazoa > Chordata > Aves > Columbiformes > Columbidae > Streptopelia > Streptopelia decaocto. The sequence goes on along the minus strand of NW_028115517.1, from coordinate 333,478 downwards.
TGAAAGGGTACCAGTCTTGTCGGGGATTGGGAACCCTTCGCCAGAATGTCCAAAGTTTCAGCGGGATTTCCAAAATGTTGAGAGGAACTCGAAACATGTCAACCTCGGTTTTGAGAATCTCTCCCGGAGTTTGAGAGATTTGGACGTGAAAGGGTACCAGTCTTGTCGGGGATTGGGAACCCTTCGCCAGAATGTCCAAAGTTTCAGCGGGATTTCCAAAATGTTGAGAGGAACTCGAAACATGTCAACCTTGGTTTTGAGAATCTCTCCCGGAGTTTGAGAGATTTGGACGTGAAAGGGTACCAGTCTTGTCGGGGATTGGGAACCCTTCGCAAGAATGTCCAAATTTTCAGCGGGATTTCCAAAATGTTGAGAGGAACTCGAAACATGTCAACCTTGGTTTTGAGAATCTCTCCCGGATTTTGAGAGATTTGGACGTGAAAGGGTACCAGTCTTGTCGGGGATTGGGAACCCTTCGCGAGAATGTCCAAAGTTTCAGCGGGATTTCCAAAATGTTGAGAGGAACTCGAAACATGTCAACCTTGGTTTTGAGAATCTCTCCCGGAGTTTGAGAGATTTGGACGTGAAAGGGTACCAGTCTTGTCGGGGATTGGGAACCCTTCGCGAGAATGTCCAAAGTTTCAGAGGGATTTCCAAAATGTTGAGAAGAACTCGAAACATGTCAACCTTGGTTTTGAGAATCTCTCCCGGAGTTTGAGAGATTTGGACGTGAAAGGGTACCAGTCTTGTCGGGGATTGGGAACCCTTCGCGAGAATGTCCAAAGTTTCAGCGGGATTTCCAAAATGTTGAGAGGAACTCGAAACATGTCAACCTCGGTTTTGAGAATCTCTCCCGGAGTTTGAGAGATTTGGACGTGAAAGGGTACCAGTCTTGTCGGGGATTGGGAACCCTTCGCAAGAATGTCCAAAGTTTCAGCGGGATTTCCAAAATGTTGAGAGGAACTCGAAACATGTCAACCTCGGTTTTGAGAATCTCTCCCGGAGTTTGAGAGATTTGGACGTGAAAGGGTACCAGTCTTGTCGGGGATTGGGAACCCTTTGCGAGAATGTCCAAAGTTTCAGCGGGATTTCCAAAATGTTGAGAGGAACTCGAAACATGTCAACCTTGGTTTTGAGAATCTCTCCCGGAGTTTGAGAGATTTGGGCGTGAAAGGGTACCAGTCTTGTCGGGGATTGGGAACCCTTCGCGAGAATGTCCAAAGTTTCAGCGGGATTTCCAAAATGTTGAGAGGAACTCGAAACATGTCAACCTCGGTTTTGAGAATCTCTCCCGGAGTTTGAGAGATTTGGACGTGAAAGGGTACCAGTCTTGTCGGGGATTGGGAACCCTTCGCGAGAATGTCCAAAGTTTCAGCGGGATTTCCAAAATGTTGAGAGGAACACGAAACATGTCAACCTTGGTTTTGAGAATCTCTCCCGGAGTTTGAGAGATTTGGACGTGAAAGGGTACCAGTCTTGTCGGGGATTGGGAACCCTTCACGAGAATGTCCAAAGTTTCAGCGGGATTTCCAAAATGTTGAGAGGAACTCGAAACATGTCAACCTTGGTTTTGAGAATCTCTCCCGGAGTTTGAGAGATTTGGACGTGAAAGGGTACCAGTCTTGTTGGGGATTGGGAACCCTTCGCCAGAATGTCCAAAGTTTCAGCGGGATTTCCAAAATGTTGAGAGGAACTCGAAACATGTCAACCTTGGTTTTGAGAATCTCTCCCGGAGTTTGAGAGATTTGGACGTGAAAGGGTACCAGTCTTGTCGGGGATTGGGAACCCTTCGCCAGAATGTCCAAAGTTTCAGCGGGATTTCCAAAATGTTGAGAGGAACTCGAAACATGTCAACCTTGGTTTTGAGAATCTCTCCCGGAGTTTGAGAGATTTGGACGTGAAAGGGTACCAGTCTTGTCGGGGATTGGGAACCCTTCGCGAGAATGTCCAAAGTTTCAGCGGGATTTCCAAAATGTTGAGAGGAACTCGAAACATGTCAACCTTGGTTTTGAGAATCTCTCCCGGAGTTCGAGAGATTTGGACGTGAAAGGGTACCAGTCTTGTCGGGGATTGGGAACCCTTCGCCAGAATGTCCAAAGTTTCAGCGGGATTTCCAAAATGTTGAGAGGAACTCGAAACATGTCAACCTCGGTTTTGAGAATCTCTCCCGGAGTTTGAGAGATTTGGACGTGAAAGGGTACCAGTCTTGTCGGGGATTGGGAACCCTTCGCCAGAATGTCCAAAGTTTCAGCGGGATTTCCAAAATGTTGAGAGGAACTCGAAACATGTCAACCTTGGTTTTGAGAATCTCTCCCGGAGTTTGAGAGATTTGGACGTGAAAGGGTACCAGTCTTGTCGGGGATTGGGAACCCTTCGCAAGAATGTCCAAATTTTCAGCGGGATTTCCAAAATGTTGAGAGGAACTCGAAACATGTCAACCTTGGTTTTGAGAATCTCTCCCGGATTTTGAGAGATTTGGACGTGAAAGGGTACCAGTCTTGTCGGGGATTGGGAACCCTTCGCGAGAATGTCCAAAGTTTCAGCGGGATTTCCAAAATGTTGAGAGGAACTCGAAACATGTCAACCTTGGTTTTGAGAATCTCTCCCGGAGTTTGAGAGATTTGGACGTGAAAGGGTACCAGTCTTGTCGGGGATTGGGAACCCTTCGCGAGAATGTCCAAAGTTTCAGAGGGATTTCCAAAATGTTGAGAAGAACTCGAAACATGTCAACCTTGGTTTTGAGAATCTCTCCCGGAGTTCGAGAGATTTGGACGTGAAAGGGTACCGGTCTTGTCGGGGATTGGGAACCCTTCGCAAGAATGTCCAAAGTTTCAGCGGGATTTCCAAAATGTTGAGAGGAACTCGAAACATGTCAACCTTGGTTTTGAGAATCTCTCCCGGAGTTTGAGAGATTTGGACGTGAAAGGGTACCAGTCTTGTCGGGGATTGGGAACCCTTCGCAAGAATGTCCAAAGTTTCAGCGGGATTTCCAAAATGTTGAGAGGAACTCGAAACATGTCAACCTCGGTTTTGAGAATCTCTCCCGGAGTTTGAGAGATTTGGACGTGAAAGTGTACCAGTCTTGTCGGGGATTGGGAGCCCTTTGCGAGAATGTCCAAAGTTTCAGCGGGATTTCCAAAATGTTGAGAGGAACTCGAAACATGTCAACCTTGGTTTTGAGAATCTCTCCCGGAGTTTGAGAGATTTGGACGTGAAAGGGTACCAGTCTTGTCGGGGATTGGGAACCCTTCGCGAGAATGTCCAAAGTTTCAGCGGGATTTCCAAAATGTTGAGAGGAACACGAAACATGTCAACCTTGGTTTTGAGAATCTCTCCCGGAGTTTGAGAGATTTGGACGTGAAAGGGTACCAGTCTTGTCGGGGATTGGGAACCCTTCGCGAGAATGTCCAAAGTTTCAGCGGGATTTCCAAAATGTTGAGAGGAACTCGAAACATGTCAACCTTGGTTTTGAGAATCTCTCCCGGAGTTTGAGAGATTTGGACGTGAAAGGGTACCAGTCTTGTCGGGGATTGGGAACCCTTCGCCAGAATGTCCAAAGTTTCAGCGGGATTTCCAAAATGTTGAGAGGAACTCGAAACATGTCAACCTTGGTTTTGAGAATCTCTCCCGGAGTTTGAGAGATTTGGACGTGAAAGGGTACCAGTCTTGTCGGGGATTGGGAACCCTTCGCGAGAATGTCCAAAGTTTCAGCGGGATTTCCAAAATGTTGAGAGGAACTCGAAACATGTCAACCTTGGTTTTGAGAATCTCTCCCGGAGTTCGAGAGATTTGGACGTGAAAGGGTACCAGTCTTGTCGGGGATTGGGAACCCTTCGCCAGAATGTCCAAAGTTTCAGCGGGATTTCCAAAATGTTGAGAGGAACTCGAAACATGTCAACCTCGGTTTTGAGAATCTCTCCCGGAGTTTGAGAGATTTGGACGTGAAAGGGTACCAGTCTTGTCGGGGATTGGGAACCCTTCGCCAGAATGTCCAAAGTTTCAGCGGGATTTCCAAAATGTTGAGAGGAACTCGAAACATGTCAACCTTGGTTTTGAGAATCTCTCCCGGAGTTTGAGAGATTTGGACGTGAAAGGGTACCAGTCTTGTCGGGGATTGGGAACCCTTCGCAAGAATGTCCAAATTTTCAGCGGGATTTCCAAAATGTTGAGAGGAACTCGAAACATGTCAACCTTGGTTTTGAGAATCTCTCCCGGATTTTGAGAGATTTGGACGTGAAAGGGTACCAGTCTTGTCGGGGATTGGGAACCCTTCGCGAGAATGTCCAAAGTTTCAGCGGGATTTCCAAAATGTTGAGAGGAACTCGAAACATGTCAACCTTGGTTTTGAGAATCTCTCCCGGAGTTTGAGAGATTTGGACGTGAAAGGGTACCAGTCTTGTCGGGGATTGGGAACCCTTCGCGAGAATGTCCAAAGTTTCAGAGGGATTTCCAAAATGTTGAGAAGAACTCGAAACATGTCAACCTTGGTTTTGAGAATCTCTCCCGGAGTTCGAGAGATTTGGACGTGAAAGGGTACCGGTCTTGTCGGGGATTGGGAACCCTTCGCAAGAATGTCCAAAGTTTCAGCGGGATTTCCAAAATGTTGAGAGGAACTCGAAACATGTCAACCTTGGTTTTGAGAATCTCTCCCGGAGTTTGAGAGATTTGGACGTGAAAGGGTACCAGTCTTGTCGGGGATTGGGAACCCTTCGCAAGAATGTCCAAAGTTTCAGCGGGATTTCCAAAATGTTGAGAGGAACTCGAAACATGTCAACCTCGGTTTTGAGAATCTCTCCCGGAGTTTGAGAGATTTGGACGTGAAAGTGTACCAGTCTTGTCGGGGATTGGGAGCCCTTTGCGAGAATGTCCAAAGTTTCAGCGGGATTTCCAAAATGTTGAGAGGAACTCGAAACATGTCAACCTCGGTTTTGAGAATCTCTCCCGGAGTTTGAGAGATTTGGACGTGAAAGGGTACCAGTCTTGTCGGGGATTGGGAACCCTTCGCGAGAATGTCCAAAGTTTCAGCGGGATTTCCAAAATGTTGAGAGGAACACGAAACATGTCAACCTTGGTTTTGAGAAGTCTCCCGGAGTTTGAGAGATTTGGACGTGAAAGGGTACCAGTCTTGTCGGGGATTGGGAACCCTTCGCCAGAATGTCCAAAGTTTCAGCGGGATTTCCAAAATGTTGAGAGGAACTCGAAACATGTCAACCTTGGTTTTGAGAATCTCTCCCGGAGTTTGAGAGATTTGGACGTGAAAGGGTACCAGTCTTGTCGGGGATTGGGAACCCTTCGCGAGAATGTCCAAAGTTTCAGCGGGATTTCCAAAATGTTGAGAGGAACACGAAACATGTCAACCTTGGTTTTGAGAAGTCTCCCGGAGTTTGAGAGATTTGGACGTGAAAGGGTACCAGTCTTGTCGGGGATTGGGAACCCTTCGCCAGAATGTCCAAAGTTTCAGCGGGATTTCCAAAATGTTGAGAGGAACTCGAAACATGTCAACCTTGGTTTTGAGAATCTCTCCCGGAGTTTGAGAGATTTGGACGTGAAAGGGTACCAGTCTTGTCGGGGATTGGGAACCCTTCGCGAGAATGTCCAAAGTTTCAGCGGGATTTCCAAAATGTTGAGAGGAACTCGAAACATGTCAGCCTTGGTTTTGAGAATCTCTCCCGGAGTTTGAGAGATTTGGACGTTAAAGGGTACCAGTCTTGTCGGGGATTGGGAACCCTTCGCGAGAATGTCCAAAGTTTCAGCGGGATTTCCAAAATGTTGAGAGGAACTCGAAACATGTCAACCTCGGTTTTGAGAATCTCTCCCGGAGTTTGAGAGATTTGGACGTGAAAGGGTACCAGTCTTGTCGGGGATTGGGAACCCTTCGCGAGAATGTCCAAAGTTTCAGCGGGATTTCCAAAATGTTGAGAGGAACACGAAACATGTCAACCTTGGTTTTGAGAATCTCTCCCGGAGTTTGAGACATTTGGACGTGAAAGGGTACCAGTCTTGTCGGGGATTGGGAACCCTTCGCGAGAATGTCCAAAGTTTCAGCGGGATTTCCAAAGTGTTGAGAGGAACTCGAAACATGTCAACCTCGGTTTTGAGAATCTCTCCCGGAGTTTGAGAGATTTGGACGTGAAAGGGTACCAGTCTTGTCGGGGATTGGGAACCCTTCGCCAGAATGTCCAAAGTTTCAGCGGGATTTCCAAAATGTTGAGAGGAACTCGAAACATGTCAACCTCGGTTTTGAGAATCTCTCCCGGAGTTTGAGAGATTTGGACGTGAAAGGGTACCAGTCTTGTCGGGGATTGGGAACCCTTCGCAAGAATGTCCAAAGTTTCAGCGGGATTTCCAAAATGTTGAGAGGAACTCGAAACATGTCAACCTCGGTTTTGAGAATCTCTCCCGGAGTTTGAGAGATTTGGACGTGAAAGGGTACCAGTCTTGTCGGGGATTGGGAACCCTTCGCGAGAATGTCCAAAGTTTCAGCGGGATTTCCAAAATGTTGAGAGGAACTCGAAACATGTCAACCTCGGTTTTGAGAATCTCTCCCGGAGTTTGAGAGATTTGGACGTGAAAGGGTACCAGTCTTGTCGGGGATTGGGAACCCTTCGCGAGAATGTCCAAAGTTTCAGCGGGATTTCCAAAATGTTGAGAGGAACTCGAAACATGTCAACCTTGGTTTTGAGAATCTCTCCCGGAGTTTGAGAGATTTGGACGTGAAAGGGTACCAGTCTTGTCGGGGATTGGGAACCCTTCGCGAGAATGTCCAAAGTTTCAGCGGGATTTCCAAAATGTTGAGAGGAACTCGAAACATGTCAACCTCGGTTTTGAGAATCTCTCCCGGAGTTTGAGAGATTTGGACTGAAAGGGTACCAGTCTTGTCGGGGATTGGGAACCCTTCGCGAGAATGTGCAAAGTTTCAGCGGGATTTCCAAAATGTTGAGAGGAACTCGAAACATGTCAACCTTGGTTTTGAGAATCTCTCCCGGAGTTTGAGAGATTTGGACGTGAAAGGGTACCAGTCTTGTCGGGGATTGGGAACCCTTCGCGAGAATGTCCAAAGTTTGAGCGGGATTTCCAAAATGTTGAGAGGAACTCGAAACATGTCAACCTTGGTTTTGAGAATCTCTCCCGGAGTTTGAGAGATTTGGACGTGAAAGGGTACCAGTCTTGTCGGGGATTGGGAACCCTTCGCGAGAATGTCCAAAGTTTCAGCGGGATTTCCAAAATGTTGAGAGGAACTCGAAACATGTCAACCTCGGTTTTGAGAATCTCTCCCGGAGTTTGAGAGATTTGGACGTGAAAGGGTACCAGTCTTGTCGGGGATTGGGAACCCTTCGCCAGAATGTCCAAAGTTTCAGCGGGATTTCCAAAATGTTGAGAGGAACACGAAACATGTCAACCTTGGTTTTGAGAATCTCTCCCGGAGTTTGAGAGATTTGGAGGTGAAAGGGTACCAGTCTTGTCGGGGATTGGGAACCCTTCGCCAGAATGTCCAAAGTTTCAGCGGGATTTCCAAAATGTTGAGAGGAACTCGAAACATGTCAACCTTGGTTTTGAGAATCTCTCCCGGAGTTTGAGAGATTTGGACTGAAAGGATACCAGTCTTGTCGGGGATTGGGAACCCTTCGCGAGAATGTCCAAAGTTTCAGCGGGATTTCCAAAATGTTGAGAGGAACTCGAAACATGTCAACCTTGGTTTTGAGAATCTCTCCCGGAGTTTGAGAGATTTGGACGTGAAAGGGTACCAGTCTTGTCGGGGATTGGGAACCCTTCGCGAGAATGTCCAAAGTTTCAGCGGGATTTCCAAAATGTTGAGAGGAACTCGAAACATGTCAACCTTGGTTTTGAGAATCTCTCCCGGAGTTTGAGAGATTTGGATGTGAAAGGGTACCAGTCTTGTCGGGGATTGGGAACCCTTCGCAAGAATGTCCAAAGTTTCAGCGGGATTTCCAAAATGTTGAGAAGAACTCGAAACATGTCAACCTTGGTTTTGAGAATCTCTCCCGGAGTTCGAGAGATTTGGACATGAAAGGGTACCAGTCTTGTCGGGGATTGGGAACCCTTCGCAAGAATGTCCAAAGTTTCAGCGGGATTTCCAAAATGTTGAGAGGAACTCGAAACATGTCAACCTTGGTTTTGAGAATCTCTCACGGAGTTTGAGAGATTTGGACGTGAAAGGGTACCAGTCTTGTCGGGGATTGGGAACCCTTCGCGAGAATGTCCAAAGTTTCAGCGGGATTTCCAAAATGTTGACAGGAACTCGAAACATGTCAACCTCGGTTTTGAGAATCTCTCCCGGAGTTTGAGAGATTTGGACCTGAAAGGGTACCAGTCTTGTCGGGGATTGGGAACCCTTCGCGAGAATGTCCAAAGTTTCAGCGGGATTTCCAAAATGTTGAGAGGAACTCGAAACATGTCAACCTCGGTTTTGAGAATCTCTCCCGGAGTTTGAGAGATTTGGACGTGAAAGGGTACCAGTCTTGTCGGGGATTGGGAACCCTTCGCGAGAATGTCCAAAGTTTCAGCGGGATTTCCAAAATGTTGAGAGGAACTCGAAACATGTCAACCTTGGTTTTGAGAATCTCTCCCGGAGTTTGAGAGATTTGGACGTGAAAGGGTACCAGTCTTGTCGGGGATTGGGAACCCTTCGCCAGAATGTCCAAAGTTTCAGCGGGATTTCCAAAATGTTGAGAGGAACTCGAAACATGTCAACCTTGGTTTTGAGAATCTCTCCCGGAGTTCGAGAGATTTGGACGTGAAAGGGTACCAGTCTTGTCGGGGATTGGGAACCCTTCGCGAGAATGTCCAAAGTTTCAGCGGGATTTCCAAAATGTTGAGAGGAACTCGAAACATGTCAACCTTGGTTTTGAGAATCTCTCCCGGAGTTTGAGAGATTTGGACGTGAAAGGGTACCAGTCTTGTCGGGGATTGGGAACCCTTCGCGAGAATGTCCAAAGTTTCAGCGGGATTTCCAAAATGTTGAGAGGAACTCGAAACATGTCAACCTCGGTTTTGAGAATCTCTCCCGGAGTTTGAGAGATTTGGACGTGAAAGGGTACCAGTCTTGTCGGGGATTGGGAACCCTTCGCGAGAATGTCCAAAGTTTCAGCGGGATTTCCAAAATGTTGAGAGGAACTCGAAACATGTCAACCTTGGTTTTGAGAATCTCTCCCGGAGTTTGAGAGATTTGGACGTGAAAGGGTACCAGTCTTGTCGGGGATTGGGAACCCTTCGCAAGAATGTCCAAAGTTTCAGCGGGATTTCCAAAATGTTGAGAAGAACTCGAAACATGTCAACCTTGGTTTTGAGAATCTCTCCCGGAGTTTGAGAGATTTGGACGTGAAAGGGTACCAGTCTTGTCGGGGATTGGGAACCCTTCGCAAGAATGTCCAAAGTTTCAGCGGGATTTCCAAAATGTTGAGAGGAACTCGAAACATGTCAACCTTGGTTTTGAGAATCTCTCCCGGAGTTTGAGAGATTTGGACGTGAAAGGGTACCAGTCTTGTCGGGGATTGGGAACCCTTCGCGAGAATGTGCAAAGTTTCAGCGGGATTTCCAAAATGTTGAGAGGAACTCGAAACATGTCAACCTCGGTTTTGAGAATCTCTCCCGGAGTTTGAGAGATTTGGACCTGAAAGGGTACCAGTCTTGTCGGGGATTGGGAACCCTTCGCGAGAATGTCCAAAGTTTCAGCGGGATTTCCAAAATGTTGAGAGGAACTCGAAACATGTCAACCTCGGTTTTGAGAATCTCTCCCGGAGTTTGAGAGATTTGGACGTGAAAGGGTACCAGTCTTGTCGGGGATTGGGAACCCTTCGCGAGAATGTCCAAAGTTTCAGCGGGATTTCCAAAATGTTGAGAGGAACTCGAAACATGTCAACCTTGGTTTTGAGAATCTCTCCCGGAGTTTGAGAGATTTGGACGTGAAAGGGTACCAGTCTTGTCGGGGATTGGGAACCCTTCGCCAGAATGTCCAAAGTTTCAGCGGGATTTCCAAAATGTTGAGAGGAACTCGAAACATGTCAACCTTGGTTTTGAGAATCTCTCCCGGAGTTTGAGAGATTTGGACGTGAAAGGGTACCAGTCTTGACGGGGATTGGGAACCCTTCACCACAATGTCCAAAGTTTCAGCGGGATTTCCAAAATGTTGAGAGGAACTCGAAACATGTGAACCTTGGTTTTGAGAATCTCTCCCGGAGTTTGAGAGATTTGGACGTGAAAGGGTACCAGTCTTGTCGGGGATTGGGAACCCTTCGCGAGAATGTCCAAAGTTTCAGCGGGATTTCCAAAATGTTGACAGGAACTCGAAACATGTCAACCTTGGTTTTGAGAATCTCTCCCGGAGTTTGAGAGATTTGGACGTGAAAGGGTACCAGTCTTGTCGGGGATTGGGAACCCTTCGCAAGAATGTCCAAAGTTTCAGCGGGATTTCCAAAATGTTGAGAGGAACTCGAAACATGTCAACCTTGGTTTTGAGAATCTCTCCCGGAGTTTGAGAGATTTGGACGTGAAAGGGTACCAGTCTTGTCGGGGATTGGGAACTCTTCGCGAGAATGTCCAAAGTTTCAGCGGGATTTCCAAAATGTTGAGAGGAACTCGAAACATGTCAACCTCGGTTTTGAGAATCTCTCCCGGAGTTTGAGAGATTTGGACGTGAAAGGGTACCAGTCTTGTCGGGGATTGGGAACCCTTCGCCAGAATGTCCAAAGTTTCAGCGGGATTTCCAAAATGTTGAGAGGAACTCAAAACATGTCAACCTCGGTTTTGAGAATCTCTCCCGGAGTTTGAGAGATTTGGACGTGAAAGGGTACCAGTCTTGTCGGGGATTGGGAACCCTTCGCGAGAATGTCCAAAGTTTCAGCGGGATTTCCAAAATGTTGAGAGGAACTCGAAACATGTCAACCTTGGTTTTGAGAATCTCTCCCGGAGTTTGAGAGATTTGGACGTGAAAGGGTACCAGTCTTGTCGGGGATTGGGAACCCTTCGCAAGAATGTCCAAAGTTTCAGCGGGTTTTCCAAAATGTTGAGAGGAACTCGAAACATGTCAACCTCGGTTTTGAGAATCTCTCCCGGAGTTTGAGAGATTTGGACCTGAAAGGGTACCAGTCTTGTCGGGGATTGGGAACCCTTCGCGAGAATGTCCAAAGTTTCAGCGGGATTTCCAAAATGTTGAGAGGAACTCGAAACATGTCAACCTTGGTTTTGAGAATCTCTCCCGGAGTTCGAGAGATTTGGACGTGAAAGGGTACCAGTCTTGTCGGGGATTGGGAACCCTTCGCGAGAATGTCCAAAGTTTCAGCGGGATTTCCAAAATGTTGAGAGGAACTCGAAACATGTCAACCTCGGTTTTGAGAATCTCTCCCGGAGTTTGAGAGATTTGGACTGAAAGGATACCAGTCTTGTCGGGGATTGGGAACCCTTCGCGAGAATGTCCAAAGTTTCAGCGGGATTTCCAAAATGTTGAGAGGAACTCGAAACATGTCAACCTCGGTTTTGAGAATCTCTCCCGGAGTTTGAGAGATTTGGACGTGAAAGGGTACCAGTCTTGTCGGGGATTGGGAACCCTTCGCGAGAATGTCCAAAGTTTCAGCGGGATTTCCAAAATGTTGACAGGAACTCGAAACATGTCAACCTCGGTTTTGAGAATCTCTCCCGGAGTTTGAGAGATTTGGACGTGAAAGGGTACCAGTCTTGTCGGGGATTGGGAACCCTTCGCGAGAATGTCCAAAGTTTCAGCGGGATTTCCAAAATGTTGACAGGAACTCAAAACATGTCAACCTCGGTTTTGAGAATCTCTCCCGGAGTTTGAGAGATTTGGACCTGAAAGGGTACCAGTCTTGTCGGGGATTGGGAACCCTTCGCGAGAATGTCCAAAGTTTCAGCGGGATTTCCAAAATGTTGAGAGGAACTCGAAACATGTCAACCTCGGTTTTGAGAATCTCTCCCGGAGTTTGAGAGATTTGGACGTGAAAGGGTACCAGTCTTGTCGGGGATTGGGAACCCTTCGCGAGAATGTCCAAAGTTTCAGCGGGATTTCCAAAATGTTGAGAGGAACTCGAAACATGTCAACCTTGGTTTTGAGAATCTCTCCCGGAGTTTGAGAGATTTGGACGTGAAAGGGTACCAGTCTTGTCGGGGATTGGGAACCCTTCGCGAGAATGTCCAAAGTTTCAGCGGGATTTCCAAAATGTTGAGAGGAACTCGAAACATGTCAACCTTGGTTTTGAGAATCTCTCCCGGAGTTCGAGAGATTTGGACGTGAAAGGGTACCAGTCTTGTCGGGGATTGGGAACCCTTCGCGAGAATGTCCAAAGTTTCAGCGGGATTTCCAAAATGTTGAGAGGAACTCGAAACATGTCAACCTCGGTTTTGAGAATCTCTCCCGGAGTTTGAGAGATTTGGACTGAAAGGATACCAGTCTTGTCGGGGATTGGGAACCCTTCGCGAGAATGTCCCAAGTTTCAGCGGGATTTCCAAAATGTTGAGAGGAACTCGAAACATGTCAACCTCGGTTTTGAGAATCTCTCCCGGAGTTTGAGAGATTTGGACGTGAAAGGGTACCAGTCTTGTCGGGGATTGGGAACCCTTCGCGAGAATGTCCAAAGTTTCAGCGGGATTTCCAAAATGTTGAGAGGAACTCGAAACATGTCAACCTTGGTTTTGAGAATCTCTCCCGGAGTTTGAGAGATTTGGACGTGAAAGGGTACCAGTCTTGTCGGGAATTGGGAACCCTTCGCAAGAATGTCCAAAGTTTCAGCGGGATTTCCAAAATGTTGAGAAGAACTCGAAACATGTCAACCTTGGTTTTGAGAATCTCTCCCGGAGTTTGAGAGATTTGGACGTGAAAGGGTACCAGTCTTGTCGGGGATTGGGAACCCTTCGCAAGAATGTCCAAAGTTTCAGCGGGATTTCCAAAATGTTGAGAGGAACTCGAAACATGTCAACCTTGGTTTTGAGAATCTCTCCCGGAGTTTGAGAGATTTGGACGTGAAAGGGTACCAGTCTTGTCGGGGATTGGGAACCCTTCGCGAGAATGTCCAAAGTTTCAGCGGGATTTCCAAAATGTTGAGAGGAACTCGAAACATGTCAACCTCGGTTTTGAGAATCTCTCCCGGAGTTTGAGAGATTTGGACCTGAAAGGGTACCAGTCTTGTCGGGGATTGGGAACCCTTCGCCAGAATGTCCAAAGTTTCAGCGGGATTTCCAAAATGTTGAGAGGAACTCGAAACATGTCAACCTCGGTTTTGAGAATCTCTCCCGGAGTTTGAGAGATTTGGACGTGAAAGGGTACCAGTCTTGTCGGGGATTGGGAACCCTTCGCGAGAATGTCCAAAGTTTCAGCGGGATTTCCAAAATGTTGAGAGGAACTCGAAACATGTGAACCTTGGTTTTGAGAATCTCTCCCGGAGTTTGAGAGATTTGGACGTGAAAGGGTACCAGTCTTGTCGGGGATTGGGAACCCTTCGCCAGAATGTCCAAAGTTTCAGCGGGATTTCCAAAATGTTGAGAGGAACTCGAAACATGTCAACCTTGGTTTTGAGAATCTCTCCCGGAGTTTGAGAGATTTGGACGTGAAAGGGTACCAGTCTTGACGGGGATTGGGAACCCTTCACCACAATGTCCAAAGTTTCAGCGGGATTTCCAAAATGTTGAGAGGAACTCGAAACATGTGAACCTTGGTTTTGAGAATCTCTCCCGGAGTTTGAGAGATTTGGACGTGAAAGGGTACCAGTCTTGTCGGGGATTGGGAACCCTTCGCGAGAATGTCCAAAGTTTCAGCGGGATTTCCAAAATGTTGACAGGAACTCGAAACATGTCAACCTTGGTTTTGAGAATCTCTCCCGGAGTTTGAGAGATTTGGACGTGAAAGGGTACCAGTCTTGTCGGGGATTGGGAACCCTTCGCAAGAATGTCCAAAGTTTCAGCGGGATTTCCAAAATGTTGAGAGGAACTCGAAACATGTCAACCTTGGTTTTGAGAATCTCTCCCGGAGTTTGAGAGATTTGGACGTGAAAGGGTACCAGTCTTGTCGGGGATTGGGAACCCTTCGCAAGAATGTCCAAAGTTTCAGCGGGATTTCCAAAATGTTGAGAGGAACTCGAAACATGTCAACCTTGGTTTTGAGAATCTCTCCCGGAGTTTGAGAGATTTGGACGTGAAAGGGTACCAGTCTTGTCGGGGATTGGGAACTCTTCGCGAGAATGTCCAAAGTTTCAGCGGGATTTCCAAAATGTTGAGAGGAACTCGAAACATGTCAACCTTGGTTTTGAGAATCTCTCCCGGAGATTGAGAGATTTGGACGTGAAAGGGTACCAGTCTTGTCGGGGATTGGGAACCCTTCGCCAGAATGTCCAAAGTTTCAGCGGGATTTCCAAAATGTTGAGAGGAACTCGAAACATGTCAACCTCGGTTTTGAGAATCTCTCCCGGAGTTTGAGAGATTTGGACGTGAAAGGGTACCAGTCTTGTCGGGGATTGGGAACCCTTCGCCAGAATGTCCAAAGTTTCAGCGGGATTTCCAAAATGTTGAGAGGAACTCAAAACATGTCAACCTCGGTTTTGAGAATCTCTCCCGGAGTTTGAGAGATTTGGACGTGAAAGGGTACCAGTCTTGTCGGGGATTGGGAACCCTTCGCGAGAATGTCCAAAGTTTCAGCGGGATTTCCAAAATGTTGAGAGGAACTCGAAACATGTCAACCTTGGTTTTGAGAATCTCTCCCGGAGTTTGAGAGATTTGGACGTGAAAGGGTACCAGTCTTGTCGGGGATTGGGAACCCTTCGCAAGAATGTCCAAAGTTTCAGCGGGTTTTCCAAAATGTTGAGAGGAACTCGAAACATGTCAACCTCGGTTTTGAGAATCTCTCCCGGAGTTTGAGAGATTTGGACCTGAAAGGGTACCAGTCTTGTCGGGGATTGGGAACCCTTCGCGAGAATGTCCAAAGTTTCAGCGGGATTTCCAAAATGTTGAGAGGAACTCGAAACATGTCAACCTCGGTTTTGAGAATCTCTCCCGGAGTTTGAGAGATTTGGACGTGAAAGGGTACCAGTCTTGTCGGGGATTGGGAACCCTTCGCGAGAATGTCCAAAGTTTCAGCGGGATTTCCAAAATGTTGAGAGGAACTCGAAACATGTCAACCTTGGTTTTGAGAATCTCTCCCGGAGTTCGAGAGATTTGGACGTGAAAGGGTACCAGTCTTGTCGGGGATTGGGAACCCTTCGCGAGAATGTCCAAAGTTTCAGCGGGATTTCCAAAATGTTGAGAGGAACTCGAAACATGTCAACCTCGGTTTTGAGAATCTCTCCCGGAGTTTGAGAGATTTGGACTGAAAGGATACCAGTCTTGTCGGGGATTGGGAACCCTTCGCGAGAATGTCCAAAGTTTCAGCGGGATTTCCAAAATGTTGAGAGGAACTCGAAACATGTCAACCTCGGTTTTGAGAATCTCTCCCGGAGTTTGAGAGATTTGGACGTGAAAGGGTACCAGTCTTGTCGGGGATTGGGAACCCTTCGCGAGA
Source organism: Streptopelia decaocto (assembly GCF_964273445.1). NCBI lineage: Eukaryota > Metazoa > Chordata > Aves > Columbiformes > Columbidae > Streptopelia > Streptopelia decaocto. The sequence continues at coordinate 317,964 of NW_028115517.1, read as the reverse complement.
ATGTCCAAAGTTTCAGCGGGATTTCCAAAATGTTGAGAGGAACTCGAAACATGTCAACCTTGGTTTTGAGAATCTCTCCCGGAGTTTGAGAGATTTGGACGTGAAAGGGTACCAGTCTTGTCGGGGATTGGGAACCCTTCGCAAGAATGTCCAAAGTTTCAGCGGGATTTCCAAAATGTTGAGAAGAACTCGAAACATGTCAACCTTGGTTTTGAGAATCTCTCCCGGAGTTTGAGAGATTTGGACATGAAAGGGTACCAGTCTTGTCGGGGATTGGGAACCCTTCGCAAGAATGTCCAAAGTTTCAGCGGGATTTCCAAAATGTTGAGAGGAACTCGAAACATGTCAACCTTGGTTTTGAGAATCTCTCCCGGAGTTTGAGAGATTTGGACGTGAAAGGGTACCAGTCTTGTCGGGGATTGGGAACCCTTCGCGAGAATGTCCAAAGTTTCAGCGGGATTTCCAAAATGTTGAGAGGAACTCGAAACATGTCAACCTCGGTTTTGAGAATCTCTCCCGGAGTTTGAGAGATTTGGACCTGAAAGGGTACCAGTCTTGTCGGGGATTGGGAACCCTTCGCGAGAATGTCCAAAGTTTCAGCGGGATTTCCAAAATGTTGACAGGAACTCGAAACATGTCAACCTCGGTTTTGAGAATCTCTCCCGGAGTTTGAGAGATTTGGACGTGAAAGGGTACCAGTCTTGTCGGGGATTGGGAACCCTTCGCGAGAATGTCCAAAGTTTCAGCGGGATTTCCAAAATGTTGAGAGGAACTCGAAACATGTCAACCTTGGTTTTGAGAATCTCTCCCGGAGTTTGAGAGATTTGGACGTGAAAGGGTACCAGTCTTGTCGGGGATTGGGAACCCTTCGCCAGAATGTCCAAAGTTTCAGCGGGATTTCCAAAATGTTGAGAGGAACTCGAAACATGTCAACCTTGGTTTTGAGAATCTCTCCCGGAGTTCGAGAGATTTGGACGTGAAAGGGTACCAGTCTTGTCGGGGATTGGGAACCCTTCGCGAGAATGTCCAAAGTTTCAGCGGGATTTCCAAAATGTTGACAGGAACTCGAAACATGTCAACCTTGGTTTTGAGAATCTCTCCCGGAGTTTGAGAGATTTGGACGTGAAAGGGTACCAGTCTTGTCGGGGATTGGGAACCCTTCGCGAGAATGTCCAAAGTTTCAGCGGGATTTCCAAAATGTTGAGAGGAACTCGAAACATGTCAACCTCGGTTTTGAGAATCTCTCCCGGAGTTTGAGAGATTTGGACCTGAAAGGGTACCAGTCTTGTCGGGGATTGGGAACCCTTCGCGAGAATGTCCAAAGTTTCAGCGGGATTTCCAAAATGTTGAGAGGAACTCGAAACATGTCAACCTCGGTTTTGAGAATCTCTCCCGGAGTTTGAGAGATTTGGACGTGAAAGGGTACCAGTCTTGTCGGGGATTGGGAACCCTTCGCGAGAATGTCCAAAGTTTCAGCGGGATTTCCAAAATGTTGAGAGGAACTCGAAACATGTCAACCTTGGTTTTGAGAATCTCTCCCGGAGTTTGAGAGATTTGGACGTGAAAGGGTACCAGTCTTGTCGGGGATTGGGAACCCTTCGCCAGAATGTCCAAAGTTTCAGCGGGATTTCCAAAATGTTGAGAGGAACTCGAAACATGTCAACCTTGGTTTTGAGAATCTCTCCCGGAGTTCGAGAGATTTGGACGTGAAAGGGTACCAGTCTTGTCGGGGATTGGGAACCCTTCGCGAGAATGTCCAAAGTTTCAGCGGGATTTCCAAAATGTTGAGAGGAACTCGAAACATGTCAACCTCGGTTTTGAGAATCTCTCCCGGAGTTTGAGAGATTTGGACTGAAAGGATACCAGTCTTGTCGGGGATTGGGAACCCTTCGCGAGAATGTCCAAAGTTTCAGCGGGATTTCCAAAATGTTGAGAGGAACTCGAAACATGTCAACCTCGGTTTTGAGAATCTCTCCCGGAGTTTGAGAGATTTGGACGTGAAAGGGTACCAGTCTTGTCGGGGATTGGGAACCCTTCGCGAGAATGTCCAAAGTTTCAGCGGGATTTCCAAAATGTTGAGAGGAACTCGAAACATGTCAACCTTGGTTTTGAGAATCTCTCCCGGAGTTTGAGAGATTTGGACGTGAAAGGGTACCAGTCTTGTCGGGGATTGGGAACCCTTCGCAAGAATGTCCAAAGTTTCAGCGGGATTTCCAAAATGTTGAGAAGAACTCGAAACATGTCAACCTTGGTTTTGAGAATCTCTCCCGGAGTTTGAGAGATTTGGACGTGAAAGGGTACCAGTCTTGTCGGGGATTGGGAACCCTTCGCAAGAATGTCCAAAGTTTCAGCGGGATTTCCAAAATGTTGAGAGGAACTCGAAACATGTCAACCTTGGTTTTGAGAATCTCTCCCGGAGTTTGAGAGATTTGGACGTGAAAGGGTACCAGTCTTGTCGGGGATTGGGAACCCTTCGCGAGAATGTGCAAAGTTTCAGCGGGATTTCCAAAATGTTGAGAGGAACTCGAAACATGTCAACCTCGGTTTTGAGAATCTCTCCCGGAGTTTGAGAGATTTGGACCTGAAAGGGTACCAGTCTTGTCGGGGATTGGGAACCCTTCGCCAGAATGTCCAAAGTTTCAGCGGGATTTCCAAAATGTTGAGAGGAACTCGAAACATGTCAACCTCGGTTTTGAGAATCTCTCCCGGAGTTTGAGAGATTTGGACGTGAAAGGGTACCAGTCTTGTCGGGGATTGGGAACCCTTCGCGAGAATGTCCAAAGTTTCAGCGGGATTTCCAAAATGTTGAGAGGAACTCGAAACATGTCAACCTCGGTTTTGAGAATCTCTCCCGGAGTTTGAGAGATTTGGACGTGAAAGGGTACCAGTCTTGTCGGGGATTGGGAACCCTTCGCCAGAATGTCCAAAGTTTCAGCGGGATTTCCAAAATGTTGAGAGGAACTCGAAACATGTCAACCTTGGTTTTGAGAATCTCTCCCGGAGTTTGAGAGATTTGGACGTGAAAGGGTACCAGTCTTGACGGGGATTGGGAACCCTTCACCACAATGTCCAAAGTTTCAGCGGGATTTCCAAAATGTTGAGAGGAACTCGAAACATGTGAACCTTGGTTTTGAGAATCTCTCCCGGAGTTTGAGAGATTTGGACGTGAAAGGGTACCAGTCTTGTCGGGGATTGGGAACCCTTCGCGAGAATGTCCAAAGTTTCAGCGGGATTTCCAAAATGTTGACAGGAACTCGAAACATGTCAACCTTGGTTTTGAGAATCTCTCCCGGAGTTTGAGAGATTTGGACGTGAAAGGGTACCAGTCTTGTCGGGGATTGGGAACCCTTCGCAAGAATGTCCAAAGTTTCAGCGGGATTTCCAAAATGTTGAGAGGAACTCGAAACATGTCAACCTTGGTTTTGAGAATCTCTCCCGGAGTTTGAGAGATTTGGACGTGAAAGGGTACCAGTCTTGTCGGGGATTGGGAACTCTTCGCGAGAATGTCCAAAGTTTCAGCGGGATTTCCAAAATGTTGAGAGGAACTCGAAACATGTCAACCTCGGTTTTGAGAATCTCTCCCGGAGTTTGAGAGATTTGGACGTGAAAGGGTACCAGTCTTGTCGGGGATTGGGAACCCTTCGCCAGAATGTCCAAAGTTTCAGCGGGATTTCCAAAATGTTGAGAGGAACTCAAAACATGTCAACCTCGGTTTTGAGAATCTCTCCCGGAGTTTGAGAGATTTGGACGTGAAAGGGTACCAGTCTTGTCGGGGATTGGGAACCCTTCGCCAGAATGTCCAAAGTTTCAGCGGGATTTCCAAAATGTTGAGAGGAACTCGAAACATGTCAACCTTGGTTTTGAGAATCTCTCCCGGAGTTTGAGAGATTTGGACGTGAAAGGGTACCAGTCTTGTCGGGGATTGGGAACCCTTCGCAAGAATGTCCAAAGTTTCAGCGGGTTTTCCAAAATGTTGAGAGGAACTCGAAACATGTCAACCTCGGTTTTGAGAATCTCTCCCGGAGTTTGAGAGATTTGGACCTGAAAGGGTACCAGTCTTGTCGGGGATTGGGAACCCTTCGCGAGAATGTCCAAAGTTTCAGCGGGATTTCCAAAATGTTGAGAGGAACTCGAAACATGTCAACCTCGGTTTTGAGAATCTCTCCCGGAGTTTGAGAGATTTGGACGTGAAAGGGTACCAGTCTTGTCGGGGATTGGGAACCCTTCGCGAGAATGTCCAAAGTTTCAGCGGGATTTCCAAAATGTTGAGAGGAACTCGAAACATGTCAACCTCGGTTTTGAGAATCTCTCCCGGAGTTTGAGAGATTTGGACTGAAAGGATACCAGTCTTGTCGGGGATTGGGAACCCTTCGCGAGAATGTCCAAAGTTTCAGCGGGATTTCCAAAATGTTGAGAGGAACTCGAAACATGTCAACCTCGGTTTTGAGAATCTCTCCCGGAGTTTGAGAGATTTGGACGTGAAAGGGTACCAGTCTTGTCGGGGATTGGGAACCCTTCGCGAGAATGTCCAAAGTTTCAGCGGGATTTCCAAAATGTTGAGAGGAACTCGAAACATGTCAAACTTGGTTTTGAGAATCTCTCCCGGAGTTTGAGAGATTTGGACGTGAAAGGGTACCAGTCTTGTCGGGGATTGGGAACCCTTCGCAAGAATGTCCAAAGTTTCAGCGGGATTTCCAAAATGTTGAGAAGAACTCGAAACATGTCAACCTTGGTTTTGAGAATCTCTCCCGGAGTTTGAGAGATTTGGACATGAAAGGGTACCAGTCTTGTCGGGGATTGGGAACCCTTCGCAAGAATGTCCAAAGTTTCAGCGGGATTTCCAAAATGTTGAGAGGAACTCGAAACATGTCAACCTTGGTTTTGAGAATCTCTCCCGGAGTTTGAGAGATTTGGACGTGAAAGGGTACCAGTCTTGTCGGGGATTGGGAACCCTTCGCGAGAATGTCCAAAGTTTCAGCGGGATTTCCAAAATGTTGAGAGGAACTCGAAACATGTCAACCTCGGTTTTGAGAATCTCTCCCGGAGTTTGAGAGATTTGGACCTGAAAGGGTACCAGTCTTGTCGGGGATTGGGAACCCTTCGCGAGAATGTCCAAAGTTTCAGCGGGATTTCCAAAATGTTGACAGGAACTCGAAACATGTCAACCTCGGTTTTGAGAATCTCTCCCGGAGTTTGAGAGATTTGGACGTGAAAGGGTACCAGTCTTGTCGGGGATTGGGAACCCTTCGCGAGAATGTCCAAAGTTTCAGCGGGATTTCCAAAATGTTGAGAGGAACTCGAAACATGTCAACCTTGGTTTTGAGAATCTCTCCCGGAGTTTGAGAGATTTGGACGTGAAAGGGTACCAGTCTTGTCGGGGATTGGGAACCCTTCGCCAGAATGTCCAAAGTTTCAGCGGGATTTCCAAAATGTTGAGAGGAACTCGAAACATGTCAACCTTGGTTTTGAGAATCTCTCCCGGAGTTCGAGAGATTTGGACGTGAAAGGGTACCAGTCTTGTCGGGGATTGGGAACCCTTCGCGAGAATGTCCAAAGTTTCAGCGGGATTTCCAAAATGTTGACAGGAACTCGAAACATGTCAACCTCGGTTTTGAGAATCTCTCCCGGAGTTTGAGAGATTTGGACTGAAAGGATACCAGTCTTGTCGGGGATTGGGAACCCTTCGCGAGAATGTCCAAAGTTTCAGCGGGATTTCCAAAATGTTGAGAGGAACTCGAAACATGTCAACCTCGGTTTTGAGAATCTCTCCCGGAGTTTGAGAGATTTGGACGTGAAAGGGTACCAGTCTTGTCGGGGATTGGGAACCCTTCGCGAGAATGTCCAAAGTTTCAGCGGGATTTCCAAAATGTTGAGAGGAACTCGAAACATGTCAACCTTGGTTTTGAGAATCTCTCCCGGAGTTTGAGAGATTTGGACGTGAAAGGGTACCAGTCTTGTCGGGGATTGGGAACCCTTCGCAAGAATGTCCAAAGTTTCAGCGGGATTTCCAAAATGTTGAGAGGAACTCGAAACATGTCAACCTTGGTTTTGAGAATCTCTCCCGGAGTTTGAGAGATTTGGATGTGAAAGGGTACCAGTCTTGTCGGGGATTGGGAACCCTTCGCGAGAATGTGCAAAGTTTCAGCGGGATTTCCAAAATGTTGAGAGGAACTCGAAACATGTCAACCTCGGTTTTGAGAATCTCTCCCGGAGTTTGAGAGATTTGGACGTGAAAGGGTACCAGTCTTGTCGGGGATTGGGAACCCTTCGCCAGAATGTCCAAAGTTTCAGCGTGATATCCAAAATGTTGAGAGGAACACGAAACATGTCAACCTTGGTTTTGAGAATCTCTCCCGGAGTTTGAGAGATTTGGACGTGAAAGGGTACCAGTCTTGTCGGGGATTGGGAACCCTTCGCGAGAATGTCCAAAGTTTCAGCGGGATTTCCAAAATGTTGAGAGGAACTCGAAACATGTCAACCTTGGTTTTGAGAATCTCTCCCGGAGTTTGAGAGATTTGGACGTGAAAGGGTACCAGTCTTGTCGGGGATTGGGAACCCTTCGCCAGAATGTCCAAAGTTTCAGCGGGATTTCCAAAATGTTGAGAGGAACTCGAAGCATGTCAACCTTGGTTTTGAGAATCTCTCCCGGAGTTCGAGAGATTTGGACGTGAAAGGGTACCAGTCTTGTCGGGGATTGGGAACCCTTCGCCAGAATGTCCAAAGTTTCAGCGGGATTTCCAAAATGTTGAGAGGAACTCGAAACATGTCAACCTTGGTTTTGAGAATCTCTCCCGGAGTTTGAGAGATTTGGACGTGAAAGGGTACCAGTCTTGTCGGGGATTGGGAACCCTTCGCGAGAATGTCCAAAGTTTCAGCGGGATTTCCAAAATGTTGACAGGAACTCGAAACATGTCAACCTTGGTTTTGAGAATCTCTCCCGGAGTTCGAGAGATTTGGACGTGAAAGTGTACCAGTCTTGTCGGGGATTGGGAACCCTTCGCGAGAATGTCCAAAGTTTCAGCGGGATTTCCAAAATGTTGAGAGGAACTCGAAACATGTCAACCTCGGTTTTGAGAATCTCTCCCGGAGTTTGAGAGATTTGGACGTGAAAGGGTACCAGTCTTGTCGGGGATTGGGAACCCTTCGCGAGAATGTCCAAAGTTTCAGCGGGATTTCCAAAATGTTGAGAGGAACTCGAAACATGTCAACCTTGGTTTTGAGAATCTCTCCCGGAGTTTGAGAGATTTGGACGTGAAAGGGTACCAGTCTTGTCGGGGATTGGGAACCCTTCGCGAGAATGTCCAAAGTTTCAGCGGGATTTCCAAAATGTTGAGAGGAACTCGAAACATGTCAACCTTGGTTTGGGAATCTCTCCCGGAGTTTGAGAGATTTGGACGTGAAAGGGTACCAGTCTTGTCGGGGATTGGGAACCCTTCGCGAGAATGTCCAAAGTTTCAGCGGGATTTCCAAAATGTTGAGAAGAACTCGAAACATGTCAACCTTGGTTTTGAGAATCTCTCCCAAAGTTCAAGAGATTTGGACGTTAAAGGGTACCAGTCTTGTCGGGGATTGGGAACCCTTCGCGAGAATGTCCAAAGTTTCAGCGGGATTTCCAAAATGTTGAGAGGAACTCGAAACATGTCAACCTCGGTTTTGAGAATCTCTCCCGGAGTTTGAGAGATTTGGACGTGAAAGGGTACCAGTCTTGTCGGGGATTGGGAACCCTTCGCGAGAATGTCCAAAGTTTCAGCGGGATTTCCAAAATGTTGAGAGGAACACGAAACATGTCAACCTTGGTTTTGAGAATCTCTCCCGGAGTTTGAGAGATTTGGACGTGAAAGGGTACCAGTCTTGTCGGGGATTGGGAACCCTTCGCGAGAATGTCCAAAGTTTCAGCGGGATTTCCAAAATGTTGAGAGGAACTCGAAACGTGTCAACCTTGGTTTTGAGAATCTCTCCCGGAGTTTGAGAGATTTGGACGTGAAAGGGTACCAGTCTTGTCGGGGATTGGGAACCCTTCGCAAGAATGTCCAAAGTTTCAGCGGGATTTCCAAAATGTTGAGAGGAACTCGAAACATGTCAACCTTGGTTTTGAGAATCTCTCCCGGAGTTTGAGAGATTTGGACGTGAAAGGGTACCAGTCTTGTCGGGGATTGGGAACCCTTCGCGAGAATGTCCAAAGTTTCAGCGGGATTTCCAAAATGTTGAGAGGAACTCGAAACATGTCAACCTTGGTTTTGAGAATCTCTCCCGGAGTTTGAGAGATTTGGACGTGAAAGGGTACCAGTCTTGTCGGGGATTGGGAACCCTTCGCCAGAATGTCCAAAGTTTCAGCGGGATTTCCAAAATGTTGAGAGGAACTCGAATCATGTCAACCTTGGTTTTGAGAATCTCTCCCGGAATTTGAGAGATTTGGACGTGAAAGGGTACCAGTCTTGTCGGGGATTGGGAACCCTTCGCGAGAATGTCCAAAGTTTCAGCGGGATTTCCAAAATGTTGAGAGGAACTCGAAACATGTCAACCTTGGTTTTGAGAATCTCTCCCGGAGTTTGAGAGATTTGGACGTGAAAGGGTACCAGTCTTGTCGGGGATTGGGAACCCTTCGCCAGAATGTGCAAAGTTTCAGCGGGATTTCCAAAATGTTGAGAGGAACACGAAACATGTCAACCTTGGTTTTGAGAATCTCTCCCGGAGTTTGAGAGATTTGGACGTGAAAGGGTACCAGTCTTGTCGGGGATTGGGAACCCTTCGCGAGAATGTCCAAAGTTTCAGCGGGATTTCCAAAATGTTGAGAGGAACTCGAAACATGTCAACCTTGGTTTTGAGAATCTCTCCCGGAGTTCGAGAGATTTGGACGTGAAAGGGTACCAGTCTTGTCGGGGATTGGGAACCCTTCGCCAGAATGTCCAAAGTTTCAGCGGGATTTCCAAAATGTTGAGAGGAACTCGAAACATGTCAACCTTGGTTTTGAGAATCTCTCCCGGAGTTTGAGAGATTTGGACGTGAAAGGGTACCAATCTTGTCGGGGATTGGGAACCCTTCGCGAGAATGTCCAAAGTTTCAGCGGGATTTCCAAAATGTTGAGAGGAACTCGAAACATGTCAACCTTGGTTTTGAGAATCTCTCCCGGAGTTTGAGAGATTTGGACGTGAAAGGGTACCAGTCTTGTCGGGGATTGGGAACCCTTCGCGAGAATGTCCAAAGTTTCAGCGGGATTTCCAAAATGTTGAGAGGAACTCGAAACATGTCAACCTCGGTTTTGAGAATCTCTCCCGGAGTTTGAGAGATTTGGACGTGAAAGGGTACCAGTCTTGTCGGGGATTGGGAACCCTTCGCGAGAATGTCCAAAGTTTCAGCGGGATTTCCAAAATGTTGAGAGGAACTCGAAACATGTCAACCTCGGTTTTGAGAATCTCTCCCGGAGTTTGAGAGATTTGGACGTGAAAGGGTACCAGTCTTGTCGGGGATTGGGAACCCTTCGCGAGAATGTCCAAAGTTTCAGCGGGATTTCCAAAATGTTGAGAGGAACTCGAAACATGTCAACCTTGGTTTTGAGAATCTCTCCCGGAGTTTGAGAGATTTGGACGTGAAAGGGTACCAGTCTTGTCGGGGATTGGGAACCCTTCGCGAGAATGTCCAAAGTTTCAGCGGGATTTCCAAAATGTTGAGAGGAACTCGAAACATGTCAACCTTGGTTTTGAGAATCTCTCCCGGAGTTTGAGAGATTTGGACGTGAAAGGGTACCAGTCTTGTCGGGGATTGGGAACCCTTCGCAAGAATGTCCAAAGTTTCAGCGGGATTTCCAAAATGTTGACAGGAACTCGAAACATGTCAACCTTGGTTTTGAGAATCTCTCCCGGAGTTCGAGAGATTTGGACGTGAAAGTGTACCAGTCTTGTCGGGGATTGGGAACCCTTCGCGAGAATGTCCAAAGTTTCAGCGGGATTTCCAAAATGTTGAGAGGAACTCGAAACATGTCAACCTCGGTTTTGAGAATCTCTCCCGGAGTTTGAGAGATTTGGACGTGAAAGGGTACCAGTCTTGTCGGGGATTGGGAACCCTTCGCGAGAATGTCCAAAGTTTCAGCGGGATTTCCAAAATGTTGAGAGGAACTCGAAACATGTCAACCTTGGTTTTGAGAATCTCTCCCGAAGTTTGAGAGATTTGGACGTGAAAGGGTACCAGTCTTGTCGGGGATTGGGAACCCTTCGCGAGAATGTCCAAAGTTTCAGCGGGATTTCCAAAATGTTGAGAGGAACTCGAAACATGTCAACCTTGGTTTGGGAATCTCTCCCGGAGTTTGAGAGATTTGGACGTGAAAGGGTACCAGTCTTGTCGGGGATTGGGAACCCTTCGCGAGAATGTCCAAAGTTTCAGCGGGATTTCCAAAATGTTGAGAAGAACTCGAAACATGTCAACCTTGGTTTTGAGAATCTCTCCCGGAGTTCAAGAGATTTGGACGTTAAAGGGTACCAGTCTTGTCGGGGATTGGGAACCCTTCGCCAGAATGTCCAAAGTTTCAGCGGGATTTCCAAAATGTTGAGAGGAACTCGAAACATGTCAACCTCGGTTTTGAGAATCTCTCCCGGAGTTTGAGAGATTTGGACGTGAAAGGGTACCAGTCTTGTCGGGGATTGGGAACCCTTCGCGAGAATGTCCAAAGTTTCAGCGGGATTTCCAAAATGTTGAGAGGAACACGAAACATGTCAACCTTGGTTTTGAGAATCTCTCCCGGAGTTTGAGAGATTTGGACGTGAAAGGGTACCAGTCTTGTCGGGGATTGGGAACCCTTCGCGAGAATGTCCAAAGTTTCAGCGGGATTTCCAAAATGTTGAGAGGAACTCGAAACGTGTCAACCTTGGTTTTGAGAATCTCTCCCGGAGTTTGAGAGATTTGGACGTGAAAGGGTACCAGTCTTGTCGGGGATTGGGAACCCTTCGCAAGAATGTCCAAAGTTTCAGCGGGATTTCCAAAATGTTGAGAGGAACTCGAAACATGTCAACCTTGGTTTTGAGAATCTCTCCCGGAGTTTGAGAGATTTGGACGTGAAAGGGTACCAGTCTTGTCGGGGATTGGGAACCCTTCGCGAGAATGTCCAAAGTTTCAGCGGGATTTCCAAAATGTTGAGAGGAACTCGAAACATGTCAACCTTGGTTTTGAGAATCTCTCCCGGAGTTTGAGAGATTTGGACGTGAAAGGGTACCAGTCTTGTCGGGGATTGGGAACCCTTCGCCAGAATGTCCAAAGTTTCAGCGGGATTTCCAAAATGTTGAGAGGAACTCGAATCATGTCAACCTTGGTTTTGAGAATCTCTCCCGGAATTTGAGAGATTTGGACGTGAAAGGGTACCAGTCTTGTCGGGGATTGGGAACCCTTCGCGAGAATGTCCAAAGTTTCAGCGGGATTTCCAAAATGTTGAGAGGAACTCGAAACATGTCAACCTTGGTTTTGAGAATCTCTCCCGGAGTTTGAGAGATTTGGACGTGAAAGGGTACCAGTCTTGTCGGGGATTGGGAACCCTTCGCCAGAATGTGCAAAGTTTCAGCGGGATTTCCAAAATGTTGAGAGGAACACGAAACATGTCAACCTTGGTTTTGAGAATCTCTCCCGGAGTTTGAGAGATTTGGACGTGAAAGGGTACCAGTCTTGTCGGGGATTGGGAACCCTTCGCGAGAATGTCCAAAGTTTCAGCGGGATTTCCAAAATGTTGAGAGGAACTCGAAACATGTCAACCTTGGTTTTGAGAATCTCTCCCGGAGTTTGAGAGATTTGGACGTGAAAGGGTACCAGTCTTGTCGGGGATTGGGAACCCTTCGCGAGAATGTCCAAAGTTTCAGCGGGATTTCCAAAATGTTGAGAGGAACTCGAAACATGTCAACCTTGGTTTTGAGAATCTCTCCCGGAGTTTGAGAGATTTGGACGTGAAAGGGTACCAATCTTGTCGGGGATTGGGAACCCTTCGCGAGAATGTCCAAAGTTTCAGCGGGATTTCCAAAATGTTGAGAGGAACTCGAAACATGTCAACCTTGGTTTTGAGAATCTCTCCCGGAGTTTGAGAGATTTGGACGTGAAAGGGTACCAGTCTTGTCGGGGATTGGGAACCCTTCGCGAGAATGTCCAAAGTTTCAGCGGGATTTCCAAAATGTTGACAGGAACTCGAAACATGTCAACCTTGGTTTTGAGAATCTCTCCCGGAGTTTGAGAGATTTGGACGTGAAAGGGTACCAGTCTTGTCGGGGATTGGGAACCCTTCGCGAGAATGTCCAAAGTTTCAGCGGGATTTCCAAAATGTTGAGAGGAACTCGAAACATGTCAACCTTGGTTTTGAGAATCTCTCCCGGAGTTTGAGAGATTTGGACGTGAAAGGGTACCAGTCTTGTCGGGGATTGGGAACCCTTCGCGAGAATGTCCAAAGTTTCAGCGGGATTTCCAAAATGTTGAGAGGAACTCGAAACATGTAAACCTTGGTTTTGAGAATCTCTCCCGGAGTTTGAGAGATTTGGACGTGAAAGGGTACCAGTCTTGTCGGGGATTGGGAACCCTTCGCGAGAATGTCCAAAGTTTCAGCGGGATTTCCAAAATGTTGAGAGGAACTCGAAACATGTCAACCTTGGTTTTGAGAATCTCTCCCGGAGTTTGAGAGATTTGGACGTGAAAGGGTACCAGTCTTGTCGGGGATTGGGAACCCTTCGCGAGAATGTCCAAAGTTTCAGCGGGATTTCCAAAATGTTGAGAGGAACTCGAAACATGTCAACCTCGGTTTTGAGAATCTCTCCCGGAGTTTGAGAGATTTGGACGTGAAAGGGTACCAGTCTTGTCGGGGATTGGGAACCCTTCGCGAGAATGTCCAAAGTTTCAGCGGGATTTCCAAAATGTTGAGAGGAACTCGAAACATGTCAACCTTGGTTTTGAGAATCTCTCCCGGAGTTTGAGAGATTTGGACGTGAAAGGGTACCAGTCTTGTTGGGGATTGGGAACCCTTCGCGAGAATGTCCAAAGTTTCAGCGGGATTTCCAAAATGTTGAGAGGAACTCGAAACATGTCAACCTTGGTTTTGAGAATCTCTCCCGGAGTTTGAGAGATTTGGACGTGAAAGGGTACCAGTCTTGTCGGGGATTGGGAACCCTTCGCAAGAATGTCCAAAGTTTCAGCGGGATTTCCAAAATGTTGAGAGGAACTCGAAACATGTCAACCTCGGTTTTGAGAATCTCTCCCGGAGTTTGAGAGATTTGGACGTGAAAGGGTACCAGTCTTGTCGGGGATTGGGAACCCTTCGCGAGAATGTGCAAAGTTTCAGCGGGATTTCCAAAATGTTGAGAGGAACTTGAAACATGTCAACCTCGGTTTTGAGAATCTCTCCCGGAGTTTGAGAGATTTGGACGTGAAAGGGTACCAGTCTTGTCGGGGATTGGGAACCCTTCGCAAGAATGTCCAAAGTTTCAGCGGGATTTCCAAAATGTTGAGAGGAACTCGAAACATGTCAACCTTGGTTTTGAGAATCTCTATCGGAGTTTGAGAGATTTGGACGTGAAAGGGTACCAGTCTTGTCGGGGATTGGGAACTCTTCGCGAGAATGTCCAAAGTTTCAGCGGGATTTCCAAAATGTTGAGAGGAACTCGAATCATGTCAACCTTGGTTTTGAGAATCTCTCCCGGAGTTTGAGAGATTTGGACGTGAAAGGGTACCAGTCTTGTCGGGGATTGGGAACCCTTCGCGAGAATGTCCAAAGTTTCAGCGGGATTTCCAAAATGTTGAGAGGAACTCGAAACATGTCAACCTCGGTTTTGAGAATCTCTCCCGGAGTTTGAGAGATTTGGACGTGAAAGGGTACCAGTCTTGTCGGGGATTGGGAACCCTTCGCCAGAATGTCCAAAGTTTCAGCGGGATTTCCAAAATGTTGAGAGGAACTCGAAACATGTCAACCTTGGTTTTGAGAATCTCTCCCGGAGTTTGAGAGATTTGGACGTGAAAGGGTACCAGTCTTGTCGGGGATTGGGAACCCTTCGCAAGAATGTCCAAAGTTTCAGCGGGATTTCCAAAATGTTGAGAGGAACTCGAAACATGTCAACCTCGGTTTTGAGAATCTCTCCTGGAGTTTGAGAGATTTGGACGTGAAAGGGTACCAGTCTTGTCGGGGATTGGGAACCCTTCGCGAGAATGTCCAAAGTTTCAGCGGGATTTCCAAAATGTTGAGAGGAACTCGAAACATGTCAACCTCGGTTTTGAGAATCTCTCCCGGAGTTTGAGAGATTTGGACGTGAAAGTGTACCAGTCTTGTCGGGGATTGGGAGCCCTTCGCGAGAATGTGCAAAGTTTCAGCGGGATTTCCAAAATGTTGAGAGGAACTCGAAACATGTCAACCTTGGTTTTGAGAATCTCTCCCGGAGTTTGAGAGATTTGGACGTGAAAGGGTACCAGTCTTGTCGGGGATTGGGAACCCTTCGCGAGAATGTCCAAAGTTTCAGCGGGATTTCCAAAATGTTGAGAGGAACTCGAAACATGTCAACCTCGGTTTTGAGAATCTCTCCCGGAGTTTGAGAGATTTGGACGTGAAAGGGTACCAGTCTTGTCGGGGATTGGGAACCCTTCGCCAGAATGTCCAAAGTTTCAGCGGGATTTCCAAAATGTTGAGAGGAACACGAAACATGTCAACCTTGGTTTTGAGAATCTCTCCCGGAGTTTGAGAGATTTGGACGTGAAAGGGTACCAGTCTTGACGGGGATTGGGAACCCTTCACCACAATGTCCAAAGTTTCAGCGGGATTTCCAAAATGTTGAGAGGAACTCGAAACATGTCAACCTTGGTTTTGAGAATCTCTCCCGGAGTTTGAGAGATTTGGACGTGAAATGGTACCAGTCTTGTCGGGGATTGGGAACCCTTCGCCAGAATGTCCAAAGTTTCAGCGGGATTTCCAAAATGTTGAGAGGAACTCGAAACATGTCAACCTTGGTTTTGAGAATCTCTCCCGGAGTTTGAGAGATTTGGACGTGAAAGGGTACCAGTCTTGTCGGGGATTGGGAACCCTTCGCCAGAATGTCCAAAGTTTCAGCGGGATTTCCAAAATGTTGAGAGGAACTCGAAACATGTCAACCTTGGTTTTGAGAATCTCTCCCGGAGTTTGAGAGATTTGGACGTGAAAGGGTACCAGTCTTGTCGGGGATTGGGAACCCTTCGCGAGAATGTCCAAAGTTTCAGCGGGATTTCCAAAATGTTGAGAGGAACTCGAAACATGTCAACCTCGGTTTTGAGAATCTCTCCCGGAGTTTGAGAGATTTGGACGTGAAAGGGTACCAGTCTTGTCGGGGATTGGGAACCCTTCGCCAGAATGTCCAAAGTTTCAGAGGGATTTCCAAAATGTTGAGAGGAACTCGAAACATGTCAACCTTGGTTTTGAGAATCTCTCCCGGAGTTTGAGAGATTTGGACGTGAAAGGGTACCAGTCTTGTCGGGGATTGGGAACCCTTCGCAAGAATGTCCAAAGTTTCAGCGGGATTTCCAAAATGTTGAGAGGAACTCGAAACATGTCAACCTCGGTTTTGAGAATCTCTCCCGGAGTTTGAGAGATTTGGACGTGAAAGTGTACCAGTCTTGTCGGGAATTGGGAACCCTTCGCGAGAATGTCCAAAGTTTCAGCGGGATTTCCAAAATGTTGAGAAGAACACGAAACATGTCAACCTTGGTTTTGAGAATCTCTCCCGGAGTTTGAGAGATTTGGACGTGAAAGGGTACCAGTCTTGTCGGGGATTGGGAACCCTTCGCAAGAATGTCCAAAGTTTCAGCGGGATTTCCAAAATGTTGAGAGGAACTCGAAACATGTGAACCTCGGTTTGGAGAATCTCTCCCGGAGTTTGAGAGATTTGGACGTGAAAGTGTACCAGTCTTGTCGGGGATTGGGAACCCTTCGCCAGAATGTCCAAAGTTTCAGCGGGATTTCCAAAATGTTGAGAGGAACTCGAAACATGTCAACCTCGGTTTTGAGAATCTCTCCCGGAGTTTGAGAGATTTGGACGTGAAAGTGTACCAGTCTTGTCGGGGATTGGGAGCCCTTCGCGAGAATGTGCAAAGTTTCAGCGGGATTTCCAAAATGTTGAGAGGAACTCGAAACATGTCAACCTCGGTTTTGAGAATCTCTCCCGGAGTTTGAGAGATTTGGACGTGAAAGGGTACCAGTCTTGTCGGGGATTGGGAACCCTTCGCGAGAATGTCCAAAGTTTCAGCGGGATTTCCAAAATGTTGAGAGGAACTCGAAACATGTCAACCTCGGTTTTGAGAATCTCTCCCGGAGTTTGAGAGATTTGGACGTGAAAGGGTACCAGTCTTGTCGGGGATTGGGAACCCTTCGCGAGAATGTCCAAAGTTTCAGCGGGATTTCCAAAATGTTGAGAGGAACACGAAACATGTCAACCTCGGTTTTGAGAATCTCTCCCGGAGTTTGAGAGATTTGGACGTGAAAGGGTACCAGTCTTGTCGGGGATTGGGAACCCTTCGCGAGAATGTCCAAAGTTTCAGCGGGATTTCCAAAATGTTGAGAGGAACTCGAAACATGTCAACCTTGGTTTTGAGAATCTCTCCCGGAGTTTGAGAGATTTGGACGTGAAAGGGTACCAGTCTTGTCGGGGATTGGGAACCCTTCGCCAGAATGTCCAAAGTTTCAGCGGGATTTCCAAAATGTTGACAGGAACTCGAAACATGTCAACCTTGGTTTTGAGAATCTCTCCCGGAGTTCGAGAGATTTGGACGTGAAAGGGTACCAGTCTTGTCGGGGATTGGGAACCCTTCACCAGAATGTCCAAAGTTTCAGCGGGATTTCCAAAATGTTGAGAGGAACACGAAACATGTCAACCTTGGTTTTGAGAAACTCTCCCGGAGTTCGAGAGATTTGGACGTGAAAGGGTACCAGTCTTGTCGGGGATTGGGAACCCTTCGCCAGAATGTCCAAAGTTTCAGCGGGATTTCCAAAATGTTGAGAGGAACTCGAAACATGTCAACCTTGGTTTTGAGAATCTCTCCCGGAGTTCGAGAGATTTGGACGTGAAAGGGTACCAGTCTTGTCGGGGATTGGGAACCCTTCGCGAGAATGTCCAAAGTTTCAGCGGGATTTCTAAAATGTTGAGAGGAACTCGAAACATGTCAACCTTGGTTTTGAGAATCTCTCCCGGAATTCGAGAGATTTGGACGTGAAAGGGTACCAGTCTTGTCGGGGATTGGGAACCCTTCGCGAGAATGTCCAAAGTTTCAGCGGGATTTCTAAAATGTTGAGAGGAACTCGAAACATGTCAACCTTGGTTTTGAGAATCTCTCCCAGAGTTCGAGAGATTTGGACGTGAAAGGGTACCAGTCTTGTCGGGGATTGGGAACCCTTCGCGAGAATGTCCAAAGTTTCAGCGGGATTTCCAAAATGTTGAGAGGAACTCGAAACATATCAACCTTGGTTTTGAGAATCTCTCCCGGAGTTTGAGAGATTTGGACGTGAAAGGGTACCAGTCTTGTCGGGGATTGGGAACCCTTCGCCAGAATGTCCAAAGTTTCAGCGGGATTTCCAAAATGTTGAGAGGAACTCGAATCATGTCAACCTTGGTTTTGAGAATCTCTCCCGGAATTTGAGAGATTTGGACGTGAAAGGGTACCAGTCTTGTCGGGGATTGGGAACCCTTCGCGAGAATGTCCAAAGTTTCAGCGGGATTTCCAAAATGTTGAGAGGAACTCGAAACATGTCAACCTTGGTTTTGAGAATCTCTCCCGGAGTTTGAGAGATTTGGACGTGAAAGGGTACCAGTCTTGTCGGGGATTGGGAACCCTTCGCGAGAATGTCCAAAGTTTCAGCGGGATTTCCAAAATGTTGA
This sequence comes from Streptopelia decaocto, assembly GCF_964273445.1. NCBI lineage: Eukaryota > Metazoa > Chordata > Aves > Columbiformes > Columbidae > Streptopelia > Streptopelia decaocto. Next base: position 300,121 of record NW_028115517.1, on the reverse strand, counting down.
AAGGAACTCGAAACATGTGAACCTCGGTTTTGAGAATCTCTCCCGGAGTTTGAGAGATTTGGACGTGAAAGGGTACCAGTCTTGTCGGGGATTGGGAACCCTTCGCGAGAATGTCCAAAGTTTCAGCGGGATTTCCAAAATGTTGAGAGGAACTCGAAACATGTCAACCTTGGTTTTGAGAATCTCTCCCGGAGTTTGAGAGATTTGGACGTGAAAGGGTACCAGTCTTGTCGGGGATTGGGAACCCTTCGCGAGAATGTCCAAAGTTTCAGCGGGATTTCCAAAATGTTGAAAGGAACTCGAAACATGTGAACCTTGGTTTTGAGAATCTCTCCCGGAGTTTGAGAGATTTGGACGTGAAAGGGTACCAGTCTTGTCGGGGATTGGGAACCCTTCGCCAGAATGTCCAAAGTTTCAGCGGGATTTCCAAAATGTTGAGAGGAACTCGAAACATGTCAACCTTGGTTTTGAGAATCTCTCCCGGAGTTTGAGAGATTTGGACGTGAAAGGGTACCAGTCTTGTCGGGGATTGGGAACCCTTCGCGAGAATGTCCAAAGTTTCAGCGGGATTTCCAAAATGTTGAGAGGAACTCGAAACATGTCAACCTTGGTTTTGAGAATCTCTCCCGGACTTTGAGAGATTTGGACGTGAAAGGGTACCAGTCTTGTCGGGGATTGGGAACCCTTCGCGAGAATGTCCAAAGTTTCAGCGGGATTTCCAAAATGTTGAGAGGAACTCGAAACATGTCAACCTTGGTTTTGAGAATCTCTCCCGGAGTTTGAGAGATTTGGACGTGAAAGGGTACCAGTCTTGTCGGGGATTGGGAACCCTTCGCGAGAATGTCCAAAGTTTCAGCGGGATTTCCAAAATCTTGAGAGGAACTCGAAACATGTCAACCTCGGTTTTGAGAATCTCTCCCGGAGTTTGAGAGATTTGGACGTGAAAGGGTACCAGTCTTGTCGGGGATTGGGAACCCTTCGCGAGAATGTCCAAAGTTTCAGCGGGATTTCCAAAATGTTGAGAGGAACTCGAAACATGTCAACCTTGGTTTTGAGAATCTCTCCCGGAGTTTGAGAGATTTGGACGTGAAAGGGTACCAGTCTTGTCGGGGATTGGGAACCCTTCGCGAGAATGTCCAAAGTTTCAGCGGGATTTCCAAAATCTTGAGAGGAACTCGAAACATGTCAACCTCGGTTTTGAGAATCTCTCCCGGAGTTTGAGAGATTTGGACGTGAAAGGGTACCAGTCTTGTCGGGGATTGGGAACCCTTCGCGAGAATGTCCAAAGTTTCAGCGGGATTTCCAAAATGTTGAGAGGAACTCGAAACATGTCAACCTCGGTTTTGAGAATCTCTCCCGGAGTTTGAGAGATTTGGATGTGAAAGGGTACCAGTCTTGTCGGGGATTGGGAACCCTTCGCCAGAATGTCCAAAGTTTCAGCGGGATTTCCAAAATGTTGAGAGGAACTCGAAACATGTCAACCTCGGTTTTGAGAATCTCTCCCGGAGTTTGAGAGATTTGGACGTGAAAGGGTACCAGTCTTGTCGGGGATTGGGAACCCTTCGCCAGAATGTCCAAAGTTTCAGCGGGATTTCCAAAATGTTGAGAGGAACTCGAAACATGTCAACCTTGGTTTTGAGAATCTCTATCGGAGTTTGAGAGATTTGGACGTGAAAGGGTACCAGTCTTGTCGGGGATTGGGAACTCTTCGCGAGAATGTCCAAAGTTTCAGCGGGATTTCCAAAATGTTGAGAGGAACTCGAATCATGTCAACCTTGGTTTTGAGAATCTCTCCCGGAGTTTGAGAGATTTGGACGTGAAAGGGTACCAGTCTTGTCGGGGATTGGGAACCCTTCGCGAGAATGTCCAAAGTTTCAGCGGGATTTCCAAAATGTTGAGAGGAACTCGAAACATGTCAACCTTGGTTTTGAGAATCTCTCCCGGAGTTTGAGAGATTTGGACGTGAAAGGGTACCAGTCTTGTCGGGGATTGGGAACCCTTCGCGAGAATGTCCAAAGTTTCAGCGGGATTTCCAAAATGTTGAGAGGAACTCGAAACATGTCAACCTTGGTTTTGAGAATCTCTCCCGGAGTTTGAGAGATTTGGACGTGAAAGGGTACCAGTCTTGTCGGGGATTGGGAACCCTTCGCGAGAATGTCCAAAGTTTCAGCGGGATTTCCAAAATGTTGAGAGGAACTCGAAACATGTCAACCTCGGTTTTGAGAATCTCTCCTGGAGTTTGAGAGATTTGGACGTGAAAGGGTACCAGTCTTGTCGGGGATTGGGAACCCTTCGCCAGAATGTCCAAAGTTTCAGCGGGATTTCCAAAATGTTGAGAGGAACTCGAAACATGTCAACCTTGGTTTTGAGAATCTCTATCGGAGTTTGAGAGATTTGGACGTGAAAGGGTACCAGTCTTGTCGGGGATTGGGAACTCTTCGCGAGAATGTCCAAAGTTTCAGCGGGATTTCCAAAATGTTGAGAGGAACTCGAATCATGTCAACCTTGGTTTTGAGAATCTCTCCCGGAGTTTGAGAGATTTGGACGTGAAAGGGTACCAGTCTTGTCGGGGATTGGGAACCCTTCGCGAGAATGTCCAAAGTTTCAGCGGGATTTCCAAAATGTTGAGAGGAACTCGAAACATGTCAACCTTGGTTTTGAGAATCTCTCCCGGAGTTTGAGAGATTTGGACGTGAAAGGGTACCAGTCTTGTCGGGGATTGGGAACCCTTCGCGAGAATGTCCAAAGTTTCAGCGGGATTTCCAAAATGTTGAAAGGAACTCGAAACATGTCAACCTTGGTTTTGAGAATCTCTCCCGGAGTTTGAGAGATTTGGACGTGAAAGGGTACAAGTCTTGTCGGAGATTGGGAACCCTTCGCGAGAATGTCCAAAGTTTCAGCGGGATTTCCAAAATGTTGAGAGGAACTCGAAACATGTGAACCTCGGTTTTGAGAATCTCTCCCGGAGTTTGAGAGATTTGGACGTGAAAGGGTACCAGTCTTGTCGGGGATTGGGAACCCTTCGCGAGAATGTCCAAAGTTTCAGCGGGATTTCCAAAATGTTGAGAGGAACTCGAAACATGTCAACCTTGGTTTTGAGAATCTCTCACGGAGTTTGAGAGATTTGGACGTGAAAGGGTACCAGTCTTGTCGGGGATTGGGAACCCTTCGCCAGAATGTCCAAAGTTTCAGCGGGATTTCCAAAATGTTGAGAGGAACTCGAAACATGTCAACCTTGGTTTTGAGAATCTCTCCCGGAGTTTGAGAGATTTGGACGTGAAAGGGTACCAGTCTTGTCGGGGATTGGGAACCCTTCGCGAGAATGTCCAAAGTTTCAGCGGGATTTCCAAAATGTTGAGAGGAACTTGAAACATGTCAACCTTGGTTTTGAGAATCTCTCCCGGAGTTTGAGAGATTTGGACGTGAAAGGGTACCAGTCTTGTCGGGGATTGGGAACCCTTCGCAAGAATGTCCAAAGTTTCAGCGGGATTTCCAAAATGTTGAGAGGAACTCGAAACATGTCAACCTCGGTTTTGAGAATCTCTCCCGGAGTTTGAGAGATTTGGACGTGAAAGGGTACCAGTCTTGTCGGGGATTGGGAACCCTTCGCGAGAATGTGCAAAGTTTCAGCGGGATTTCCAAAATGTTGAGAGGAACTCGAAACATGTCAACCTCGGTTTTGAGAATCTCTCCCGGAGTTTGAGAGATTTGGACGTGAAAGAGTACCAGTCTTGTCGGGGATTGGGAACCCTTCGCGAGAATGTCCAAAGTTTCAGCGGGATTTCCAAAATGTTGAGAGGAACACGAAACATGTCAACCTTGGTTTTGAGAATCTCTCCCGGAGTTTGAGAGATTTGGACGTGAAAGGGTACCAGTCTTGTCGGGGATTGGGAACCCTTCGCGAGAATGTCCAAAGTTTCAGCGGGATTTCCAAAATGTTGACAGGAACTCGAAACATGTCAACCTCGGTTTTGAGAATCTCTCCCGGAGTTTGAGAGATTTGGACGTGAAAGGGTACCAGTCTTGTCGGGGATTGGGAACCCTTCGCCAGAATGTCCAAAGTTTCAGCGGGATTTCCAAAATGTTGAGAGGAACTCGAAACATGTCAACCTCGGTTTTGAGAATCTCTCCCGGAGTTTGAGAGATTTGGACGTGAAAGGGTACCAGTCTTGTCGGGGATTGGGAACCCTTCGCGAGAATGTCCAAAGTTTCAGCGGGATTTCCAAAATGTTGAGAGGAACTCGAAACATGTCAACCTTGGTTTTGAGAATCTCTCCCGGAGTTTGAGAGATTTGGACGTGAAAGGGTACCAGTCTTGTCGGGGATTGGGAACTCTTCGCGAGAATGTCCAAAATTTCAGCGGGATTTCCAAAATGTTGAGAGGAACTCGAATCATGTCAACCTTGGTTTTGAGAATCTCTCCCGGAGTTTGAGAGATTTGGACGTGAAAGGGTACCAGTCTTGTCGGGGATTGGGAACCCTTCGCGAGAATGTCCAAAGTTTCAGCGGGATTTCCAAAATGTTGAGAGGAACTCGAAACATGTCAACCTCGGTTTTGAGAATCTCTCCCGGAGTTTGAGAGATTTGGACGTGAAAGGGTACCAGTCTTGTCGGGGATTGGGAACCCTTCGCCAGAATGTCCAAAGTTTCAGCGGGATTTCCAAAATGTTGAGAGGAACTCGAAACATGTCAACCTTGGTTTTGAGAATCTCTCCCGGAGTTTGAGAGATTTGGACGTGAAAGGGTACCAGTCTTGTCGGGGATTGGGAACCCTTCACGAGAATGTCCAAAGTTTCAGCGGGATTTCCAAAATGTTGAGAGGAACTCGAAACATGTCAACCTCGGTTTTGAGAATCTCTCCTGGAGTTTGAGAGATTTGGACGTGAAAGGGTACCAGTCTTGTCGGGGATTGGGAACCCCTCACGAGAATGTCCAAAGTTTCAGCGGGATTTCCAAAATGTTGAAAGGAACTCGAAACATGTGAACCTCGGTTTTGAGAATCTCTCCCGGAGTTTGAGAGATTTGGACGTGAAAGGGTACCAGTCTTGTCGGGGATTGGGAACCCTTCGCGAGAATGTCCAAAGTTTCAGCGGGATTTCCAAAATGTTGAGAGGAACTCGAAACATGTCAACCTTGGTTTTGAGAATCTCTCCCGGAGTTTGAGAGATTTGGACGTGAAAGGGTACCAGTCTTGTCGGGGATTGGGAACCCTTCGCGAGAATGTCCAAAGTTTCAGCGGGATTTCCAAAATGTTGAAAGGAACTCGAAACATGTGAACCTTGGTTTTGAGAATCTCTCCCGGAGTTTGAGAGATTTGGACGTGAAAGGGTACCAGTCTTGTCGGGGATTGGGAACCCTTCGCGAGAATGTCCAAAGTTTCAGCGGGATTTCCAAAATGTTGAGAGGAACTCGAAACATGTCAACCTTGGTTTTGAGAATCTCTCCCGGAGTTTGAGAGATTTGGACGTGAAAGGGTACCAGTCTTGTCGGGGATTGGGAACCCTTCGCGAGAATGTCCAAAGTTTCAGCAGGATTTCCAAAATGTTGAGAGGAACTCGAAACATGTCAACCTTGGTTTTGCGAATCTCTCCCGGAGTTTGAGAGATTTGGACGTGAAAGGGTACCAGTCTTGTCGGGGATTGGGAACCCTTCGCCAGAATGTCCAAAGTTTCAGCGGGATTTCCAAAATGTTGAGAGGAACTCGAATCATGTCAACCTTGGTTTTGAGAATCTCTCCCGGAGTTTGAGAGATTTGGACGTGAAAGGGTACCAGTCTTGTCGGGGATTGGGAACCCTTCGCGAGAATGTCCAAAGTTTCAGCGGGATTTCCAAAATGTTGAGAGGAACTCGAAACATGTCAACCTCGGTTTTGAGAATCTCTCCCGGAGTTTGAGAGATTTGGACGTGAAAGGGTACCAGTCTTGTCGGGGATTGGGAACCCTTCGCGAGAATGTCCAAAGTTTCAGCGGGATTTCCAAAATGTTGAGAGGAACTCGAATCATGTCAAACTCGGTTTTGAGAATCTCTCCCGGAGTTTGAGAGATTTGGACGTGAAAGGGTACCAGTCTTGTCGGGGATTGGGAACCCTTCGCGAGAATGTCCAAAGTTTCAGCGGGATTTCCAAAATGTTGAGAGGAACTCGAAACATGTCAACCTCGGTTTTGAGAATCTCTCCCGGAGTTTGAGAGATTTGGACGTGAAAGGGTACCAGTCTTGTCGGGGATTGGGAACCCTTCGCGAGAATGTCCAAAGTTTCAGCGGGATTTCCAAAATGTTGAGAGGAACTCGAAACATGTCAACCTTGGTTTTGAGAATCTCTCCCGGAGTTTGAGAGATTTGGACGTGAAAGGGTACCAGTCTTGTCGGGGATTGGGAACCCTTCGCGAGAATGTCCAAAGTTTCAGCGGGATTTCCAAAATGTTGAGAGGAACTCGAAACATGTCAACCTTGGTTTTGAGAATCTCTCCCGGAGTTCGAGAGATTTAGACGTGAAAGGGTACCAGTCTTGTCGGGGATTGGGAACCCTTCGCGATAATGTCCAAAGTTTCAGCGGGATTTCCAAAATGTTGAGAGGAACTTGAAACATGTCAACCTTGGTTTTGAGAATCTCTCCCGGAGTTTGAGACATTTGGACGTGAAAGGGTACCAGTCTTGTCGGGGATTGGGAACCCTTCGCAAGAATGTCCAAAGTTTCAGCGGGATTTCCAAAATGTTGAGAGGAACTCGAAACATGTCAACCTCGGTTTTGAGAATCTCTCCCGGAGTTTGAGAGATTTGGACGTGAAAGGGTACCAGTCTTGTCGGGGATTGGGAACCCTTCGCGAGAATGTGCAAAGTTTCAGCGGGATTTCCAAAATGTTGAGAGGAACTCGAAACATGTCAACCTCGGTTTTGAGAATCTCTCCCGGAGTTTGAGAGATTTGGACGTGAAAGAGTACCAGTCTTGTCGGGGATTGGGAACCCTTCGCCAGAATGTCCAAAGTTTCAGCGGGATTTCCAAAATGTTGAGAGGAACTCGAAACATGTCAACCTTGGTTTTGAGAATCTCTCCCGGAGTTTGAGAGATTTGGACGTGAAAGGGTACCAGTCTTGTCGGGGATTGGGAACCCTTCGCCAGAATGTCCAAAGTTTCAGCGGGATTTCCAAAATGTTGAGAGGAACTCGAAACATGTCAACCTCGGTTTTGAGAATCTCTCCCGGAGTTTGAGAGATTTAAACGTGAAAGGGTACCAGTCTTGTCGGGGATTGGGAACCCTTCGCCAGAATGTCCAAAGTTTCAGCGGGATTTCCAAAATGTTGAGAGGAACTCGAAACATGTCAACCTCGGTTTTGAGAATCTCTCCCGGAGTTTGAGAGATTTAAACGTGAAAGGGTACCAGTCTTGTCGGGGATTGGGAATCCTTCGCAAGAATGTCCAAAGTTTCAGCGGGATTTCCAAAATGTTGAGAGGAACTCGAAACATGTCAACCTTGGTTTTGAGAATCTCTATCGGAGTTTGAGAGATTTGGACGTGAAAGGGTACCAGTCTTGTCGGGGATTGGGAACTCTTCGCGAGAATGTCCAAAGTTTCAGCGGGATTTCCAAAATGTTGAGAGGAACTCGAATCATGTCAACCTCGGTTTTGAGAATCTCTCCCGGAGTTTGAGAGATTTGGACGTGAAAGGGTACCAGTCTTGTCGGGGATTGGGAACCCTTCGCGAGAATGTCCAAAGTTTCAGCGGGATTTCCAAAATGTTGAGAGGAACTCGAAACATGTCAACCTCGGTTTTGAGAATCTCTCCCGGAGTTTGAGAGATTTGGACGTGAAAGGGTACCAGTCTTGTCGGGGATTGGGAATCCTTCGCAAGAATGTCCAAAGTTTCAGCGGGATTTCCAAAATGTTGAGAGGAACTCGAAACATGTCAACCTTGGTTTTGAGAATCTCTATCGGAGTTTGAGAGATTTGGACGTGAAAGGGTACCAGTCTTGTCGGGGATTGGGAACTCTTCGCGAGAATGTACAAAGTTTCAGCGGGATTTCCAAAATGTTGAGAGGAACTCGAAACATGTCAACCTTGGTTTTGAGAATCTCTCCCGGAGTTTGAGAGATTTGGACGTGAAAGGGTACCAGTCTTGTCGGGGATTGGGAACCCTTCGCGAGAATGTCCAAAGTTTCAGCGGGATTTCCAAAATGTTGAGAGGAACTCGAAACATGTCAACCTCGGTTTTGAGAATCTCTCCCGGAGTTTGAGAGATTTGGACGTGAAAGGGTACCAGTCTTGTCGGGGATTGGGAACCCTTCGCGAGAATGTCCAAAGTTTCAGCGGGATTTCCAAAATGTTGAGAGGAACTCGAAACATGTCAATCTCGGTTTTGAGAATCTCTCCTGGAGTTTGAGAGATTTGGACGTGAAAGGGTACCAGTCTTGTCGGGGATTGGGAACCCTTCGCGAGAATGTCCAAAGTTTCAGCGGGATTTCCAAAATGTTGAGAGGAACACGAAACATGTCAACCTTGGTTTTGAGAATCTCTCCCGGAGTTTGAGAGATTTGGACGTGAAAGGGTACCAGTCTTGTCGGGGATTGGGAACCCTTCGCAAGAATGTCCAAAGTTTCAGCGGGATTTCCAAAATGTTGAGAGGAACTCGAAACATGTCAACCTCGGTTTTGAGAATCTCTCCCGGAGTTTGAGAGATTTGGACGTGAAAGTGTACCAGTCTTGTCGGGGATTGGGAACCCTTCGCCAGAATGTCCAAAGTTTCAGCGGGATTTCCAAAATGTTGAGAGGAACTCGAAACATGTCAACCTCGGTTTTGAGAATCTCTCCCGGAGTTTGAGAGATTTGGACGTGAAAGTGTACCAGTCTTGTCGGGGATTGGGAGCCCTTCGCGAGAATGTGCAAAGTTTCAGCGGGATTTCCAAAATGTTGAGAGGAACTCGAAACATGTCAACCTTGGTTTTGAGAATCTCTCCCGGAGTTTGAGAGATTTGGACGTGAAAGGGTACCAGTCTTGTCGGGGATTGGGAACCCTTCGCGAGAATGTGCAAAGTTTCAGCGGGATTTCCAAAATGTTGAGAGGAACTCGAAACATGTCAACCTCGGTTTTGAGAATCTCTCCCGGAGTTTGAGAGATTTGGACGTGAAAGGGTACCAGTCTTGTCGGGGATTGGGAGCCCTTCGCGAGAATGTGCAAAGTTTCAGCGGGATTTCCAAAATGTTGAGAGGAACTCGAAACATGTCAACCTTGGTTTTGAGAATCTCTCCCGGAGTTTGAGAGATTTGGACGTGAAAGGGTACCAGTCTTGTCGGGGATTGGGAACCCTTCGCGAGAATGTCCAAAGTTTCAGCGGGATTTCCAAAATGTTGAGAGGAACTCGAAACATGTCAACCTCGGTTTTGAGAATCTCTCCCGGAGTTTGAGAGATTTGGACGTGAAAGGGTACCAGTCTTGTCGGGGATTGGGAACCCTTCGCGAGAATGTCCAAAGTTTCAGCGGGATTTCCAAAATGTTGAGAGGAACACGAAACATGTCAACCTTGGTTTTGAGAATCTCTCCCGGAGTTTGAGAGATTTGGACGTGAAAGGGTACCAGTCTTGTCGGGGATTGGGAACCCTTCGCGAGAATGTCCAAAGTTTCAGCGGGATTTCCAAAATGTTGAGAGGAACTCGAAACATGTCAACCTTGGTTTTGAGAATCTCTCCCGGAGTTTGAGAGATTTGGACGTGAAAGGGTACCAGTCTTGTCGGGGATTGGGAACCCTTCGCCAGAATGTCCAAAGTTTCAGCGGGATTTCCAAAATGTTGAGAGGAACTCGAAACATGTCAACCTTGGTTTTGAGAATCTCTCCCGGAGTTCGAGAGATTTGGACGTGAAAGGGTACCAGTCTTGTCGGGGATTGGGAACCCTTCGCCAGAATGTCCAAAGTTTCAGCGGGATTTCCAAAATGTTGAGAGGAACTCGAAACATGTCAACCTTGGTTTTGAGAATCTCTCCCGGAGTTTGAGAGATTTGGACGTGAAAGGGTACCAGTCTTGTCGGGGATTGGGAACCCTTCGCGAGAATGTCCAAAGTTTCAGCGGGATTTCCAAAATGTTGAGAGGAACTCGAAACATGTCAACCTTGGTTTTGAGAATCTCTCCCGGAGTTCGAGAGATTTGGACGTGAAAGGGTACCAGTCTTGTCGGGGATTGGGAACCCTTCGCGAGAATGTCCAAAGTTTCAGCGGGATTTCTAAAATGTTGAGAGGAACTCGAAACATGTCAACCTTGGTTTTGAGAATCTCTCCCGGAGTTCGAGAGATTTGGACGTGAAAGGGTACCAGTCTTGTCGGGGATTGGGAACCCTTCGCGAGAATGTCCAACGTTTCAGCGGGATTTCTAAAATGTTGAGAGGAACTCGAAACATGTCAACCTTGGTTTTGAGAATCTCTCCCAGAGTTCGAGAGATTTGGACGTGAAAGGGTACCAGTCTTGTCGGGGATTGGGAACCCTTCGCGAGAATGTCCAAAGTTTCAGCGGGATTTCCAAAATGTTGAGAGGAACTCGAAACATGTCAACCTTGGTTTTGAGAATCTCTCCCGGAGTTTGAGAGATTTGGACGTGAAAGGGTACCAGTCTTGTCAGGGATTGGGAACCCTTCGCGAGAATGTCCAAAGTTTCAGCGGGATTTCCAAAATGTTGAGAGGAACTCGAAACATGTCAACCTCAGTTTTGAGAATCTCTCCCCGAGTTTGAGATATTTGGACGTGAAAGGGTACCAGTCTTGTCGGGGATTGGGAACCCTTCGCGAGAATGTCCAAAGTTTCAGCGGGATTTCCAAAATGTTGAGAGGAACTCGAAACATGTCAACCTCGGTTTTGAGAATCTCTCCCGGAGTTTGAGAGATTTGGACGTGAAAGGGTACCAGTCTTGTCGGGGATTGGGAACCCTTCGCGAGAATGTCCAAAGTTTCAGCGGGATTTCCAAAATGTTGAGAGGAACTCGTAACATGTCAACCTCGGTTTTGAGAATCTCTCCCGGAGTTTGAGAGATTTGGACTGAAAGGATACCAGTCTTGTCGGGGATTGGGAACCCTTCGCGAGAATGTCCAAAGTTTCAGCGGGATTTCCAAAATGTTGAGAGGAACTCGAAACATGTCAACCTCGGTTTTGAGAATCTCTCCCGGAGTTTGAGAGATTTGGACGTGAAAGGGTACCAGTCTTGTCGGGGATTGGGAACCCTTCGCGAGAATGTCCAAAGTTTCAGCGGGATTTCCAAAATGTTGAGAGGAACTCGAAACATGTCAACCTCGGTTTTGAGAATCTCTCCCGGAGTTTGAGAGATTTGGACGTGAAAGGGTACCAGTCTTGTCGGGGATTGGGAACCCTTCGCGAGAATGTCCAAAGTTTCAGCGGGATTTCCAAAATGTTGAGAGGAACTCGAAACATGTCAACCTTGGTTTTGAGAATCTCTCCCGGAGTTTGAGAGATTTGGACGTGAAAGGGTACCAGTCTTGTCGGGGATTGGGAACCCTTCGCGAGAATGTCCAAAGTTTCAGCGGGATTTCCAAAATGTTGAGAAGAACTCGAAACATGTCAACCTTGGTTTTGAGAATCTCTCCCGGAGTTCGAGAGATTTGGACGTGAAAGGGTACCAGTCTTGTCGGGGATTGGGAACCCTTCGCAAGAATGTCCAAAGTTTCAGCGGGATTTCCAAAATGTTGAGAGGAACTCGAAACATGTCAACCTTGGTTTTGAGAATCTCTCCCGGAGTTTGAGAGATTTGGACGTGAAAGGGTACCAGTCTTGTCGGGGATTGGGAACCCTTCGCCAGAATGTCCAAAGTTTCAGCGGGATTTCCAAAATGTTGAGAGGAACTCGAAACATGTGAACCTCGGTTTTGAGAATCTCTCCCGGAGTTTGAGAGATTTGGACGTGAAAGTGTACCAGTCTTGTCGGGGATTGGGAGCCCTTCGCGAGAATGTCCAAAGTTTCAGCGGGATTTCCAAAATGTTGAGAGGAACTCGAAACATGTCAACCTCGGTTTTGAGAATCTCTCCCGGAGTTTGAGAGATTTGGACGTGAAAGGGTACCAGTCTTGTCGGGGATTGGGAACCCTTCGCCAGAATGTCCAAAGTTTCAGCGGGATTTCCTAAATGTTGAGAGGAACTCGAAACATGTCAACCTTGGTTTTGAGAATCTCTCCCGGAGTTTGAGAGATTTGGACGTGAAAGGGTACCAGTCTTGTCGGGGATTGGGAACCCTTCGCGAGAATGTCCAAAGTTTCAGCGGGATTTCCAAAATGTTGAGAAGAACTCGAAACATGTCAACCTTGGTTTTGAGAATCTCTCCCGGAGTTCGAGAGATTTGGACGTGAAAGGGTACCAGTCTTGTCGGGGATTGGGAACCCTTCGCAAGAATGTCCAAAGTTTCAGCGGGATTTCCAAAATGTTGAGAGGAACTCGAAACATGTCAACCTTGGTTTTGAGAATCTCTCCCGGAGTTTGAGAGATTTGGACGTGAAAGGGTACCAGTCTTGTCGGGGATTGGGAACCCTTCGCCAGAATGTCCAAAGTTTCAGCGGGATTTCCAAAATGTTGAGAGGAACTCGAAACATGTGAACCTCGGTTTTGAGAATCTCTCCCGGAGTTTGAGAGATTTGGACGTGAAAGTGTACCAGTCTTGTCGGGGATTGGGAGCCCTTCGCGAGAATGTCCAAAGTTTCAGCGGGATTTCCAAAATGTTGAGAGGAACTCGAAACATGTCAACCTTGGTTTTGAGAATCTCTCCCGGAGTTTGAGAGATTTGGACGTGAAAGGGTACCAGTCTTGTCGGGGATTGGGAACCCTTCGCCAGAATGTCCAAAGTTTCAGCGGGATTTCCAAAATGTTGAGAGGAACTCGAAACATGTCAACCTTGGTTTTGAGAATCTCTCCCGGAGTTCGAGAGATTTGGACGTGAAAGGGTACCAGTCTTGTCGGGGATTGGGAACCCTTCGCCAGAATGTCCAAAGTTTCAGCGGGATTTCCAAAATGTTGAGAGGAACTCGAAACATGTCAACCTTGGTTTTGAGAATCTCTCCCGGAGTTTGAGAGATTTGGACGTGAAAGGGTACCAGTCTTGTCGGGGATTGGGAACCCTTCGCGAGAATGTCCAAAGTTTCAGCGGGATTTCCAAAATGTTGAGAGGAACTCGAAACATGTCAACCTTGGTTTTGAGAATCTCTCCCGGAGTTCGAGAGATTTGGACGTGAAAGGGTACCAGTCTTGTCGGGGATTGGGAACCCTTCGCGAGAATGTCCAAAGTTTCAGCGGGATTTCTAAAATGTTGAGAGGAACTCGAAACATGTCAACCTTGGTTTTGAGAATCTCTCCCGGAGTTCGAGAGATTTGGACGTGAAAGGGTACCAGTCTTGTCGGGGATTGGGAACCCTTCGCGAGAATGTCCAACGTTTCAGCGGGATTTCTAAAATGTTGAGAGGAACTCGAAACATGTCAACCTTGGTTTTGAGAATCTCTCCCAGAGTTCGAGAGATTTGGACGTGAAAGGGTACCAGTCTTGTCGGGGATTGGGAACCCTTCGCGAGAATGTCCAAAGTTTCAGCGGGATTTCCAAAATGTTGAGAGGAACTCGAAACATGTCAACCTTGGTTTTGAGAATCTCTCCCGGAGTTTGAGAGATTTGGACGTGAAAGGGTACCAGTCTTGTCAGGGATTGGGAACCCTTCGCGAGAATGTCCAAAGTTTCAGCGGGATTTCCAAAATGTTGAGAGGAACTCGAAACATGTCAACCTCAGTTTTGAGAATCTCTCCCCGAGTTTGAGATATTTGGACGTGAAAGGGTACCAGTCTTGTCGGGGATTGGGAACCCTTCGCGAGAATGTCCAAAGTTTCAGCGGGATTTCCAAAATGTTGAGAGGAACTCGAAACATGTCAACCTCGGTTTTGAGAATCTCTCCCGGAGTTTGAGAGATTTGGACGTGAAAGGGTACCAGTCTTGTCGGGGATTGGGAACCCTTCGCGAGAATGTCCAAAGTTTCAGCGGGATTTCCAAAATGTTGAGAGGAACTCGTAACATGTCAACCTCGGTTTTGAGAATCTCTCCCGGAGTTTGAGAGATTTGGACTGAAAGGATACCAGTCTTGTCGGGGATTGGGAACCCTTCGCGAGAATGTCCAAAGTTTCAGCGGGATTTCCAAAATGTTGAGAGGAACTCGAAACATGTCAACCTCGGTTTTGAGAATCTCTCCCGGAGTTTGAGAGATTTGGACGTGAAAGGGTACCAGTCTTGTCGGGGATTGGGAACCCTTCGCGAGAATGTCCAAAGTTTCAGCGGGATTTCCAAAATGTTGAGAGGAACTCGAAACATGTCAACCTCGGTTTTGAGAATCTCTCCCGGAGTTTGAGAGATTTGGACGTGAAAGGGTACCAGTCTTGTCGGGGATTGGGAACCCTTCGCGAGAATGTCCAAAGTTTCAGCGGGATTTCCAAAATGTTGAGAGGAACTCGAAACATGTCAACCTTGGTTTTGAGAATCTCTCCCGGAGTTTGAGAGATTTGGACGTGAAAGGGTACCAGTCTTGTCGGGGATTGGGAACCCTTCGCGAGAATGTCCAAAGTTTCAGCGGGATTTCCAAAATGTTGAGAGGAACTCGAAACATGTCAACCTTGGTTTTGAGAATCTCTCCCGGAGTTCGAGAGATTTGGACGTGAAAGGGTACCAGTCTTGTCGGGGATTGGGAACCCTTCGCAAGAATGTCCAAAGTTTCAGCGGGATTTCCAAAATGTTGAGAGGAACTCGAAACATGTCAACCTCGGTTTTGAGAATCTCTCCCGGAGTTTGAGAGATTTGGACGTGAAAGGGTACCAGTCTTGTCGGGGATTGGGAACCCTTCGCCAGAATGTCCAAAGTTTCAGCGGGATTTCCTAAATGTTGAGAGGAACTCGAAACATGTCAACCTTGGTTTTGAGAATCTCTCCCGGAGTTTGAGAGATTTGGACGTGAAAGGGTACCAGTCTTGTCGGGGATTGGGAACCCTTCGCGAGAATGTCCAAAGTTTCAGCGGGATTTCCAAAATGTTGAGAAGAACTCGAAACATGTCAACCTTGGTTTTGAGAATCTCTCCCGGAGTTCGAGAGATTTGGACGTGAAAGGGTACCAGTCTTGTCGGGGATTGGGAACCCTTCGCAAGAATGTCCAAAGTTTCAGCGGGATTTCCAAAATGTTGAGAGGAACTCGAAACATGTCAACCTTGGTTTTGAGAATCTCTCCCGGAGTTTGAGAGATTTGGACGTGAAAGGGTACCAGTCTTGTCGGGGATTGGGAACCCTTCGCCAGAATGTCCAAAGTTTCAGCGGGATTTCCAAAATGTTGAGAGGAACTCGAAACATGTGAACCTCGGTTTTGAGAATCTCTCCCGGAGTTTGAGAGATTTGGACGTGAAAGTGTACCAGTCTTGTCGGGGATTGGGAGCCCTTCGCGAGAATGTCCAAAGTTTCAGCGGGATTTCCAAAATGTTGAGAGGAACTCGAAACATGTCAACCTTGGTTTTGAGAATCTCTCCCGGAGTTTGAGAGATTTGGACGTGAAAGGGTACCAGTCTTGTCGGGGATTGGGAACCCTTCGCGAGAATGTCCAAAGTTTCAGCGGGATTTCCTAAATGTTGAGAGGAACTCGAAACATGTCAACCTTGGTTTTGAGAATCTCTCCCGGAGTTTGAGAGATTTGGACGTGAAAGGGTACCAGTCTTGTCGGGGATTGGGAACCCTTCGCCAGAATGTCCAAAGTTTCAGCGGGATTTCCAAAATGTTGAGAAGAACTCGAAACATGTCAACCTTGGTTTTGAGAATCTCTCCCGGAGTTCGAGAGATTTGGACGTGAAAGGGTACCAGTCTTGTCGGGGATTGGGAACCCTTCGCAAGAATGTCCAAAGTTTCAGCGGGATTTCCAAAATGTTGAGAGGAACTCGAAACATGTCAACCTTGGTTTTGAGAATCTCTCCCGGAGTTTGAGAGATTTGGACGTGAAAGGGTACCAGTCTTGTCGGGGATTGGGAACCCTTCGCGAGAATGTCCAAAGTTTCAGCGGGATTTCCAAAATGTTGAGAGGAACTCGAAACATGTCAACCTTGGTTTTGAGAATCTCTCCCGGAGTTTGAGAGATTTGGACGTGAAAGGGTACCAGTCTTGTCGGGGATTAGGAACCCTTCGCGAGAATGTCCAAAGTTGCAGCGGGATTTCCAAAATGTTGAGAGGAACTCGAAACATGTCAACCTTGGTTTTGAGAATCTCTCCCGGAGTTTGAGAGATTTGGACGTGAAAGGGTACCAGTCTTGTCGGGGATTGGGAACCCTTCGCGAGAATGTCCAAAGTTTCAGCGGGATTTCCTAAATGTTGAGAGGAACTCGAAACATGTCAACCTTGGTTTTGAGAATCTCTCCCGGAGTTTGAGAGATTTGGACGTGAAAGGGTACCAGTCTTGTCGGGGATTGGGAACCCTTCGCCAGAATGTCCAAAGTTTCAGCGGGATTTCCAAAATGTTGAGAGGAACTCGAAACATGTCAACCTCGGTTTTGAGAATCTCTCCCGGAGTTTGAGAGATTTGGACGTGAAAGGGTACCAGTCTTGTCGGGGATTGGGAACCCTTCGCGAGAATGTCCAAAGTTTCAGCGGGATTTCCAAAATGTTGAGAGGAACTCGAAACATGTCAACCTCGGTTTTGAGAATCTCTCCTGGAGTTTGAGAGATTTGGACGTGAAAGGGTACCAGTCTTGTCGGGGATTGGGAACCCTTCGCAAGAATGTCCAAAGTTTCAGCGGGATTTCCAAAATGTTGAGAGGAACTCGAAACATGTCAACCTCGGTTTTGAGAATCTCTCCCGGAGTTTGAGAGATTTGGACGTGAAAGTGTACCAGTCTTGTCGGGGATTGGGAACCCTTCGCCAGAATGTCCAAAGTTTCAGCGGGATTTCCAAAATGTTGAGAGGAACTCGAAACATGTCAACCTCGGTTTTGAGAATCTCTCCCGGAGTTTGAGAGATTTGGACGTGAAAGTGTACCAGTCTTGTCGGGGATTGGGAGCCCTTCGCGAGAATGTGCAAAGTTTCAGCGGGATTTCCAAAATGTTGAGAGGAACTCGAAACATGTCAACCTTGGTTTTGAGAATCTCTCCCGGAGTTTGAGAGATTTGGACGTGAAAGGGTACCAGTCTTGTCGGGGATTGGGAACCCTTCGCGAGAATGTCCAAAGTTTCAGCGGGATTTCCAAAATGTTGAGAGGAACTCGAAACATGTCAACCTCGGTTTTGAGAATCTCTCCCGGAGTTTGAGAGATTTGGACGTGAAAGGGTACCAGTCTTGTCGGGGATTGGGAGCCCTTCGCGAGAATGTGCAAAGTTTCAGCGGGATTTCCAAAATGTTGAGAGGAACTCGAAACATGTCAACCTTGGTTTTGAGAATCTCTCCCGGAGTTTGAGAGATTTGGACGTGAAAGGGTACCAGTCTTGTCGGGGATTGGGAACCCTTCGCGAGAATGTCCAAAGTTTCAGCGGGATTTCCAAAATGTTGAGAGGAACTCGAAACATGTCAACCTCGGTTTTGAGAATCTCTCCCGGAGTTTGAGAGATTTGGACGTGAAAGGGTACCAGTCTTGTCGGGGATTGGGAACCCTTCGCGAGAATGTCCAAAGTTTCAGCGGGATTTCCAAAATGTTGAGAGGAACACGAAACATGTCAACCTTGGTTTTGAGAATCTCTCCCGGAGTTTGAGAGATTTGGACGTGAAAGGGTACCAGTCTTGTCGGGGATTGGGAACCCTTCGCGAGAATGTCCAAAGTTTCAGCGGGATTTCCAAAATGTTGAGAGGAACTCGAAACATGTCAACCTTGCTTTTGAGAATCTCTCCCGGAGTTTGAGAGATTTGGACGTGAAAGGGTACCAGTCTTGTCGGGGATTGGGAACCCTTCGCCAGAATGTCCAAAGTTTCAGCGGGATTTCCAAAATGTTGAGAGGAACTCGAAACATGTCAACCTTGGTTTTGAGAATCTCTCCCGGAGTTTGAGAGATTTGGACGTGAAAGGGTACCAGTCTTGTCGGGGATTGGGAACCCTTCGCCAGAATGTCCAAAGTTTCAGCGGGATTTCCAAAATGTTGAGAGGAACTCGAAACATGTCAACCTTGGTTTTGAGAATCTCTCCCGGAGTTTGAGAGATTTGGACGTGAAAGGGTACCAGTCTTGTCGGGGATTGGGAACCCTTCGCGAGAATGTCCAAAGTTTCAGCGGGATTTCCAAAATGTTGAGAGGAACTCGAAACATGTCAACCTCGGTTTTGAGAATCTCTCCCGGAGTTTGAGAGATTTGGACGTGAAAGGGTACCAGTCTTGTCGGGGATTGGGAACCCTTCGCGAGAATGTCCAAAGTTTCAGCGGGATTTCCAAAATGTTGAGAGGAACTCGAAACATGTCAACCTCGGTTTTGAGAATCTCTCCCGGAGTTTGAGAGATTTGGACTGAAAGGATACCAGTCTTGTCGGGGATTGGGAACCCTTCGCGAGAATGTCCAAAGTTTCAGCGGGATTTCCAAAATGTTGAGAGGAACTCGAAACATGTCAACCTCGGTTTTGAGAATCTCTCCCGGAGTTCGAGAGATTTGGACGTGAAAGGGTACCAGTCTTGTCGGGGATTGGGAACCCTTCACGAGAATGTCCAAAGTTTCAGCGGGATTTCCAAAATGTTGAGAGGAACACGAAACATGTCAACCTTGGTTTTGAGAATCTCTCCCGGAGTTTGAGAGATTTGGACGTGAAAGGGTACCAGTCTTGTCGGGGATTGGGAACCCTTCGCGAGAATGTCCAAAGTTTCAGCGGGATTTCCAAAATGTTGAGAGGAACTCGAAACATGTCAACCTTGCTTTTGAGAATCTCTCCCGGAGTTTGAGAGATTTGGACGTGAAAGGGTACCAGTCTTGTCGGGGATTGGGAACCCTTCGCCAGAATGTCCAAAGTTTCAGCGGGATTTCCAAAATGTTGAGAGGAACTCGAAACATGTCAACCTTGGTTTTGAGAATCTCTCCCGGAGTTCGAGAGATTTGGACGTGAAAGGGTACCAGTCTTGTCGGGGATTGGGAACCCTTCGCGAGAATGTCCAAAGTTTCAGCGGGATTTCCAAAATGTTGAGAGGAACTCGAAACATGTCAACCTTGGTTTTGAGAATCTCTCCCGGAGTTTGAGAGATTTGGACGTGAAAGGGTACCAGTCTTGTCGGGGATTGGGAACCCTTCGCGAGAATGTCCAAAGTTTCAGCGGGATTTCCAAAATGTTGAGAGGAACTCAAAACATGTCAACCTCGGTTTTGAGAATCTCTCCCGGAGTTTGAGAGATTTGGACGTGAAAGGGTACCAGTCTTGTCGGGGATTGGGAACCCTTCGCGAGAATGTCCAAAGTTTCAGCGGGATTTCCAAAATGTTGAGAGGAACTCGAAACATGTCAACCTCGGTTTTGAGAATCTCTCCCGGAGTTTGAGAGATTTGGACTGAAAGGATACCAGTCTTGTCGGGGATTGGGAACCCTTCGCGAGAATGTCCAAAGTTTCAGCGGGATTTCCAAAATGTTGAGAGGAACTCGAAACATGTCAACCTCGGTTTTGAGAATCTCTCCCGGAGTTTGAGAGATTTGGACGTGAAAGGGTACCAGTCTTGTCGGGGATTGGGAACCCTTCGCGAGAATGTCCAAAGTTTCAGCGGGATTTCCAAAATGTTGAGAGGAACTCGAAACATGTCAACCTTGGTTTTGAGAATCTCTCCCGGAGTTTGAGAGATTTGGACGTGAAAGGGTACCAGTCTTGTCGGGGATTGGGAACCCTTCGCGAGAATGTACAAAGTTTCAGCGGGATTTCCAAAATGTTGAGAGGAACTCGAAACATGTCAACCTTGGTTTTGAGAATCTCTCCCGGAGTTTGAGAGATTTGGACGTGAAAGGGTACCAGTCTTGTCGGGGATTGGGAACCCTTCGCGAGAATGTCCAAAGTTTCAGCGGGATTTCCAAAATGTTGAGAAGAACTCGAAACATGTCAACCTTGGTTTTGAGAATCTCTCCCGGAGTTCGAGAGATTTGGACGTGAAAGGGTACCAGTCTTGTCGGGGATTGGGAACCCTTCGCAAGAATGTCCAAAGTTTCAGCGGGATTTCCAAAATGTTGAGAGGAACTCGAAACATGTCAACCTTGGTTTTGAGAATCTCTCCCGGAGTTTGAGAGATTTGGACGTGAAAGGGTACCAGTCTTGTCGGGGATTGGGAACCCTTCGCCAGAATGTCCAAAGTTTCAGCGGGATTTCCAAAATGTTGAGAGGAACTCGAAACATGTGAACCTCGGTTTTGAGAATCTCTCCCGGAGTTTGAGAGATTTGGACGTGAAAGTGTACCAGTCTTGTCGGGGATTGGGAGCCCTTCGCGAGAATGTCCAAAGTTTCAGCGGGATTTCCAAAATGTTGAGAGGAACTCGAAACATGTCAACCTCGGTTTTGAGAATCTCTCCCGGAGTTTGAGAGATTTGGACGTGAAAGGGTACCAGTCTTGTCGGGGATTGGGAACCCTTCGCCAGAATGTCCAAAGTTTCAGCGGGATTTCCTAAATGTTGAGAGGAACTCGAAACATGTCAACCTTGGTTTTGAGAATCTCTCCCGGAGTTTGAGAGATTTGGACGTGAAAGGGTACCAGTCTTGTCGGGGATTGGGAACCCTTCGCGAGAATGTCCAAAGTTTCAGCGGGATTTCCAAAATGTTGAGAGGAACTCGAAACATGTCAACCTTGGTTTTGAGAATCTCTCCCGGAGTTTGAGAGATTTGGACGTGAAAGGGTACCAGTCTTGTCGGGGATTGGGAACCCTTCGCGAGAATGTCCAAAGTTTCAGCGGGATTTCCAAAATGTTGAGAGGAACTCGAAACATGTCAACCTTGGTTTTGAGAATCTCTCCCGGAGTTTGAGAGATTTGGACGTGAAAGGGTACCAGTCTTGTCGGGGATTGGGAACCCTTCGCGAGAATGTCCAAAGTTTCAGCGGGATTTCCTAAATGTTGAGAGGAACTCGAAACATGTCAACCTTGGTTTTGAGAATCTCTCCCGGAGTTTGAGAGATTTGGACGTGAAAGGGTACCAGTCTTGTCGGGGATTGGGAACCCTTCGCCAGAATGTCCAAAGTTTCAGCGGGATTTCCAAAATGTTGAGAAGAACTCGAAACATGTCAACCTTGGTTTTGAGAATCTCTCCCGGAGTTCGAGAGATTTGGACGTGAAAGGGTACCAGTCTTGTCGGGGATTGGGAACCCTTCGCAAGAATGTCCAAAGTTTCAGCGGGATTTCCAAAATGTTGAGAGGAACTCGAAACATGTCAACCTTGGTTTTGAGAATCTCTCCCGGAGTTTGAGAGATTTGGACGTGAAAGGGTACCAGTCTTGTCGGGGATTGGGAACCCTTCGCCAGAATGTCCAAAGTTTCAGCGGGATTTCCAAAATGTTGAGAGGAACTCGAAACATGTGAACCTCGGTTTTGAGAATCTCTCCCGGAGTTTGAGAGATTTGGACGTGAAAGTGTACCAGTCTTGTCGGGGATTGGGAGCCCTTCGCGAGAATGTCCAAAGTTTCAGCGGGATTTCCAAAATGTTGAGAGGAACTCGAAACATGTCAACCTTGGTTTTGAGAATCTCTCCCGGAGTTTGAGAGATTTGGACGTGAAAGGGTACCAGTCTTTTCGGGGATTAGGAACCCTTCGCGAGAATGTCCAAAGTTGCAGCGGGATTTCCAAAATGTTGAGAGGAACTCGAAACATGTCAACCTCGGTTTTGAGAATCTCTCCCGGAGTTTGAGAGATTTGGACGTGAAAGGGTACCAGTCTTGTCGGGGATTGGGAACCCTTCGCGAGAATGTCCAAAGTTTCAGCGGGATTTCCTAAATGTTGAGAGGAACTCGAAACATGTCAACCTTGGTTTTGAGAATCTCTCCCGGAGTTTGAGAGATTTGGACGTGAAAGGGTACCAGTCTTGTCGGGGATTGGGAACCCTTCGCCAGAATGTCCAAAGTTTCAGCGGGATTTCCAAAATGTTGAGAGGAACTCGAAACATGTCAACCTTGGTTTTGAGAATCTCTCCCGGAGTTTGAGAGATTTGGACGTGAAAGGGTACCAGTCTTGTCGGGGATTGGGAACCCTTCGCGAGAATGTCCAAAGTTTCAGCGGGATTTCCAAAATGTTGAGAAGAACTCGAAACATGTCAACCTTGGTTTTGAGAATCTCTCCCGGAGTTTGAGAGATTTGGACGTGAAAGGGTACCAGTCTTGTCGGGGATTGGGAACCCTTCGCAAGAATGTCCAAAGTTTCAGCGGGATTTCCAAAATGTTGAGAGGAACTCGAAACATGTCAACCTTGGTTTTGAGAATCTCTCCCGGAGTTTGAGAGATTTGGACGTGAAAGGGTACCAGTCTTGTCGGGGATTGGGAACCCTTCGCGAGAATGTCCAAAGTTTCAGCGGGATTTCCAAAATGTTGAGAGGAACTCGAAACATGTCAACCTTGGTTTTGAGAATCTCTCCCGGAGTTTGAGAGATTTGGACGTGAAAGGGTACCAGTCTTGTCGGGGATTGGGAACCCTTCGCGAGAATGTCCAAAGTTTCAGCGGGATTTCCAAAATGTTGAGAGGAACTCGAAACATGTCAACCTTGGTTTTGAGAATCTCTCCCGGAGTTTGAGAGATTTGGACGTGAAAGGGTACCAGTCTTGTCGGGGATTGGGAACCCTTCGCGAGAATGTCCAAAGTTTCAGCGGGATTTCCAAAATGTTGAGAGGAACTCGAAACATGTCAACCTTGGTTTTGAGAATCTCTCCCGGAGTTCGAGAGATTTGGACGTGAAAGGGTACCAGTCTTGTCGGGGATTGGGAACCCTTCGCGAGAATGTCCAAAGTTTCAGCGGGATTTCCAAAATGTTGAGAGGAACTCGAAACATGTCAACCTCGGTTTTGAGAATCTCTCCCGGAGTTTGAGAGATTTGGACGTGAAAGGGTACCAGTCTTGTCGGGGATTGGGAACCCTTCGCGAGAATGTCCAAAGTTTCAGCGGGATTTCTAAAATGTTGAGAGGAACTCGAAACATGTCAACCTCGGTTTTGAGAATCTCTCCCGGAGTTTGAGGGATTTGCACGTGAAAGGGTACCAGTCTTGTCGGGGATTGGGAACCCTTCGCGAGAATGTGCAAAGTTTCAGCGGGATTTCCAAAATGTTGAGAGGAACTCGAAACATGTCAACCTTGGTTTTGAGAATCTCTCCCGGAGTTTGAGAGATTTGGACGTGAAAGGGTACCAGTCTTGTCGGGGATTGGGAACCCTTCGCGAGAATGTCCAAAGTTTCAGCGGGATTTCCAAAATGTTGAGAGGAACACGAAACATGTCAACCTTGGTTTTGAGAATCTCTCCCGGAGTTTGAGAGATTTGGACGTGAAAGGGTACCAGTCTTGTCGGGGATTGGGAACCCTTCGCGAGAATGTCCAAAGTTTCAGCGGGATTTCCAAAATGTTGAGAGGAACTCGAAACATGTCAACCTTGGTTTTGAGAATCTCTCCCGGAGTTTGAGAGATTTGGACGTGAAAGGGTACCAGTCTTGTCGGGGATTGGGAACCCTTCGCAAGAATGTCCAAAGTTTCAGCGGGATTTCCAAAATGTTGAGAGGAACTCGAAACATGTCAACCTTGGTTTTGAGAATCTCTCCCGGAGTTTGAGAGATTTGGACGTGAAAGGGTACCAGTCTTGTCGGGGATTGGGAACCCTTCGCGAGAATGTCCACAGTTTCAGCGGGATTTCCAAAATGTTGAGAGGAACTCGAAACATGTCAACCTCGGTTTTGAGAATCTCTCCCGGAGTTTGAGAGATTTGGACTGAAAGGATACCAGTCTTGTCGGGGATTGGGAACCCTTCGCGAGAATGTCCAAAGTTTCAGCGGGATTTCCAAAATGTTGAGAGGAACTCGAAACATGTCAACCTCGGTTTTGAGAATCTCTCCCGGAGTTTGAGAGATTTGGACGTGAAAGGGTACCAGTCTTGTCGGGGATTGGGAACCCTTCGCCAGAATGTCCAAAGTTTCAGCGGGATTTCCAAAATGTTGAGAGGAACTCGAAACATGTCAACCTTGGTTTTGAGAATCTCTCCCGGAGTTTGAGAGATTTGGACGTGAAAGGGTACCAGTCTTGTCGGGGATTGGGAACCCTTCGCCAGAATGTCCAAAGTTTCAGCGGGATTTCCAAAATGTTGAGAGGAACTCGAAACATGTCAACCTTGGTTTTGAGAATCTCTCCCGGAGTTTGAGAGATTTGGACGTGAAAGGGTACCAGTCTTGTCGGGGATTTGGAACCCTTCGCCAGAATGTCCAAAGTTTCAGCGGGATTTCCAAAATGTTGAGAGGAACTCGAAACATGTCAACCTTGGTTTTGAGAATCTCTCCCGGAGTTCGAGAGATTTGGACGTGAAAGGGTACCAGTCTTGTCGGGGATTGGGAACCCTTCGCGAGAATGTCCAAAGTTTCAGCGGGATTTCCAAAATGTTGAGAGGAACTCGAAACATGTCAAGCTTGGTTTTGAGAATCTCTCCCGGAGTTTGAGAGATTTGGACGTGAAAGGGTACCAGTCTTGTCGGGGATTGGGAACCCTTTGCGAGAATGTCCAAAGTTTCAGCGGGATTTCCAAAATGTTGAGAGGAACTCGAAACATGTCAACCTTGGTTTTGAGAATCTCTCCCGGAGTTTGAGAGATTTGGACGTGAAAGGGTACCAGTCTTGTCGGGGATTGGGAACCCTTCGCGAGAATGTGCAAAGTTTCAGCGGGATTTCCAAAATGTTGAGAGGAACTCGAAACATGTCAACCTCGGTTTTGAGAATCTCTCCCGGAGTTTGAGAGATTTGGACGTGAAAGGGTACCAGTCTTGTCGGGGATTGGGAACCCTTCACCACAATGTCCAAAGTTTCAGCGGGATTTCCAAAATGTTGAGAGGAACTCGAAACATGTCAACCTTGGTTTTGAGAATCTCTCCCGGAGTTTGAGAGATTTGGACGTGAAAGGGTACCAGTCTTGTCGGGGATTGGGAACCCTTCGCCAGAATGTCCAAAGTTTCAGCGGGATTTCCAAAATGTTGAGAGGAACTCGAAACATGTCAACCTCGGTTTTGAGAATCTCTCCCGGAGTTTGAGAGATTTGGACGTGAAAGGGTACCAGTCTTGTCGGGGATTGGGAACCCTTCGCGAGAATGTCCAAAGTTTCAGCGGGATTTCCAAAATGTTGAGAGGAACTCGAATCATGTCAACCTTGGTTTTGAGAATCTCTCCCGGAGTTTGAGAGATTTGGACGTGAAAGAGTATCAGTCTTGTCGGGGATTGGGAACCCTTCGCGAGAATGTCCAAAGTTTCAGCGGGATTTCCAAAATGTTGAGAGGAACTCGAAACATGTCAACCTTGGTTTTGAGAATCTCTCCCGGAGTTTGAGAGATTTGGACGTGAAAGGGTACCAGTCTTGTCGGGGATAGGGAACCCTTCGCGAGAATGTCCAAAGTTTCAGCGGGATTTCCAAAATGTTGAGAGGAACTCGAAACATGTCAACCTTGGTTTTGAGAATCTCTCCCGGAGTTTGAGAGATTTGGACGTGAAAGGGTACCAGTCTTGTCGGGGATTGGGAACCCTTCGCGAGAATGTCCAAAGTTTCAGCGGGATTTCCAAAATGTTGAGAGGAACTCGAAACATGTCAACCTCGGTTTTGAGAATCTCTCCCGGAGTTTGAGAGATTTGGACTGAAAGGATACCAGTCTTGTCGGGGATTGGGAACCCTTCGCCAGAATGTCCAAAGTTTCAGCGGGATTTCCAAAATGTTGATAGGAACTCGAAACATGTCAACCTCGGTTTTGAGAATCTCTCCCGGAGTTTGAGAGATTTGGACGTGAAAGGGTACCAGTCTTGTCGGGGATTGGGAACCCTTCGCCAGAATGTGCAAAGTTTCAGTGGGATTTCCAAAATGTTGAGAAGAACACGAAACATGTCAACCTTGGTTTTGAGAATCTCTCCCGGAGTTTGAGAGATTTGGACGTGAAAGGGTACCAGTCTTGTCGGGGATTGGGAACCCTTCGCGAGAATGTCCAAAGTTTCAGCGGGATTTCCAAAATGTTGAGAGGAACTCGAAACATGTCAACCTTGGTTTTGAGAATCTCTCCCGGAGTTTGAGAGATTTGGACGTGAAAGGGTACCAGTCTTGTCGGGGATTGGGAACCCTTCACCAGAATGTCCAAAGTTTCAGCGGGATTTCCAAAATGTTGAGAGGAACTCGAAACATGTCAACCTTGGTTTTGAGAATCTCTCCCGGAGTTTGAGAGATTTGGACGTGAAAGGGTACCAGTCTTGTCGGGGATTGGGAACCCTTCGCGAGAATGTCCAAAGTTTCAGCGGGATTTCCAAAATGTTGAGAGGAACTCGAAACATGTCAAGCTTGGTTTTGAGAATCTCTCCCGGAGTTTGAGAGATTTGGACGTGAAAGGGTACCAGTCTTGTCGGGGATTGGGAACCCTTTGCGAGAATGTCCAAAGTTTCAGCGGGATTTCCAAAATGTTGAGAGGAACTCGAAACATGTCAACCTTGGTTTTGAGAATCTCTCCCGGAGTTTGAGAGATTTGGACTGAAAGGATACCAGTCTTGTCGGGGATTGGGAACCCTTCGCCAGAATGTCCAAAGTTTCAGCGGGATTTCCAAAATGTTGAGAGGAACTCGAAACATGTCAACCTTGGTTTTGAGAATCTCTCCCGGAGTTTGAGAGATTTGGACGTGAAAGGGTACCAGTCTTGTCGGGGATTGGGAACCCTTCGCCAGAATGTCCAAAGTTTCAGCGGGATTTCCAAAATGTTGAGAGGAACTCGAAACATGTCAACCTTGGTTTTGAGAATCTCTCACGGAGTTTGAGAGATTTGGACGTGAAAGGGTACCAGTCTTGTCGGGGATTGGGAACCCTTCGCGAGAATGTCCAAAGTTTCAGTGGGATTTCCAAAATGTTGATAGGAACTCGAAACATGTCAACCTCGGTTTTGAGAATCTCTCCCGGAGTTTGAGAGATTTGGACGTGAAAGGGTACCAGTCTTGTCGGGGATTGGGAACCCTTCGCAAGAATGTCCAAAGTTTCAGCGGGATTTCCAAAATGTTGAGAAGAACACGAAACATGTCAACCTTGGTTTTGAGAATCTCTCCCGGAGTTTGAGAGATTTGGACGTGAAAGGGTACCAGTCTTGTCGGGGATTGGGAACCCTTCGCGAGAATGTCCAAAGTTTCAGCGGGATTTCCAAAATGTTGAGAGGAACTCGAAACATGTCAACCTTGGTTTTGAGAATCTCTCCCGGAGTTTGAGAGATTTGGACGTGAAAGGGTACCAGTCTTGTCGGGGATTGGGAACCCTTCACCAGAATGTCCAAAGTTTCAGCGGGATTTCCAAAATGTTGAGAGGAACTCGAAACATGTCAACCTTGGTTTTGAGAATCTCTCCCGGAGTTTGAGAGATTTGGACGTGAAAGGGTACCAGTCTTGTCGGGGATTGGGAACCCTTCGCGAGAATGTCCAAAGTTTCAGCGGGATTTCCAAAATGTTGAGAGGAACTCGAAACATGTCAACCTTGGTTTTGAGAATCTCTCCCGGAGTTTGAGAGATTTGGACGTGAAAGGGTACCAGTATTGTCGGGGATTGGGAACCCTTCGCGAGAATGTCCAAAGTTTCAGCGGGATTTTTAAAATGTTGAGAAGAACTCGAAACATGTCAACCTTGGTTTTGAGAATCTCTCCCGGAGTTCGAGAGATTTGGACGTTAAAGGGTACCAGTCTTGTCGGGGATTGGGAACCCTTCCCGAGAATGTCCAAAGTTTCAGCGGGATTTCCAAAATGTTGAGAGGAACTCGAAACATGTCAACCTTGGTTTTGAGAATCTCTCCCGGAGTTTGAGAGATTTGGACGTGAAAGGGTACCAGTCTTGTCGGGGATTGGGAACCCTTCGCGAGAATGTCCAAAGTTTCAGCGGGATTTCCAAAATGTTGAGAGGAACTCGAAACATGTCAACCTTGGTTTTGAGAATCTCTCCCGGAGTTTGAGAGATTTGGACGTGAAAGGGTACCAGTCTTGTCGGGGATTGGGAACCCTTCGCGAGAATGTCCAAAGTTTCAGCGGGATTTCCAAAATGTTGAGAAGAACTCGAAACATGTCAACCTTGGTTTTGAGAATCTCTCCCGGAGTTCAAGAGATTTGGATGTTAAAGGGTACCAGTCTTGTCGGGGATTGGGAACCCTTCGCGAGAATGTCCAAAGTTTCAGCGGGATTTCCAAAATGTTGAGAGGAACTCGAAACATGTCAACCTCGGTTTTGAGAATCTCTCCCGGAGTTTGAGAGATTTGGACGTGAAAGGGTACCAGTCTTGTCGGGGATTGGGAACCCTTCGCGAGAATGTCCAAAGTTTCAGCGGGATTTCCAAAATGTTGAGAGGAACTCGAAACATGTCAACCTTGGTTTTGAGAATCTCTCCCGGAGTTTGAGAGATTTGGACGTGAAAGGGTACCAGTCTTGTCGGGGATTGGGAACCCTTCGCCAGAATGTGCAAAGTTTCAGCGGGATTTCCAAAATGTTGAGAGGAACTCGAAACATGTCAACCTCGGTTTTGAGAATCTCTCCCGGAGTTCGAGAGATTTGGACGTGAAAGGGTACCAGTCTTGTCGGGGATTGGGAACCCTTCGCGAGAATGTCCAAAGTTTCAGCGGGATTTCCAAAATGTTGAGAGGAACTCGAAACATGTCAACCTTGGTTTTGAGAATCTCTCCCGGAGTTTGAGAGATTTGGACGTGAAAGGGTACCAGTCTTGTCGGGGATTGGGAACCCTTCGCGAGAATGTCCAAAGTTTCAGCGGGATTTCCAAAATGTTGAGAGGAACTCGAATCATGTCAACCTTGGTTTTGAGAATCTCTCCCGGAGTTTGAGAGATTTGGACGTGAAAGGGTACCAGTCTTGTCGGGGATTGGGAACCCTTCGCGAGAATGTCCAAAGTTTCAGCGGGATTTCCAAAATGTTGAGAGGAACTCGAAACATGTCAACCTTGGTTTTGAGAATCTCTCCCGGAGTTTGAGAGATTTGGACGTGAAAGGGTACCAGTCTTGTCGGGGATTGGGAACCCTTCGCGAGAATGTCCAAAGTTTCAGCGGGATTTCCAAAATGTTGAGAGGAACTCGAATCATGTCAACCTTGGTTTTGAGAATCTCTCCCAGAGTTTGAGAGATTTGGACGTGAAAGGGTACCAGTCTTGTCGGGGATTGGGAACCCTTCACCACAATGTCCAAAGTTTCAGCGGGATTTCCAAAATGTTGAAAGGAACTCGAAACATGTGAACCTTGGTTTTGAGAATCTCTCCCGGAGTTTGAGAGATTTGGACGTGAAAGGGTACCAGTCTTGTCGGGGATTGGGAACCCTTCGCGAGAATGTCCAAAGTTTCAGCGGGATTTCCAAAATGTTGAGAAGAACTCGAAACATGTCAACCTTGGTTTTGAGAATCTCTCCCGGAGTTCAAGAGATTTGGACGTTAAAGGGTACCAGTCTTGTTGGGGATTGGGAACCCTTCGCGAGAATGTCCAAAGTTTCAGCGGGATTTCCAAAATGTTGAGAGGAACTCGAAACATGTCAACCTCGGTTTTGAGAATCTCTCCCGGAGTTTGAGAGATTTGGACGTGAAAGGGTACCAGTCTTGTCGGGGATTGGGAACCCTTCGCGAGAATGTCCAAAGTTTCAGCGGGATTTCCAAAATGTTGAGAGGAACTCGAAACATGTCAACCTCGGTTTTGAGAATCTCTCCCGGAGTTTGAGAGATTTGGACGTGAAAGAGTACCAGTCTTGTCGGGGATTGGGAACCCTTCGCGAGAATGTCCAAAGTTTCAGCGGGATTTCCAAAATGTTGAGAGGAACACGAAACATGTCAACCTTGGTTTTGAGAATCTCTCCCGGAGTTTGAGAGATTTGGACGTGAAAGGGTACCAGTCTTGTCGGGGATTGGGAACCCTTCACCACAATGTCCAAAGTTTCAGCGGGATTTCCAAAATGTTGAGAGGAACTCGAAACATGTCAACCTCGGTTTTGAGAATCTCTCCCGGAGTTTGAGAGATTTGGACGTGAAAGGGTACCAGTCTTGTCGGGGATTGGGAACCCTTCGCCACAATGTCCAAAGTTTCAGCGGGATTTCCAAAATGTTGAGAGGAACTCGAAACATGTGAACCTTGGTTTTGAGAATCTCTCCCGGAGTTTGAGAGATTTGGACGTGAAAGGGTACCAGTCTTGTCGGGGATTGGGAACCCTTCGCGAGAATGTCCAAAGTTTCAGCGGGATTTCCAAAATGTTGAGAGGAACTCGAATCATGTCAACCTTGGTTTTGAGAATCTCTCCCGGAGTTTGAGAGATTTGGACGTGAAAGGGTACCAGTCTTGTCGGGGATTGGGAACCCTTCGCCAGAATGTCCAAAGTTTCAGCGGGATTTCCAAAATGTTGAAAGGAACTCGAAACATGTGAACCTTGGTTTTGAGAATCTCTCCCGGAGTTTGAGAGATTTGGACGTGAAAGGGTACCAGTCTTGTCGGGGATTGGGAACCCTTCGCGAGAATGTCCAAAGTTTCAGCGGGATTTCCAAAATGTTGAGAGGAACTCGAAACATGTCAACCTTGGTTTTTAGAATCTCTCCCGGAGTTTGAGAGATTTGGACGTGAAAGGGTACCAGTCTTGTCGGGGATTGGGAACCCTTCGCGAGAATGTCCAAAGTTTCAGCGGGATTTCCAAAATGTTGAGAGGAACTCGAAACATGTCAACCTTGGTTTTGAGAATCTCTCCCGGAGTTCGAGAGATTTGGACGTGAAAGGGTACCAGTCTTGTCGGGGATTGGGAACCCTTCACCACAATGTCCAAAGTTTCAGCGGGATTTCCAAAATTTTGAAAGGAACTCGAAACATGTGAACCTTGGTTTTGAGAATCTCTCCCGGAGTTTGAGAGATTTGGACGTGAAAGGGTACCAGTCTTGTCGGGGATTGGGAACCCTTCGCGAGAATGTCCAAAGTTTCAGCGGGATTTCCAAAATGTTGAGAAGAACTCGAAACATGTCAACCTTGGTTTTGAGAATCTCTCCCGGAGTTCAAGAGATTTGGACGTTAAAGGGTACCAGTCTTGTTGGGGATTGGGAACCCTTCGCGAGAATGTCCAAAGTTTCAGCGGGATTTCCAAAATGTTGAGAGGAACTCGAAACATGTCAACCTCGGTTTTGAGAATCTCTCCCGGAGTTTGAGAGATTTGGACGTGAAAGGGTACCAGTCTTGTCGGGGATTGGGAACCCTTCGCGAGAATGTCCAAAGTTTCAGCGGGATTTCCAAAATGTTGAGAGGAACTCGAAACATGTCAACCTCGGTTTTGAGAATCTCTCCCGGAGTTTGAGAGATTTGGACGTGAAAGAGTACCAGTCTTGTCGGGGATTGGGAACCCTTCGCGAGAATGTCCAAAGTTTCAGCGGGATTTCCAAAATGTTGAGAGGAACACGAAACATGTCAACCTTGGTTTTGAGAATCTCTCCCGGAGTTTGAGAGATTTGGACGTGAAAGGGTACCAGTCTTGTCGGGGATTGGGAACCCTTCACCACAATGTCCAAAGTTTCAGCGGGATTTCCAAAATGTTGAGAGGAACTCGAAACATGTCAACCTCGGTTTTGAGAATCTCTCCCGGAGTTTGAGAGATTTGGACGTGAAAGGGTACCAGTCTTGTCGGGGATTGGGAACCCTTCGCCACAATGTCCAAAGTTTCAGCGGGATTTCCAAAATGTTGAGAGGAACTCGAAACATGTGAACCTTGGTTTTGAGAATCTCTCCCGGAGTTTGAGAGATTTGGACGTGAAAGGGTACCAGTCTTGTCGGGGATTGGGAACCCTTCGCGAGAATGTCCAAAGTTTCAGCGGGATTTCCAAAATGTTGAGAGGAACTCGAATCATGTCAACCTTGGTTTTGAGAATCTCTCCCGGAGTTTGAGAGATTTGGACGTGAAAGGGTACCAGTCTTGTCGGGGATTGGGAACCCTTCACCACAATGTCCAAAGTTTCAGCGGGATTTCCAAAATGTTGAAAGGAACTCGAAACATGTGAACCTTGGTTTTGAGAATCTCTCCCGGAGTTTGAGAGATTTGGACGTGAAAGGGTACCAGTCTTGTCGGGGATTGGGAACCCTTCGCGAGAATGTCCAAAGTTTCAGCGGGATTTCCAAAATGTTGAGAGGAACTCGAAACATGTCAACCTTGGTTTTTAGAATCTCTCCCGGAGTTTGAGAGATTTGGACGTGAAAGGGTACCAGTCTTGTCGGGGATTGGGAACCCTTCGCGAGAATGTCCAAAGTTTCAGCGGGATTTCCAAAATGTTGAGAGGAACTCGAAACATGTCAACCTCGGTTTTGAGAATCTCTCCCGGAGTTTGAGAGATTTGGACGTGAAAGGGTACCAGTCTTGTCGGGGATTGGGAACCCTTCGCGAGAATGTCCAAAGTTTCAGCGGGATTTCCAAAATGTTGAGAGGAACACGAAACATGTCAACCTTGGTTTTGAGAATCTCTCCCGGAGTTTGAGAGATTTGGACGTGAAAGGGTACCAGTCTTGTCGGGGATTGGGAACCCTTCGCGAGAATGTCCAAAGTTTCAGCGGGATTTCCAAAATGTTGAGAGGAACTCGAAACATGTCAACCTTGGTTTTGAGAATCTCTCCCGGAGTTTGAGAGATTTGGACGTGAAAGGGTACCAGTCTTGTCGGGGATTGGGAACCCTTCGCGAGAATGTCCAAAGTTTCAGCGGGATTTCCAAAATGTTGAGAGGAACTCGAAACATGTTAACCTTGGTTTTGAGAATCTCTCCCGGAGTTTGAGAGATTTGGACGTGAAAGGGTACCAGTCTTGTCGGGGATTGGGAACCCTTCGCCAGAATGTCCAAAGTTTCAGCGGGATTTCCAAAATGTTGAGAGGAACTCGAAACATGTCAACCTTGGTTTTGAGAATCTCTCCCGGAGTTCGAGAGATTTGGACGTGAAAGGGTACCAGTCTTGTCGGGGATTGGGAACCCTTCGCGAGAATGTCCAAAGTTTCAGCGGGATTTCCAAAATGTTGAGAGGAACTCGAAACATGTCAACCTCGGTTTTGAGAATCTCTCCCGGAGTTTGAGAGATTTGGACGTGAAAGGGTACCAGTCTTGTCGGGGATTGGGAACCCTTCGCAAGAATGTCCAAAGTTTCAGCGGGATTTCCAAAATGTTGAGAGGAACTCGAAACATGTCAACCTCGGTTTTGAGAATCTCTCCCGGAGTTTGAGAGATTTGGACGTGAAAGGGTACCAGTCTTGTCGGGGATTGGGAACCCTTCGCCAGAATGTCCAAAGTTTCAGCGGGATTTCCAAAATGTTGAGAGGAACTCGAAACATGTCAACCTCGGTTTTGAGAATCTCTCCCGGAGTTTGAGAGATTTGGACGTGAAAGGGTACCAGTCTTGTCGGGGATTGGGAACCCTTCGCCAGAATGTCCAAAGTTTCAGCGGGATTTCCAAAATGTTGAGAGGAACTCGAAACATGTGAACCTTGGTTTTGAGAATCTCTCCCGGAGTTCGAGAGATTTGAACGTGAAAGGGTACCAGTCTTGTCGGGGATTGGGAACCCTTCGCGAGAATGTCCAAAGTTTCAGCGGGATTTCCAAAATGTTGAGAGGAACTCGAAACATGTCAACCTTGGTTTTGAGAATCTCTCCCGGAGTTTGAGAGATTTGGACGTGAAAGGGTACCAGTCTTGTCGGGGATTGGGAACCCTTCGCGAGAATGTCCAAAGTTTCAGCGGGATTTCCAAAATGTTGAGAGGAACTCGAATCATGTCAACCTTGGTTTTGAGAATCTCTCCCGGAGTTTGAGAGATTTGGACGTGAAAGGGTACCAGTCTTGTCGGGGATTGGGAACCCTTCACCACAATGTCCAAAGTTTCAGCGGGATTTCCAAAATGTTGAAAAGAACTCGAAACATGTGAACCTTGGTTTTGAGAATCTCTCCCGGAGTTTGAGAGATTTGGACGTGAAAGGGTACCAGTCTTGTCGGGGATTGGGAACCCTTCGCGAGAATGTCCAAAGTTTCAGCGGGATTTCCAAAATGTTGAGAGGAACTCGAAACATGTCAACCTCGGTTTTGAGAATCTCTCCCGGAGTTTGAGAGATTTGGACCTGAAAGGGTACCAGTCTTGTCGGGGATTGGGAACCCTTCGCGAGAATGTCCAAAGTTTCAGCGGGATTTCCAAAATGTTGAGAGGAACTCGAAACATGTCAACCTTGGTTTTGAGAATCTCTCCCGGAGTTTGAGAGATTTGGACGTGAAAGGGTACCAGTCTTGTCGGGGATTGGGAACCCTTCGCCAGAATGTCCAAAGTTTCAGCGGGATTTCCAAAATGTTGAGAGGAACTCGAAACATGTCAACCTTGGTTTTGAGAATCTCTCCCGGAGTTTGAGAGATTTGGACGTGAAAGGGTACCAGTCTTGTCGGGGATTGGGAACCCTTCGCCAGAATGTCCAAAGTTTCAGCGGGATTTCCAAAATGTTGAGAGGAACTCGAAACATGTCAACCTTGGTTTTGAGAATCTCTCCCGGAGTTTGAGAGATTTGGACGTGAAAGGGTACCAGTCTTGTCGGGGATTGGGAACCCTTCGCGAGAATGTCCAAAGTTTCAGCGGGATTTCCAAAATGTTGACAGGAACTCGAAACATGTCAACCTCGGTTTTGAGAATCTCTCCCGGAGTTTGAGAGATTTGGACGTGAAAGGGTACCAGTCTTGTCGGGGATTGGGAACCCTTCGCGAGAATGTCCAAAGTTTCAGCGGGATTTCCAAAATGTTGAGAGGAACTCGAAACATGCCAACCTCGGTTTTGAGAATCTCTCCCGGAGTTTGAGAGATTTGGACGTGAAAGGGTACCAGTCTTGTCGGGGATTGGGAACCCTTCGCCAGAATGTCCAAAGTTTCAGCGGGATTTCCAAAATGTTGAGAGGAACTCGAAACATGTCAACCTTGGTTTTGAGAATCTCTCCCGGAGTTCGAGAGATTTGGACGTGAAAGGGTACCAGTCTTGTCGGGGATTGGGAACTCTTCGCGAGAATGTCCAAAGTTTCAGCGGGATTTCCAAAATGTTGAGAGGAACTCGAAACATGTCAACCTCGGTTTTGAGAATCTCTCCCGGAGTTTGAGAGATTTGGACGTGAAAGGGTACCAGTCTTGTCGGGGATTGGGAACCCTTCGCAAGAATGTCCAAAGTTTCAGCGGGATTTCCAAAATGTTGAGAGGAACTCGAAACATGTCAACCTTGGTTTTGAGAATCTCTCCCGGAGTTTGAGAGATTTGGACGTGAAAGGGTACCAGTCTTGTCGGGGATTGGGAACCCTTCGCCAGAATGTCCAAAGTTTCAGCGGGATTTCCAAAATGTTGAGAGGAACTCGAAACATGTCAACCTCGGTTTTGAGAATCTCTCCCGGAGTTTGAGAGATTTGGACGTGAAAGGGTACCAGTCTTGTCGGGGATTGGGAACCCTTCGCGAGAATGTCCAAAGTTTCAGCGGGATTTCCAAAATGTTGAGAGGAACTCGAAACATGTCAACCTTGGTTTTGAGAATCTCTCCCGGAGTTTGAGAGATTTGGACGTGAAAGGGTACCAGTCTTGTCGGGGATTGGGAACCCTTCGCGAGAATGTCCAAAGTTTCAGCGGGATTTCCAAAATGTTGAGAGGAACTCGAATCATGTCAACCTTGGTTTTGAGAATCTCTCACGGAGTTTGAGAGATTTGGACGTGAAAGGGTACCAGTCTTGTCGGGGATTGGGAACCCTTCACCACAATGTCCAAAGTTTCAGCGGGATTTCCAAAATGTTGAAAAGAACTCGAAACATGTGAACCTTGGTTTTGAGAATCTCTCCCGGAGTTTGAGAGATTTGGACGTGAAAGGGTACCAGTCTTGTCGGGGATTGGGAACCCTTCGCGAGAATGTCCAAAGTTTCAGCGGGATTTCCAAAATGTTGAGAGGAACTCGAAACATGTCAACCTCGGTTTTGAGAATCTCTCCCGGAGTTTGAGAGATTTGGACGTGAAAGGGTACCAGTCTTGTCGGGGATTGGGAACCCTTCGCGAGAATGTCCAAAGTTTCAGCGGGATTTCCAAAATGTTGAGAGGAACACGAAACATGTCAACCTTGGTTTTGAGAATCTCTCCCGGAGTTTGAGAGATTTGGACGTGAAAGGGTACCAGTCTTGTCGGGGATTGGGAACCCTTCGCGAGAATGTCCAAAGTTTCAGCGGGATTTCCAAAATGTTGACAGGAACTCGAAACATGTCAACCTTGGTTTTGAGAATCTCTCCCGGAGTTTGAGAGATTTGGACGTGAAAGGGTACCAGTCTTGTAGGGGATTGGGAACCCTTCGCCAGAATGTCCAAAGTTTCAGCGGGATTTCCAAAATGTTGAGAGGAACTCGAAACATGTCAACCTTGGTTTTGAGAATCTCTCCCGGAGTTTGAGAGATTTGGACGTGAAAGGGTACCAGTCTTGTCGGGGATTGGGAACTCTTCGCGAGAATGTCCAAAGTTTCAGCGGGATTTCCAAAATGTTGAGAGGAACTCGAAACATGTCAACCTTGGTTTTGAGAATCTCTCCCGGAGTTTGAGAGATTTGGACGTGAAAGGTTACCAGTCTTGTCGGGGATTGGGAACCCTTCGCGAGAATGTCCAAAGTTTCAGCGGGATTTCCAAAATGTTGAGAGGAACTCGAAACATGTCAACCTTGGTTTTGAGAATCTCTCCCGGAGTTTGAGAGATTTGGACGTGAAAGGGTACCAGTCTTGTCGGGGATTGGGAACCCTTCGCGAGAATGTCCAAAGTTTCAGCGGGATTTCCAAAATGTTGAGAGGAACTCGAAACATGTCAACCTTGGTTTTGAGAATCTCTCCCGGAGTTTGAGAGATTTGGACGTGAAAGGGTACCAGTCTTGTCGGGGATTGGGAACCCTTCGCGAGAATGTCCAAAGTTTCAGCGGGATTTCCAAAATGTTGAGAGGAACTCGAAACATGTCAACCTCGGTTTTGAGAATCTCTCACGGAGTTTGAGAGATTTGGACGTGAAAGGGTACCAGTCTTGTCGGGGATTGGGAACCCTTCGCCAGAATGTCCAAAGTTTCAGCGGGATTTCCAAAATGTTGAGAGGAACTCGAAACATGTCAACCTTGGTTTTGAGAATCTCTCCCGGAGTTTGAGAGATTTGGACGTGAAAGGGTACCAGTCTTGTCGGGGATTGGGAACCCTTCGCGAGAATGTCCAAAGTTTCAGCGGGATTTCCAAAATGTTGAGAGGAACTCGAAACATGTCAACCTTGGTTTTGAGAATCTCTCCCGGAGTTTGAGAGATTTGGACGTGAAAGGGTACCAGTCTTGTCGGGGATTGGGAACCCTTCGCGAGAATGTCCAAAGTTTCAGCGGGATTTCCAAAATGTTGAGAGGAACTCGAAACATGTCAACCTTGGTTTTGAGAATCTCTCCCGGAGTTTGAGAGATTTGGACGTGAAAGGGTACCAGTCTTGTCGGGGATTGGGAACCCTTCGCGAGAATGTCCAAAGTTTCAGCGGGATCTCCAAAATGTTGAGAGGAACTCGAAACATGTCAACCTTGGTTTTGAGAATC
This sequence comes from Streptopelia decaocto, assembly GCF_964273445.1. Lineage (NCBI taxonomy): Eukaryota > Metazoa > Chordata > Aves > Columbiformes > Columbidae > Streptopelia > Streptopelia decaocto. The sequence goes on along the minus strand of NW_028115517.1, from coordinate 262,422 downwards.
TCTCCCGGAGTTTGAGAGATTTGGACGTGAAAGGGTACCAGTCTTGTCGGGGATTGGGAACCCTTCACCACAATGTCCAAAGTTTCAGCGGGATTTCCAAAATGTTGAAAAGAACTCGAAACATGTGAACCTTGGTTTTGAGAATCTCTCCCGGAGTTTGAGAGATTTGGACGTGAAAGGGTACCAGTCTTGTCGGGGATTGGGAACCCTTCGCGAGAATGTCCAAAGTTTCAGCGGGATTTCCAAAATGTTGAGAGGAACTCGAAACATGTCAACCTTGGTTTTGAGAATCTCTCCCGGAGTTTGAGAGATTTGGACGTGAAAGGGTACCAGTCTTGTCGGGGATTGGGAACCCTTCGCGAGAATGTCCAAAGTTTCAGCGGGATTTCCAAAATGTTGAGAGGAACTCGAAACATGTCAACCTCGGTTTTGAGAATCTCTCCCGGAGTTTGAGAGATTTGGACGTGAAAGGGTACCAGTCTTGTCGGGGATTGGGAACCCTTCGCCAGAATGTCCAAAGTTTCAGCGGGATTTCCAAAATGTTGAGAAGAACTCGAAACATGTCAACCTTGGTTTTGAGAATCTCTCCCGGAGTTTGAGAGATTTGGACGTGAAAGGGTACCAGTCTTGTCGGGGATTGGGAACCCTTCGCGAGAATGTCCAAAGTTTCAGCGGGATTTCCAAAATGTTGAGAGGAACTCGAAACATGTCAACCTCGGTTTTGAGAATCTCTCCCGGAGTTTGAGAGATTTGGACGTGAAAGGGTACCAGTCTTGTCGGGGATTGGGAACCCTTCGCAAGAATGTCCAAAGTTTCAGCGGGATTTCCAAAATGTTGAGAGGAACTCGAAACATGTCAACCTTGGTTTTGAGAATCTCTCCCGGAGTTTGAGAGATTTGGACGTGAAAGGGTACCAGTCTTGTCGGGGATTGGGAACCCTTCGCCAGAATGTCCAAAGTTTCAGCGGGATTTCCAAAATGTTGAGAGGAACTCGAAACATGTCAACCTCGATTTTGAGAATCTCTCCCGGAGTTTGAGAGATTTGGACCTGAAAGGGTACCAGTCTTGTCGGGGATTGGGAACCCTTCGCGAGAATGTCCAAAGTTTCAGCGGGATTTCCAAAATGTTGAGAGGAACTCGAAACATGTCAACCTTGGTTTTGAGAATCTCTCCCGGAGTTTGAGAGATTTGGACGTGAAAGGGTACCAGTCTTGTCGGGGATTGGGAACCCTTCGCGAGAATGTCCAAAGTTTCAGCGGGATTTCCAAAATGTTGAGAGGAACTCGAAACATGTCAACCTTGGTTTTGAGAATCTCTCCCGGAGTTTGAGAGATTTGGACGTGAAAGGGTACCAGTCTTGTCGGGGATTGGGAACCCTTCGCGAGAATGTCCAAAGTTTCAGCGGGATTTCCAAAATGTTGAGAGGAACTCGAAACATGTGAACCTTGGTTTTGAGAATCTCTCCCGGAGTTTGAGAGATTTGGACGTGAAAGGGTACCAGTCTTGTCGGGGATTGGGAACCCTTCGCGAGAATGTCCAAAGTTTCAGCGGGATTTCCAAAATGTTGAGAGGAACTCGAATCATGTCAACCTTGGTTTTGAGAATCTCTCACGGAGTTTGAGAGATTTGGACGTGAAAGGGTACCAGTCTTGTCGGGGATTGGGAACCCTTCACCACAATGTCCAAAGTTTCAGCGGGATTTCCAAAATGTTGAAAAGAACTCGAAACATGTGAACCTTGGTTTTGAGAATCTCTCCCGGAGTTTGAGAGATTTGGACGTGAAAGGGTACCAGTCTTGTCGGGGATTGGGAACCCTTCGCGAGAATGTCCAAAGTTTCAGCGGGATTTCCAAAATGTTGAGAGGAACTCGAAACATGTCAACCTCGGTTTTGAGAATCTCTCCCGGAGTTTGAGAGATTTGGACCTGAAAGGGTACCAGTCTTGTCGGGGATTGGGAACCCTTCGCGAGAATGTCCAAAGTTTCAGCGGGATTTCCAAAATGTTGAGAGGAACTCGAAACATGTCAACCTCGGTTTTGAGAATCTCTCCCGGAGTTTGAGAGATTTGGACGTGAAAGGGTACCAGTCTTGTCGGGGATTGGGAGCCCTTCGCGAGAATGTCCAAAGTTTCAGCGGGATTTCCAAAATGTTGAGAGGAACTCGAAACATGTCAACCTTGGTTTTGAGAATCTCTCCCGGAGTTTGAGAGATTTGGACGTGAAAGGGTACCAGTCTTGTCGGGGATTGGGAACCCTTCGCGAGAATGTCCAAAGTTTCAGCGGGATTTCCAAAATGTTGACAGGAACTCGAAACATGTCAACCTTGGTTTTGAGAATCTCTCCCGGAGTTTGAGAGATTTGGACGTGAAAGGGTACCAGTCTTGTAGGGGATTGGGAACCCTTCGCGAGAATGTCCAAAGTTTCAGCGGGATTTCCAAAATGTTGAGAGGAACTCGAAACATGTGAACCTCGGTTTTGAGAATCTCTCCCGGAGTTTGAGAGATTTGGACGTGAAAGGGTACCAGTCTTGTCGGGGATTGGGAACTCTTCGCGAGAATGTCCAAAGTTTCAGCGGGATTTCCAAAATGTTGAGAGGAACTCGAAACATGTCAACCTTGGTTTTGAGAATCTCTCCCGGAGTTTGAGAGATTTGGACGTGAAAGGGTACCAGTCTTGTCGGGGATTGGGAACCCTTCGCGAGAATGTCCAAAGTTTCAGCGGGATTTCCAAAATGTTGAGAGGAACTCGAAACATGTCAACCTTGGTTTTGAGAATCTCTCCCGGAGTTTGAGAGATTTGGACGTGAAAGGGTACCAGTCTTGTCGGGGATTGGGAACCCTTCGCGAGAATGTCCAAAGTTTCAGCGGGATTTCCAAAATGTTGAGAGGAACTCGAAACATGTCAACCTTGGTTTTGAGAATCTCTCCCGGAGTTTGAGAGATTTGGACGTGAAAGGGTACCAGTCTTGTCGGGGATTGGGAACCCTTCGCGAGAATGTCCAAAGTTTCAGCGGGATCTCCAAAATGTTGAGAGGAACTCGAAACATGTCAACCTTGGTTTTGAGAATCTCTCCCGGAGTTTGAGAGATTTGGACGTGAAAGGGTACCAGTCTTGTCGGGGATTGGGAACCCTTCACCACAATGTCCAAAGTTTCAGCGGGATTTCCAAAATGTTGAAAAGAACTCGAAACATGTGAACCTTGGTTTTGAGAATCTCTCCCGGAGTTTGAGAGATTTGGACGTGAAAGGGTACCAGTCTTGTCGGGGATTGGGAACCCTTCGCGAGAATGTCCAAAGTTTCAGCGGGATTTCCAAAATGTTGAGAGGAACTCGAAACATGTCAACCTTGGTTTTGAGAATCTCTCCCGGAGTTTGAGAGATTTGGACGTGAAAGGGTACCAGTCTTGTCGGGGATTGGGAACCCTTCGCGAGAATGTCCAAAGTTTCAGCGGGATTTCCAAAATGTTGAGAGGAACTCGAAACATGTCAACCTCGGTTTTGAGAATCTCTCCCGGAGTTTGAGAGATTTGGACGTGAAAGGGTACCAGTCTTGTCGGGGATTGGGAACCCTTCGCCAGAATGTCCAAAGTTTCAGCGGGATTTCCAAAATGTTGAGAAGAACTCGAAACATGTCAACCTTGGTTTTGAGAATCTCTCCCGGAGTTTGAGAGATTTGGACGTGAAAGGGTACCAGTCTTGTCGGGGATTGGGAACCCTTCGCGAGAATGTCCAAAGTTTCAGCGGGATTTCCAAAATGTTGAGAGGAACTCGAAACATGTCAACCTCGGTTTTGAGAATCTCTCCCGGAGTTTGAGAGATTTGGACGTGAAAGGGTACCAGTCTTGTCGGGGATTGGGAACCCTTCGCAAGAATGTCCAAAGTTTCAGCGGGATTTCCAAAATGTTGAGAGGAACTCGAAACATGTCAACCTCGGTTTTGAGAATCTCTCCCGGAGTTTGAGAGATTTGGACGTGAAAGGGTACCAGTCTTGTCGGGGATTGGGAACCCTTCGCCAGAATGTCCAAAGTTTCAGCGGGATTTCCAAAATGTTGAGAGGAACTCGAAACATGTCAACCTCGATTTTGAGAATCTCTCCCGGAGTTTGAGAGATTTGGACGTGAAAGGGTACCAGTCTTGTCGGGGATTGGGAACCCTTCGCGAGAATGTCCAAAGTTTCAGCGGGATTTCCAAAATGTTGAGAGGAACTCGAAACATGTCAACCTTGGTTTTGAGAATCTCTCCCGGAGTTTGAGAGATTTGGACGTGAAAGGGTACCAGTCTTGTCGGGGATTGGGAACCCTTCGCGAGAATGTCCAAAGTTTCAGCGGGATTTCCAAAATGTTGAGAGGAACTCGAAACATGTCAACCTTGGTTTTGAGAATCTCTCCCGGAGTTTGAGAGATTTGGACGTGAAAGGGTACCAGTCTTGTCGGGGATTGGGAACCCTTCGCGAGAATGTCCAAAGTTTCAGCGGGATTTCCAAAATGTTGAGAGGAACTCGAAACATGTGAACCTTGGTTTTGAGAATCTCTCCCGGAGTTTGAGAGATTTGGACGTGAAAGGGTACCAGTCTTGTCGGGGATTGGGAACCCTTCGCGAGAATGTCCAAAGTTTCAGCGGGATTTCCAAAATGTTGAGAGGAACTCGAATCATGTCAACCTTGGTTTTGAGAATCTCTCACGGAGTTTGAGAGATTTGGACGTGAAAGGGTACCAGTCTTGTCGGGGATTGGGAACCCTTCACCACAATGTCCAAAGTTTCAGCGGGATTTCCAAAATGTTGAAAAGAACTCGAAACATGTGAACCTTGGTTTTGAGAATCTCTCCCGGATTTTGAGAGATTTGGACGTGAAAGGGTACCAGTCTTGTCGGGGATTGGGAACCCTTCGCGAGAATGTCCAAAGTTTCAGCGGGATTTCCAAAATGTTGAGAGGAACTCGAAACATGTCAACCTCGGTTTTGAGAATCTCTCCCGGAGTTTGAGAGATTTGGACCTGAAAGGGTACCAGTCTTGTCGGGGATTGGGAACCCTTCGCGAGAATGTCCAAAGTTTCAGCGGGATTTCCAAAATGTTGAGAGGAACTCGAAACATGTCAACCTCGGTTTTGAGAATCTCTCCCGGAGTTTGAGAGATTTGGACGTGAAAGGGTACCAGTCTTGTCGGGGATTGGGAGCCCTTCGCGAGAATGTCCAAAGTTTCAGCGGGATTTCCAAAATGTTGAGAGGAACTCGAAACATGTCAACCTTGGTTTTGAGAATCTCTCCCGGAGTTTGAGAGATTTGGACGTGAAAGGGTACCAGTCTTGTCGGGGATTGGGAACCCTTCGCGAGAATGTCCAAAGTTTCAGCGGGATTTCCAAAATGTTGACAGGAACTCGAAACATGTCAACCTTGGTTTTGAGAATCTCTCCCGGAGTTTGAGAGATTTGGACGTGAAAGGGTACCAGTCTTGTAGGGGATTGGGAACCCTTCGCGAGAATGTCCAAAGTTTCAGCGGGATTTCCAAAATGTTGAGAGGAACTCGAAACATGTGAACCTCGGTTTTGAGAATCTCTCCCGGAGTTTGAGAGATTTGGACGTGAAAGGGTACCAGTCTTGTCGGGGATTGGGAACTCTTCGCGAGAATGTCCAAAGTTTCAGCGGGATTTCCAAAATGTTGAGAGGAACTCGAAACATGTCAACCTTGGTTTTGAGAATCTCTCCCGGAGTTTGAGAGATTTGGACGTGAAAGGGTACCAGTCTTGTCGGGGATTGGGAACCCTTCGCGAGAATGTCCAAAGTTTCAGCGGGATTTCCAAAATGTTGAGAGGAACTCGAAACATGTCAACCTTGGTTTTGAGAATCTCTCCCGGAGTTTGAGAGATTTGGACGTGAAAGGGTACCAGTCTTGTCGGGGATTGGGAACCCTTCGCGAGAATGTCCAAAGTTTCAGCGGGATTTCCAAAATGTTGAGAGGAACTCGAAACATGTCAACCTCGGTTTTGAGAATCTCTCCCGGAGTTTGAGAGATTTGGACGTGAAAGGGTACCAGTCTTGTCGGGGATTGGGAACCCTTCGCCAGAATGTCCAAAGTTTCAGCGGGATTTCCAAAATGTTGAGAGGAACTCGAAACATGTCAACCTTGGTTTTGAGAATCTCTCCCGGAGTTTGAGAGATTTGGACGTGAAAGGGTACCAGTCTTGTCGGGGATTGGGAACCCTTCGCGAGAATGTCCAAAGTTTCAGCGGGATTTCCAAAATGTTGAGAGGAACTCGAAACATGTCAACCTTGGTTTTGAGAATCTCTCCCGGAGTTTGAGAGATTTGGACGTGAAAGGGTACCAGTCTTGTCGGGGATTGGGAACCCTTCGCGAGAATGTCCAAAGTTTCAGCGGGATTTCCAAAATGTTGAGAGGAACTCGAAACATGTCAACCTTGGTTTTGAGAATCTCTCCCGGAGTTTGAGAGATTTGGACGTGAAAGGGTACCAGTCTTGTCGGGGATTGGGAACCCTTCGCGAGAATGTCCAAAGTTTCAGCGGGATCTCCAAAATGTTGAGAGGAACTCGAAACATGTCAACCTTGGTTTTGAGAATCTTAGCCGGAGTTTGAGAGATTTGGACGTGAAAGGGTACCAGTCTTGTCGGGGATTGGGAACCCTTCACCACAATGTCCAAAGTTTCAGCGGGATTTCCAAAATGTTGAAAAGAACTCGAAACATGTGAACCTTGGTTTTGAGAATCTCTCCCGGAGTTTGAGAGATTTGGACGTGAAAGGGTACCAGTCTTGTCGGGGATTGGGAACCCTTCGCGAGAATGTCCAAAGTTTCAGCGGGATTTCCAAAATGTTGAGAGGAACTCGAAACATGTCAACCTCGGTTTTGAGAATCTCTCCCGGAGTTTGAGAGATTTGGACGTGAAAGGGTACCAGTCTTGTCGGGGATTGGGAACCCTTCGCCAGAATGTCCAAAGTTTCAGCGGGATTTCCAAAATGTTGAGAAGAACTCGAAACATGTCAACCTTGGTTTTGAGAATCTCTCCCGGAGTTTGAGAGATTTGGACGTGAAAGGGTACCAGTCTTGTCGGGGATTGGGAACCCTTCGCGAGAATGTCCAAAGTTTCAGCGGGATTTCCAAAATGTTGAGAGGAACTCGAAACATGTCAACCTCGGTTTTGAGAATCTCTCCCGGAGTTTGAGAGATTTGGACGTGAAAGGGTACCAGTCTTGTCGGGGATTGGGAACCCTTCGCAAGAATGTCCAAAGTTTCAGCGGGATTTCCAAAATGTTGAGAGGAACTCGAAACATGTCAACCTCGGTTTTGAGAATCTCTCCCGGAGTTTGAGAGATTTGGACGTGAAAGGGTACCAGTCTTGTCGGGGATTGGGAACCCTTCGCGAGAATGTCCAAAGTTTCAGCGGGATTTCCAAAATGTTGAGAGGAACTCGAAACATGTCAACCTCGATTTTGAGAATCTCTCCCGGAGTTTGAGAGATTTGGACGTGAAAGGGTACCAGTCTTGTCGGGGATTGGGAACCCTTCGCGAGAATGTCCAAAGTTTCAGCGGGATTTCCAAAATGTTGAGAGGAACTCGAAACATGTCAACCTTGGTTTTGAGAATCTCTCCCGGAGTTTGAGAGATTTGGACGTGAAAGGGTACCAGTCTTGTCGGGGATTGGGAACCCTTCGCGAGAATGTCCAAAGTTTCAGCGGGATTTCCAAAATGTTGAGAGGAACTCGAAACATGTCAACCTTGGTTTTGAGAATCTCTCCCGGAGTTTGAGAGATTTGGACGTGAAAGGGTACCAGTCTTGTCGGGGATTGGGAACCCTTCGCGAGAATGTCCAAAGTTTCAGCGGGATTTCCAAAATGTTGAGAGGAACTCGAAACATGTCAACCTTGGTTTTGAGAATCTCTCCCGGAGTTTGAGAGATTTGGACGTGAAAGGGTACCAGTCTTGTCGGGGATTGGGAACCCTTCGCGAGAATGTCCAAAGTTTCAGCGGGATTTCCAAAATGTTGAGAGGAACTCGAATCATGTCAACCTTGGTTTTGAGAATCTCTCACGGAGTTTGAGAGATTTGGACGTGAAAGGGTACCAGTCTTGTCGGGGATTGGGAACCCTTCACCACAATGTCCAAAGTTTCAGCGGGATTTCCAAAATGTTGAAAAGAACTCGAAACATGTGAACCTTGGTTTTGAGAATCTCTCCCGGAGTTTGAGAGATTTGGACGTGAAAGGGTACCAGTCTTGTCGGGGATTGGGAACCCTTCGCGAGAATGTCCAAAGTTTCAGCGGGATTTCCAAAATGTTGAGAGGAACTCGAAACATGTCAACCTCGATTTTGAGAATCTCTCCCGGAGTTTGAGAGATTTGGACGTGAAAGGGTACCAGTCTTGTCGGGGATTGGGAACCCTTCGCGAGAATGTCCAAAGTTTCAGCGGGATTTCCAAAATGTTGAGAGGAACTCGAAACATGTCAACCTTGGTTTTGAGAATCTCTCCCGGAGTTTGAGAGATTTGGACGTGAAAGGGTACCAGTCTTGTCGGGGATTGGGAACCCTTCGCGAGAATGTCCAAAGTTTCAGCGGGATTTCCAAAATGTTGAGAGGAACTCGAAACATGTCAACCTTGGTTTTGAGAATCTCTCCCGGAGTTTGAGAGATTTGGACGTGAAAGGGTACCAGTCTTGTCGGGGATTGGGAACCCTTCGCGAGAATGTCCAAAGTTTCAGCGGGATTTCCAAAATGTTGAGAGGAACTCGAAACATGTCAACCTTGGTTTTGAGAATCTCTCCCGGAGTTTGAGAGATTTGGACGTGAAAGGGTACCAGTCTTGTCGGGGATTGGGAACCCTTCGCGAGAATGTCAAAAGTTTCAGCGGGATTTCCAAAATGTTGAGAGGAACTCGAATCATGTCAACCTTGGTTTTGAGAATCTCTCACGGAGTTTGAGAGATTTGGACGTGAAAGGGTACCAGTCTTGTCGGGGATTGGGAACCCTTCACCACAATGTCCAAAGTTTCAGCGGGATTTCCAAAATGTTGAAAAGAACTCGAAACATGTGAACCTTGGTTTTGAGAATCTCTCCCGGAGTTTGAGAGATTTGGACGTGAAAGGGTACCAGTCTTGTCGGGGATTGGGAACCCTTCGCGAGAATGTCCAAAGTTTCAGCGGGATTTCCAAAATGTTGAGAGGAACTCGAAACATGTCAACCTCGGTTTTGAGAATCTCTCCCGGAGTTTGAGAGATTTGGACCTGAAAGGGTACCAGTCTTGTCGGGGATTGGGAACCCTTCGCGAGAATGTCCAAAGTTTCAGAGGGATTTCCAAAATGTTGAGAGGAACTCGAAACATGTCAACCTCGGTTTTGAGAATCTCTCCCGGAGTTTGAGAGATTTGGACGTGAAAGGGTACCAGTCTTGTCGGGGATTGGGAGCCCTTCGCGAGAATGTCCAAAGTTTCAGCGGGATTTCCAAAATGTTGAGAGGAACTCGAAACATGTCAACCTTGGTTTTGAGAATCTCTCCCGGAGTTTGAGAGATTTGGACGTGAAAGGGTACCAGTCTTGTCGGGGATTGGGAACCCTTCGCGAGAATGTCCAAAGTTTCAGCGGGATTTCCAAAATGTTGACAGGAACTCGAAACATGTCAACCTTGGTTTTGAGAATCTCTCCCGGAGTTTGAGAGATTTGGACGTGAAAGGGTACCAGTCTTGTAGGGGATTGGGAACCCTTCGCGAGAATGTCCAAAGTTTCAGCGGGATTTCCAAAATGTTGAGAGGAACTCGAAACATGTGAACCTCGGTTTTGAGAATCTCTCCCGGAGTTTGAGAGATTTGGACGTGAAAGGGTACCAGTCTTGTCGGGGATTGGGAACTCTTCGCGAGAATGTCCAAAGTTTCAGCGGGATTTCCAAAATGTTGAGAGGAACTCGAAACATGTCAACCTTGGTTTTGAGAATCTCTCCCGGAGTTTGAGAGATTTGGACGTGAAAGGGTACCAGTCTTGTCGGGGATTGGGAACCCTTCGCGAGAATGTCCAAAGTTTCAGCGGGATTTCCAAAATGTTGAGAGGAACTCGAAACATGTCAACCTTGGTTTTGAGAATCTCTCCCGGAGTTTGAGAGATTTGGACGTGAAAGGGTACCAGTCTTGTCGGGGATTGGGAACCCTTCGCCAGAATGTCCAAAGTTTCAGCGGGATTTCCAAAATGTTGAGAGGAACTCGAAACATGTCAACCTTGGTTTTGAGAATCTCTCCCGGAGTTTGAGAGATTTGGACGTGAAAGGGTACCAGTCTTGTCGGGGATTGGGAACCCTTCGCGAGAATGTCCAAAGTTTCAGCGGGATTTCCAAAATGTTGACAGGAACTCGAAACATGTCAACCTCGGTTTTGAGAATCTCTCCCGGAGTTTGAGAGATTTGGACGTGAAAGGGTACCAGTCTTGTCGGGGATTGGGAACCCTTCGCGAGAATGTCCAAAGTTTCAGCGGGATTTCCAAAATGTTGAGAGGAACTCGAAACATGTCAACCTTGGTTTTGAGAATCTCTCCCGGAGTTCGAGAGATTTGGACGTGAAAGGGTACCAGTCTTGTCGGGGATTGGGAACCCTTCGCGAGAATGTCCAAAGTTTCAGCGGGATTTCCAAAATGTTGAGAGGAACTCGAAACATGTCAACCTCGGTTTTGAGAATCTCTCCCGGAGTTTGAGAGATTTGGACGTGAAAGGGTACCAGTCTTGTCGGGGATTGGGAACCCTTCGCAAGAATGTCCAAAGTTTCAGCGGGATTTCCAAAATGTTGAGAGGAACTCGAAACATGTCAACCTCGGTTTTGAGAATCTCTCCCGGAGTTTGAGAGATTTGGACGTGAAAGGGTACCAGTCTTGTCGGGGATTGGGAACCCTTCGCGAGAATGTCCAAAGTTTCAGCGGGATTTCCAAAATGTTGAGAGGAACTCGAAACATGTCAACCTCGGTTTTGAGAATCTCTCCCGGAGTTTGAGAGATTTGGACGTGAAAGGGTACCAGTCTTTTCGGGGATTGGGAACCCTTCGCCAGAATGTCCAAAGTTTCAGCGGGATTTCCAAAATGTTGAGAGGAACTCGAAACATGTCAACCTTGGTTTTGAGAATCTCTCCCGGAGTTTGAGAGATTTGGACGTGAAAGGGTACCAGTCTTGTCGGGGATTGGGAACCCTTCGCGAGAATGTCCAAAGTTTCAGCGGGATTTCCAAAATGTTGAGAGGAACTCGAAACATGTCAACCTTGGTTTTGAGAATCTCTCCCGGAGTTTGAGAGATTTGGACGTGAAAGGGTACCAGTCTTGTCGGGGATTGGGAACCCTTCGCGAGAATGTCCAAAGTTTCAGCGGGATTTCCAAAATGTTGAGAGGAACTCGAAACATGTCAACCTTGGTTTTGAGAATCTCTCCCGGAGTTTGAGAGATTTGGACGTGAAAGGGTACCAGTCTTGTCGGGGATTGGGAACCCTTCGCGAGAATGTCCAAAGTTTCAGCGGGATTTCCAAAATGTTGAGAGGAACTCGAATCATGTCAACCTTGGTTTTGAGAATCTCTCCCGGAGTTTGAGAGATTTGGACGTGAAAGGGTACCAGTCTTGTCGGGGATTGGGAACCCTTCGCGAGAATGTCCAAAGTTTCAGCGGGATTTCCAAAATGTTGAGAGGAACTCGAAACATGTCAACCTTGGTTTTGAGAATCTCTCCCGGAGTTTGAGAGATTTGGACGTGAAAGGGTACCAGTCTTGTCGGGGATTGGGAACCCTTCGCGAGAATGTCCAAAGTTTCAGCGGGATTTCCAAAATGTTGAGAGGAACACGAAACATGTCAACCTTGGTTTTGAGAATCTCTCCCGGAGTTTGAGAGATTTGGACGTGAAAGGGTACCAGTCTTGTCGGGGATTGGGAACCCTTCGCGAGAATGTCCAAAGTTTCAGCGGGATTTCCAAAATGTTGAGAGGAACTCGAAACATGTCAACCTTGGTTTTGAGAATCTCTCCCGGAGTTTGAGAGATTTGGACGTGAAAGGGTACCAGTCTTGTCGGGGATTGGGAACCCTTCGCGAGAATGTCCAAAGTTTCAGCGGGATTTCCAAAATGTTGAGAGGAACTCGAAACATGTCAACCTTGGTTTTGAGAATCTCTCCCGGAGTTTGAGAGATTTGGACGTGAAAGGGTACCAGTCTTGTCGGGGATTGGGAACCCTTCGCGAGAATGTCCAAAGTTTCAGCGGGATTTCCAAAATGTTGAGAGGAACTCGAAACATGTCAACCTTGGTTTTGAGAATCTCTCCCGGAGTTTGAGAGATTTGGACGTGAAAGGGTACCAGTCTTGTCGGGGATTGGGAACTCTTCGCGAGAATGTCCAAAGTTTCAGCGGGATTTCCAAAATGTTGAGAGGAACTCGAATCATGTCAACCTCGGTTTTGAGAATCTCTCCCGGAGTTTGAGAGATTTGGACGTGAAAGGGTACCAGTCTTGTCGGGGATTGGGAACCCTTCGCGAGAATGTCCAAAGTTTCAGCGGGATTTCCAAAATGTTGAGAGGAACTCGAAACATGTCAACCTTGGTTTTGAGAATCTCTCCCGGAGTTTGAGAGATTTGGACGTGAAAGGGTACCAGTCTTGTCGGGGATTGGGAACTCTTCACGAGAATGTCCAAAGTTTCAGCGGGATTTCCAAAATGTTGAGAGGAACTCGAATCATGTCAACCTTGGTTTTGAGAATCTCTCCCGGAGTTTGAGAGATTTGGACGTGAAAGGGTACCAGTCTTGTCGGGGATTGGGAACCCTTCGCGAGAATGTCCAAAGTTTCAGCGGGATTTCCAAAATGTTGAGAGGAACTCGAAACATGTCAACCTCGGTTTTGAGAATCTCTCCCGGAGTTTGAGAGATTTGGACGTGAAAGGGTACCAGTCTTGTCGGGGATTGGGCACCCTTCGCCAGAATGTCCAAAGTTTCAGCGGGATTTCCAAAATGTTGAGAGGAACTCGAAACATGTCAACCTTGGTTTTGAGAATCTCTCCCGGAGTTTGAGAGATTTGGACGTGAAAGGGTACCAGTCTTGTCGGGGATTGGGAACCCTTCGCGAGAATGTCCAAAGTTTCAGCGGGATTTCCAAAATGTTGAGAGGAACTCGAAACATGTCAACCTCGGTTTTGAGAATCTCTCCCGGAGTTTGAGAGATTTGGACGTGAAAGGGTACCAGTCTTGTCGGGGATTGGGAACCCTTCGCGAGAATGTCCAAAGTTTCAGCGGGATTTCCAAAATGTTGAGAGGAACTCGAAACATGTCAACCTCGGTTTTGAGAATCTCTCCCGGAGTTTGAGAGATTTGGACGTGAAAGGGTACCAGTCTTGTCGGGGATTGGGAACCCTTCGCGAGAATGTCCAAAGTTTCAGCGGGATTTCCAAAATGTTGAGAGGAACTCGAAACATGTCAACCTTGGTTTTGAGAATCTCTCCCGGAGTTTGAGAGATTTGGACGTGAAAGGGTACCAGTCTTGTCGGGGATTGGGAACCCTTCGCGAGAATGTCCAAAGTTTCAGCGGGATTTCCAAAATGTTGAGAGGAACTCGAAACATGTCAACCTTGGTTTTGAGAATCTCTCCCGGAGTTTGAGAGATTTGGACGTGAAAGGGTACCAGTCTTGTCGGGGATTGGGAACCCTTCGCGAGAATGTCCAAAGTTTCAGCGGGATTTCCAAAATGTTGAGAGGAACTCGAAACATGTCAACCTCGGTTTTGAGAATCTCTCCCGGAGTTTGAGAGATTTGGACGTGAAAGGGTACCAGTCTTGTCGGGGATTGGGAACCCTTCGCGAGAATGTCCAAAGTTTCAGCGGGATTTCCAAAATGTTGACAGGAACTCGAAACATGTCAACCTCGGTTTTGAGAATCTCTCCCGGAGTTTGAGAGATTTGGACGTGAAAGGGTACCAGTCTTGTCGGGGATTGGGAACCCTTCGCGAGAATGTCCAAAGTTTCAGTGGGATTTCCAAAATGTTGAGAGGAACACGAAACATGTCAACCTTGGTTTTGAGAATCTCTCCCGGAGTTTGAGAGATTTGGACGTGAAAGGGTACCAGTCTTGTCGGGGATTGGGAACCCTTCGCAAGAATGTCCAAAGTTTCAGCGGGATTTCCAAAATGTTGAGAGGAACTCGAAACATGTCAACCTTGGTTTTGAGAATCTCTCCCGGAGTTTGAGAGATTTGGACGTGAAAGGGTACCAGTCTTGTCGGGGATTGGGAACCCTTCGCGAGAATGTCCAAAGTTTCAGCGGGATTTCCAAAATGTTGAGAGGAACTCGAAACATGTCAACCTTGGTTTTGAGAATCTCTCCCGGAGTTTGAGAGATTTGGACGTGAAAGGGTACCAGTCTTGTCGGGGATTGGGAACCCTTCGCCAGAATGTCCAAAGTTTCAGCGGGATTTCCAAAATGTTGAGAGGAACTCGAAACATGTCAACCTCGGTTTTGAGAATCTCTCCCGGAGTTTGAGAGATTTGGACGTGAAAGGGTACCAGTCTTGTCGGGGATTGGGAACCCTTCGCGAGAATGTCCAAAGTTTCAGCGGGATTTCCAAAATGTTGAGAGGAACACGAAACATGTCAACCTTGGTTTTGAGAATCTCTCCCGGAGTTTGAGAGATTTGGACGTGAAAGGGTACCAGTCTTGTCGGGGATTGGGAACCCTTCGCAAGAATGTCCAAATTTTCAGCGGGATTTCCAAAATGTTGAGAGGAACTCGAAACATGTCAACCTTGGTTTTGAGAATCTCTCCCGGAGTTTGAGAGATTTGGACGTGAAAGGGTACCAGTCTTGTCGGGGATTGGGAACCCTTCGCGAGAATGTCCAAAGTTTCAGCGGGATTTCCAAAATGTTGACAGGAACTCGAAACATGTCAACCTCGGTTTTGAGAATCTCTCCCGGAGTTTGAGAGATTTGGACGTGAAAGGGTACCAGTCTTGTCGGGGATTGGGAACCCTTCGCGAGAATGTCCAAAGTTTCAGCGGGATTTCCAAAATGTTGAGAGGAACTCGAAACATGTCAACCTCGGTTTTGAGAATCTCTCCCGGAGTTTGAGAGATTTGGACGTGAAAGGGTACCAGTCTTGTCGGGGATTGGGAACCCTTCACCACAATGTCCAAAGTTTCAGCGGGATTTCCAAAATGTTGAGAGGAACTCGAAACATGTCAACCTTGGTTTTGAGAATCTCTCCCGGAGTTTGAGAGATTTGGACGTGAAAGGGTACCAGTCTTGTCGGGGATTGGGAACCCTTCGCCAGAATGTCCAAAGTTTCAGCGGGATTTCCAAAATGTTGAGAGGAACTCGAAACATGTCAACCTCGGTTTTGAGAATCTCTCCCGGAGTTTGAGAGAGTTGGACGTGAAAGGGTACCAGTCTTGTCGGGGATTGGGAACCCTTCGCGAGAATGTCCAAAGTTTCAGCGGGATTTCCAAAATGTTGAGAGGAACTCGAAACATGTCAACCTCGGTTTTGAGAATCTCTCCCGGAGTTTGAGAGATTTGGACGTGAAAGGGTACCAGTCTTGTCGGGGATTGGGAACCCTTCGCGAGAATGTCCAAAGTTTCAGTGGGATTTCCAAAATGTTGAGAGGAACACGAAACATGTCAACCTTGGTTTTGAGAATCTCTCCCGGAGTTTGAGAGATTTGGACGTGAAAGGGTACCAGTCTTGTCGGGGATTGGGAACCCTTCGCGAGAATGTCCAAAGTTTCAGCGGGATTTCCAAAATGTTGAGAGGAACTTGAAACATGTCAACCTTGGTTTTGAGAATCTCTCCCGGAGTTTGAGAGATTTGGACGTGAAAGGGTACCAGTCTTGTCGGGGATTGGGAACCCTTCGCGAGAATGTCCAAAGTTTCAGCGGGATTTCCAAAATGTTGAGAGGAACTCGAAACATGTCAACCTTGGTTTTGAGAATCTCTCCCGGAGTTTGAGAGATTTGGACGTGAAAGGGTACCAGTCTTGTCGGGGATTGGGAACCCTTCGCAAGAATGTCCAAAGTTTCAGCGGGATTTCCAAAATGTTGAGAGGAACTCGAAACATGTCAACCTCGGTTTTGAGAATCTCTCCCGGAGTTTGAGAGATTTGGACGTGAAAGGGTACCAGTCTTGTCGGGGATTGGGAACCCTTCGCCAGAATGTCCAAAGTTTCAGTGGGATTTCCAAAATGTTGAGAGGAACTCGAAACATGTGAACCTTGGTTTTGAGAATCTCTCCCGGAGTTTGAGAGATTTGGACGTGAAAGGGTACCAGTCTTGTCGGGAATTGGGAACCCTTCGCGAGAATGTCCAAAGTTTCAGCGGGATTTCCAAAATGTTGAGAGGAACTCGAAACATGTCAACCTTGGTTTTGAGAATCTCTCCCGGAGTTTGAGAGATTTGGACGTGAAAGGGTACCAGTCTTGTCGGGGATTGGGAACCCTTCGCGAGAATGTGCAAAGTTTCAGCGGGATTTCCAAAATGTTGAGAGGAACTCGAAACATGTCAACCTTGGTTTTGAGAATCTCTCCCGGAGTTTGAGAGATTTGGACGTGAAAGGGTACCAGTCTTGTCGGGGATTGGGAACCCTTCGCAAGAATGTCCAAAGTTTCAGCGGGATTTCCAAAATGTTGAGAGGAACTCGAAACATGTCAACCTCGGTTTTGAGAATCTCTCCCGGAGTTTGAGAGATTTGGACGTGAAAGGGTACCAGTCTTGTCGGGGATTGGGAACCCTTCGCCAGAATGTCCAAAGTTTCAGTGGGATTTCCAAAATGTTGAGAGGAACACGAAACATGTGAACCTTGGTTTTGAGAATCTCTCCCGGAGTTTGAGAGATTTGGACGTGAAAGGGTACCAGTCTTGTCGGGAATTGGGAACCCTTCGCGAGAATGTCCAAAGTTTCAGCGGGATTTCCAAAATGTTGAGAGGAACTCGAAACATGTCAACCTTGGTTTTGAGAATCTCTCCCGGAGTTTGAGAGATTTGGACGTGAAAGGGTACCAGTATTGTCGGGGATTGGGAACCCTTCGCGAGAATGTGCAAAGTTTCAGCGGGATTTCCAAAATGTTGAGAGGAACTCGAAACATGTCAACCTTGGTTTTGAGAATCTCTCCCGGAGTTTGAGAGATTTGGACGTGAAAGGGTACCAGTCTTGTCGGGGATTGGGAACCCTTCGCGAGAATGTCCAAAGTTTCAGCGGGATTTCCAAAATGTTGAGAGGAACTCGAAACATGTCAACCTTGGTTTTGAGAATCTCTCCCGGAGTTTGAGAGATTTGGACGTGAAAGGGTACCAGTCTTGTCGGGGATTGGGAACCCTTCGCGAGAATGTCCAAAGTTTCAGCGGGATTTCCAAAATGTTGACAGGAACTCGAAACATGTCAACCTCGGTTTTGAGAATCTCTCCCGGAGTTTGAGAGAGTTGGACGTGAAAGGGTACCAGTCTTGTCGGGGATTGGGAACCCTTCGCGAGAATGTCCAAAGTTTCAGCGGGATTTCCAAAATGTTGAGAGGAACTCGAAACATGTCAACCTCGGTTTTGAGAATCTCTCCCGGAGTTTGAGAGATTTGGACGTGAAAGGGTACCAGTCTTGTCGGGGATTGGGAACCCTTCGCAAGAATGTCCAAAGTTTCAGCGGGATTTCCAAAATGTTGAGAGGAACACGAAACATGTCAACCTTGGTTTTGAGAATCTCTCCCGGAGTTTGAGAGATTTGGACGTGAAAGGGTAGCAGTCTTGTCGGGGATTGGGAACCCTTCGCAAGAATGTCCAAAGTTTCAGCGGGATTTCCAAAATGTTGAGAGGAACTCGAAACATGTCAACCTCGGTTTTGAGAATCTCTCTCGGAGTTTGAGAGATTTGGACGTGAAAGGGTACCAGTCTTGTCGGGAATTGGGAACCCTTCGCGAGAATGTCCAAAGTTTCAGCGGGATTTCCAAAATGTTGAGAGGAACTCGAAACATGTCAACCTTGGTTTTGAGAATCTCTCCCGGAGTTTGAGAGATTTGGACGTGAAAGGGTACCAGTATTGTCGGGGATTGGGAACCCTTCGCGAGAATGTGCAAAGTTTCAGCGGGATTTCCAAAATGTTGAGAGGAACTCGAAACATGTCAACCTCGGTTTTGAGAATCTCTCCCGGAGTTTGAGAGATTTGGACGTGAAAGGGTACCAGTCTTGTCGGGGATTGGGAACCCTTCGCGAGAATGTCCAAAGTTTCAGCGGGATTTCCAAAATGTTGAGAGGAACACGAAACATGTCAACCTTGGTTTTGAGAATCTCTCCCGGAGTTTGAGAGATTTGGACGTGAAAGGGTACCAGTCTTGTCGGGGATTGGGAACCCTTCGCGAGAATGTCCAAATTTTCAGCGGGATTTCCAAAATGTTGAGAGGAACTCGAAACATGTCAACCTTGGTTTTGAGAATCTCTCCCGGAGTTTGAGAGATTTGGACGTGAAAGGGTACCAGTCTTGTCGGGGATTGGGAACCCTTCGCGAGAATGTCCAAAGTTTCAGCGGGATTTCCAAAATGTTGACAGGAACTCGAAACATGTCAACCTTGGTTTTGAGAATCTCTCCCGGAGTTTGAGAGATTTGGACGTGAAAGGGTACCAGTCTTGTCGGGGATTGGGAACCCTTCGCGAGAATGTCCAAAGTTTCAGCGGGATTTCCAAAATGTTGAGAGGAACTCGAAACATGTCAACCTCGGTTTTGAGAATCTCTCCCGGAGTTTGAGAGATTTGGACGTGAAAGGGTACCAGTCTTGTCGGGGATTGGGAACCCTTCGCGAGAATGTGCAAAGTTTCAGCGGGATTTCCAAAATGTTGAGAGGAACTCGAAACATGTCAACCTTGGTTTTGAGAATCTCTCCCGGAGTTTGAGAGATTTGGACGTGAAAGGGTACCAGTCTTGTCGGGGATTGGGAACCCTTTGCGAGAATGTCCAAAGTTTCAGCGGGATTTCCAAAATGTTGAGAGGAACTCGAAACATGTCAACCTCGGTTTTGAGAATCTCTCCCGGAGTTTGAGAGATTTGGACGTGAAAGGGTACCAGTCTTGTCGGGGATTGGGAACCCTTCGCGAGAATGTCCAAAGTTTCAGCGGGATTTCCAAAATGTTGACAGGAACTCGAAACATGTCAACCTCGGTTTTGAGAATCTCTCCCGGAGTTTGAGAGATTTGGACGTGAAAGGGTACCAGTCTTGTCGGGGATTGGGAACCCTTCGCGAGAATGTCCAAAGTTTCAGTGGGATTTCCAAAATGTTGAGAGGAACACGAAACATGTCAACCTTGGTTTTGAGAATCTCTCCCGGAGTTTGAGAGATTTGGACGTGAAAGGGTACCAGTCTTGTCGGGGATTGGGAACCCTTCGCGAGAATGTCCAAAGTTTCAGCGGGATTTCCAAAATGTTGAGAGGAACTCGAAACATGTCAACCTTGGTTTTGAGAATCTCTCCCGGAGTTTGAGAGATTTGGACGTGAAAGGGTACCAGTCTTGTCGGGGATTGGGAACCCTTCGCGAGAATGTCCAAAGTTTCAGCGGGATTTCCAAAATGTTGAGAGGAACTCGAAACATGTCAACCTTGGTTTTGAGAATCTCTCCCGGAGTTTGAGAGATTTGGACGTGAAAGGGTACCAGTCTTGTCGGGGATTGGGAACCCTTCGCAAGAATGTCCAAAGTTTCAGCGGGATTTCCAAAATGTTGAGAGGAACTCGAAACATGTCAACCTCGGTTTTGAGAATCTCTCCCGGAGTTTGAGAGATTTGGACGTGAAAGGGTACCAGTCTTGTCGGGGATTGGGAACCCTTCGCCAGAATGTCCAAATTTTCAGTGGGATTTCCAAAATGTTGAGAGGAACACGAAACATGTGAACCTTGGTTTTGAGAATCTCTCCCGGAGTTTGAGAGATTTGGATGTGAAAGGGTACCAGTCTTGTCGGGAATTGGGAACCCTTCGCGAGAATGTCCAAAGTTTCAGCGGGATTTCCAAAATGTTGAGAGGAACTCGAAACATGTCAACCTTGGTTTTGAGAATCTCTCCCGGAGTTTGAGAGATTTGGACGTGAAAGGGTACCAGTCTTGTCGGGGATTGGGAACCCTTCGCGAGAATGTCCAAAGTTTCAGCGGGATTTCCAAAATGTTGAGAGGAACTCGAAACATGTCAACCTTGGTTTTGAGAATCCCTCCCGGAGTTTGAGAGATTTGGACGTGAAAGGGTACCAGTCTTGTCGGGGATTGGGAACCCTTCGCGAGAATGTCCAAAGTTTCAGCGGGATTTCCAAAATGTTGAGAGGAACTCGAAACATGTCAACCTCGGTTTTGAGAATCTCTCCCGGAGTTTGAGAGATTTGGACGTGAAAGGGTACCAGTCTTGTCGGGGATTGGGAACCCTTCGCCAGAATGTCCAAAGTTTCAGCGGGATTTCCAAAATGTTGAGAGGAACTCGAAACATGTCAACCTCGGTTTTGAGAATCTCTCCCGGAGTTTGAGAGATTTGGACGTGAAAGGGTACCAGTCTTGTCGGGGATTGGGAACCCTTCGCAAGAATGTCCAAAGTTTCAGCGGGATTTCCAAAATGTTGAGAGGAACACGAAACATGTCAACCTTGGTTTTGAGAATCTCTCCCGGAGTTTGAGAGATTTGGACGTGAAAGGGTACCAGTCTTGTCGGGGATTGGGAACCCTTCGCGAGAATGTCCAAAGTTTCAGCGGGATTTCCAAAATGTTGAGAGGAACTCGAAACATGTCAACCTCGGTTTTGAGAATCTCTCCCGGAGTTTGAGAGATTTGGACGTGAAAGGGTACCAGTCTTGTCGGGGATTGGGAACCCTTCGCGAGAATGTCCAAAGTTTCAGCGGGATTTCCAAAATGTTGAGAGGAACTCGAAACATGTCAACCTTGGTTTTGAGAATCTCTCCCGGAGTTTGAGAGATTTGGACGTGAAAGGGTACCAGTCTTGTCGGGGATTGGGAACCCTTCGCCAGAATGTCCAAAGTTTCAGCGGGATTTCCAAAATGTTGAGAGGAACTCGAAACATGTCAACCTTGGTTTTGAGAATCTCTCCCGGAGTTTGAGAGATTTGGACGTGAAAGGGTACCAGTCTTGTCGGGGATTGGGAACCCTTCGCGAGAATGTCCAAAGTTTCAGCGGGATTTCCAAAATGTTGAGAGGAACTCGAATCATGTCAACCTTGGTTTTGAGAATCTCTCCCGGAGTTTGAGAGATTTGGACGTGAAAGGGTACCAGTCTTGTCGGGGATTGGGAACCCTTCGCGAGAATGTCAAAAGTTTCAGCGGGATTTCCAAAATGTTGAAAGGAACTCGAAACATGTGAACCTTGGTTTTGAGAATCTCTCCCGGAGTTTGAGAGATTTGGACGTGAAAGGGTACCAGTCTTTTCGGGGATTGGGAACCCTTCGCGAGAATGTCCAAAGTTTCAGCGGGATTTCCAAAATGTTGAGAGGAACTCGAAACATGTCAACCTTGGTTTTTAGAATCTCTCCCGGAGTTTGAGAGATTTGGACGTGAAAGGGTACCAGTCTTGTCGGGGATTGGGAACCCTTCGCGAGAATGTCCAAAGTTTCAGCGGGATTTCCAAAATGTTGAGAGGAACTCGAAACATGTCAACCTCGGTTTTGAGAATCTCTCCCGGAGTTTGAGAGATTTGGACGTGAAAGGGTACCAGTCTTGTCGGGGATTGGGAACCCTTCGCGAGAATGTCCAAAGTTTCAGTGGGATTTCCAAAATGTTGAGAGGAACTCGAAACATGTCAACCTCGGTTTTGAGAATCTCTCCCGGAGTTTGAGAGATTTGGACGTGAAAGGGTACCAGTCTTGTCGGGGATTGGGAACCCTTCGCGAGAATGTCCAAAGTTTCAGCGGGATTTCCAAAATGTTGAGAGGAACACGAAACATGTCAACCTTGGTTCTGAGAATCTCTCCCGGAGTTTGAGAGATTTGGACGTGAAAGGGTACCAGTCTTGTCGGGGATTGGGAACCCTTCGCCAGAATGTCCAAAGTTTCAGCGGGATTTCCAAAATGTTGAGAGGAACTCGAAACATGTCAACCTTGTTTTTGAGAATCTCTCCCGGAGTTTGAGAGATTTGGACGTGAAAGGGTACCAGTCTTGTCGGGGATTGGGAACCCTTCGCGAGAATGTCCAAAGTTTCAGCGGGATTTCCAAAATGTTGACAGGAACTCGAAACATGTCAACCTCGGTTTTGAGAATCTCTCCCAGAGTTTGAGAGATTTGGACGTGAAAGGGTACCAGTCTTGTCGGGGATTGGGAACCCTTCGCGAGAATGTCCAAAGTTTCAGCGGGATTTCCAAAATGTTGAGAGGAACTCGAAACATGTCAACCTTGGTTTTGAGAATCTCTCCCGGAGTTTGAGAGATTTGGACGTGAAAGGGTACCAGTCTTGTCGGGGATTGGGAACCCTTCGCGAGAATGTCCAAAGTTTCAGCGGGATTTCCAAAATGTTGAGAGGAACTCGAAACATGTCAACCTCGGTTTTGAGAATCTCTCCCGGAGTTTGAGAGATTTGGACGTGAAAGGGTACCAGTCTTGTCGGGGATTGGGAACCCTTCGCGAGAATGTCCAAAGTTTCAGCGGGATTTCCAAAATGTTGAGAGGAACTCGAATCATGTCAACCTTGGTTTTGAGAATCTCTCCCGGAGTTTGAGAGATTTGGACGTGAAAGGGTACCAGTCTTGTCGGGGATTGGGAACCCTTCGCGAGAATGTCAAAAGTTTCAGCGGGATTTCCAAAATGTTGAAAGGAACTCGAAACATGTGAACCTTGGTTTTGAGAATCTCTCCCGGAGTTTGAGAGATTTGGACGTGAAAGGGTACCAGTCTTTTCGGGGATTGGGAACCCTTCGCGAGAATGTCCAAAGTTTCAGCGGGATTTCCAAAATGTTGAGAGGAACTCGAAACATGTCAACCTTGGTTTTTAGAATCTCTCCCGGAGTTTGAGAGATTTGGACGTGAAAGGGTACCAGTCTTGTCGGGGATTGGGAACCCTTCGCGAGAATGTCCAAAGTTTCAGCGGGATTTCCAAAATGTTGAGAGGAACTCGAAACATGTCAACCTCGGTTTTGAGAATCTCTCCCGGAGTTTGAGAGATTTGGACGTGAAAGGGTACCAGTCTTGTCGGGGATTGGGAACCCTTCGCGAGAATGTCCAAAGTTTCAGTGGGATTTCCAAAATGTTGAGAGGAACTCGAAACATGTCAACCTCGGTTTTGAGAATCTCTCCCGGAGTTTGAGAGATTTGGACGTGAAAGGGTACCAGTCTTGTCGGGGATTGGGAACCCTTCGCGAGAATGTCCAAAGTTTCAGCGGGATTTCCAAAATGTTGAGAGGAACACGAAACATGTCAACCTTGGTTCTGAGAATCTCTCCCGGAGTTTGAGAGATTTGGACGTGAAAGGGTACCAGTCTTGTCGGGGATTGGGAACCCTTCGCCAGAATGTCCAAAGTTTCAGCGGGATTTCCAAAATGTTGAGAGGAACTCGAAACATGTCAACCTTGTTTTTGAGAATCTCTCCCGGAGTTTGAGAGATTTGGACGTGAAAGGGTACCAGTCTTGTCGGGGATTGGGAACCCTTCGCGAGAATGTCCAAAGTTTCAGCGGGATTTCCAAAATGTTGACAGGAACTCGAAACATGTCAACCTCGGTTTTGAGAATCTCTCCCAGAGTTTGAGAGATTTGGACGTGAAAGGGTACCAGTCTTGTCGGGGATTGGGAACCCTTCGCGAGAATGTCCAAAGTTTCAGCGGGATTTCCAAAATGTTGAGAGGAACTCGAAACATGTCAACCTTGGTTTTGAGAATCTCTCCCGGAGTTTGAGAGATTTGGACGTGAAAGGGTACCAGTCTTGTCGGGGATTGGGAACCCTTCGCGAGAATGTCCAAAGTTTCAGCGGGATTTCCAAAATGTTGAGAGGAACTCGAAACATGTCAACCTCGGTTTTGAGAATCTCTCCCGGAGTTTGAGAGATTTGGACGTGAAAGGGTACCAGTCTTGTCGGGGATTGGGAACCCTTCGCGAGAATGTCCAAAGTTTCAGCGGGATTTCCAAAATGTTGAGAGGAACTCGAAACATGTCAACCTTGGTTTTGAGAATCTCTCCCGGAGTTTGAGAGATTTGGACGTGAAAGGGTACCAGTCTTGTCGGGGATTGGGAACCCTTCGCGAGAATGTCCAAAGTTTCAGCGGGATTTCCAAAATGTTTAGAGGAACTCGAATCATGTCAACCTTGGTTTTGAGAATCTCTCCCAGAGTTTGAGAGATTTGGACGTGAAAGGGTACCAGTCTTGTCAGGGATTGGGAACCCTTCGCGAGAATGTCCAAAGTTTCAGCGGGATTTCCAAAATGTTGAGAGGAACTCGAAACATGTCAACCTCGGTTTTGAGAATCTCTCCCGGAGTTTGAGAGATTTGGACGTGAAAGGGTACCAGTCTTGTCGGGGATTGGGAACCCTTCGCAAGAATGTCCAAAGTTTCAGCGGGATTTCCAAAATGTTGAGAGGAACTCGAAACATGTCAACCTCGGTTTTGAGAATCTCTCCCGGAGTTTGAGAGATTTGGACGTGAAAGGGTACCAGTCTTGTCGGGGATTGCGAACCCTTCGCGAGAATGTGCAAAGTTTCAGCGGGATTTCCAAAATGTTGAGAGGAACTCGAAACATGTCAACCTCGGTTTTGAGAATCTCTCCCGGAGTTTGAGAGATTTGGACGTGAAAGAGTACCAGTCTTGTCGGGGATTGGGAACCCTTCGCGAGAATGTCCAAAGTTTCAGCGGGATTTCCAAAATGTTGAGAGGATCACGAAACATGTCAACCTTGGTTTTGAGAATCTCTCCCGGAGTTTGAGAGATTTGGACGTGAAAGGGTACCAGTCTTGTCGGGGATTGGGAACCCTTCGCGAGAATGTCCAAAGTTTCAGCGGGATTTCCAAAATGTTGAGAGGAACTCGAAACATGTCAACCTTGGTTTTGAGAATCTCTCCCGGAGTTTGAGAGATTTGGACGTGAAAGGGTACCAGTCTTGTCGGGGATTGGGAACCCTTCGCGAGAATGTCCAAAGTTTCAGCGGGATTTCCAAAATGTTGAGAGGAACTCGAAACATGTCAACCTTGGTTTTGAGAATCTCTCCCGGAGTTTGAGAGATTTGGACGTGAAAGGGTACCAGTCTTGTCGGGGATTGGGAACCCTTCGCGAGAATGTGCAAAGTTTCAGCGGGATTTCCAAAATGTTGAGAGGAACTCGAATCATGTCAACCTTGGTTTTGAGAATCTCTCCCGGAGTTTGAGAGATTTGGACGTGAAAGGGTACCAGTCTTGTCGGGGATTGGGAACCCTTCGCCAGAATGTCCAAAGTTTCAGCGGGATTTCCAAAATGTTGAAAGGAACTCGAAACATGTGAACCTTGGTTTTGAGAATCTCTCCCGGAGTTTGAGAGATTTGGACGTGAAAGGGTACCAGTCTTGTCGGGGATTGGGAACCCTTCGCGAGAATGTCCAAAGTTTCAGCGGGATTTCCAAAATGTTGAGAGGAACTCGAAACATGTCAACCTTGGTTTTGAGAATCTCTCCCGGAGTTTGAGAGATTTGGACGTGAAAGGGTACCAGTCTTGTCGGGGATTGGGAACCCTTCGCCAGAATGTCCAAAGTTTCAGCGGGATTTCCAAAATGTTGAGAGGAACTCGAAACATGTCAACCTCGGTTTTGAGAATCTCTCCCGGAGTTTGAGAGATTTGGACGTGAAAGGGTACCAGTCTTGTCGGGGATTGGGAACCCTTCGCAAGAATGTCCAAAGTTTCAGCGGGATTTCCAAAATGTTGAGAGGAACACGAAACATGTCAACCTTGGTTTTGAGAATCTCTCCCGGAGTTTGAGAGATTTGGACGTGAAAGGGTACCAGTCTTGTCGGGGATTGGGAACCCTTCGCAAGAATGTCCAAAGTTTCAGCGGGATTTCCAAAATGTTGAGAGGAACTCGAAACATGTCAACCTCGGTTTTGAGAATCTCTCCCGGAGTTTGAGAGATTTGGACGTGAAAGGGTACCAGTCTTGTCGGGGATTGGGAACCCTTCGCGAGAATGTGCAAAGTTTCAGCGGGATTTCCAAAATGTTGAGAGGAACTCGAAACATGTCAACCTCGGTTTTGAGAATCTCTCCCGGAGTTTGAGAGATTTGGACGTGAAAGAGTACCAGTCTTGTCGGGGATTGGGAACCCTTCGCGAGAATGTCCAAAGTTTCAGCGGGATTTCCAAAATGTTGAGAGGATCACGAAACATTTCAACCTTGGTTTTGAGAATCTCTCCCGGAGTTCGAGAGATTTGGACGTGAAAGGGTACCAGTCTTGTCGGGGATTGGGAACCCTTCGCGAGAATGTCCAAAGTTTCAGCGGGATTTCCAAAATGTTGAGAGGAACTCGAAACATGTCAACCTCGGTTTTGAGAATCTCTCCCGGAGTTTGAGAGATTTGGACGTGAAAGGGTACCAGTCTTGTCGGGGATTGGGAACCCTTCGCGAGAATGTCCAAAGTTTCAGCGGGATTTCCAAAATGTTGAGAGGAACTCGAAACATGTCAACCTTGGTTTTGAGAATCTCTCCCGGAGTTTGAGAGATTTGGACGTGAAAGGGTACCAGTCTTGTCGGGGATTGGGAACCCTTCGCCAGAATGTCCAAAGTTTCAGCGGGATTTCCAAAATGTTGAGAGGAACTCGAAACATGTCAACCTTGGTTTTGAGAATCTCTCCCGGAGTTTGAGAGATTTGGACGTGAAAGGGTACCAGTCTTGTCGGGGATTGGGAACCCTTCGCGAGAATGTCCAAAGTTTCAGCGGGATTTCCAAAATGTTGAGAGGAACTCGAATCATGTCAACCTTGGTTTTGAGAATCTCTCCCGGAGTTTGAGAGATTTGGACGTGAAAGGGTACCAGTCTTGTCGGGGATTGGGAACCCTTCGCGAGAATGTCAAAAGTTTCAGCGGGATTTCCAAAATGTTGAAAGGAACTCGAAACATGTGAACCTTGGTTTTGAGAATCTCTCCCGGAGTTTGAGAGATTTGGACGTGAAAGGGTACCAGTCTTGTCGGGGATTGGGAACCCTTCGCGAGAATGTCCAAAGTTTCAGCGGGATTTCCAAAATGTTGAGAGGAACTCGAAACATGTCAACCTTGGTTTTTAGAATCTCTCCCGGAGTTTGAGAGATTTGGACGTGAAAGGGTACCAGTCTTGTCGGGGATTGGGAACCCTTCGCGAGAATGTCCAAAGTTTCAGCAGGATTTCCAAAATGTTGAGAGGAACTCGAAACATGTCAACCTCGGTTTTGAGAATCTCTCCCGGAGTTTGAGAGATTTGGACGTGAAAGGGTACCAGTCTTGTCGGGGATTGGGAACCCTTCGCGAGAATGTCCAAAGTTTCAGTGGGATTTCCAAAATGTTGAGAGGAACTCGAAACATGTCAACCTCGGTTTTGAGAATCTCTCCCGGAGTTTGAGAGATTTGGACGTGAAAGGGTACCAGTCTTGTCGGGGATTGGGAACCCTTCGCGAGAATGTCCAAAGTTTCAGCGGGATTTCCAAAATGTTGAGAGGAACACGAAACATGTCAACCTTGGTTCTGAGAATCTCTCCCGGAGTTTGAGAGATTTGGACGTGAAAGGGTACCAGTCTTGTCGGGGATTGGGAACCCTTCGCCAGAATGTCCAAAGTTTCAGCGGGATTTCCAAAATGTTGAGAGGAACTCGAAACATGTCAACCTTGTTTTTGAGAATCTCTCCCGGAGTTTGAGAGATTTGGACGTGAAAGGGTACCAGTCTTGTCGGGGATTGGGAACCCTTCGCGAGAATGTCCAAAGTTTCAGCGGGATTTCCAAAATGTTGACAGGAACTCGAAACATGTCAACCTCGGTTTTGAGAATCTCTCCCAGAGTTTGAGAGATTTGGACGTGAAAGGGTACCAGTCTTGTCGGGGATTGGGAACCCTTCGCGAGAATGTCCAAAGTTTCAGCGGGATTTCCAAAATGTTGAGAGGAACTCGAAACATGTCAACCTTGGTTTTGAGAATCTCTCCCGGAGTTTGAGAGATTTGGACGTGAAAGGGTACCAGTCTTGTCGGGGATTGGGAACCCTTCGCGAGAATGTCCAAAGTTTCAGCGGGATTTCCAAAATGTTGAGAGGAACTCGAAACATGTCAACCTCGGTTTTGAGAATCTCTCCCGGAGTTTGAGAGATTTGGACGTGAAAGGGTACCAGTCTTGTCGGGGATTGGGAACCCTTCGCGAGAATGTCCAAAGTTTCAGCGGGATTTCCAAAATGTTGAGAGGAACTCGAAACATGTCAACCTTGGTTTTGAGAATCTCTCCCGGAGTTTGAGAGATTTGGACGTGAAAGGGTACCAGTCTTGTCGGGGATTGGGAACCCTTCGCGAGAATGTCCAAAGTTTCAGCGGGATTTCCAAAATGTTTAGAGGAACTCGAATCATGTCAACCTTGGTTTTGAGAATCTCTCCCAGAGTTTGAGAGATTTGGACGTGAAAGGGTACCAGTCTTGTCAGGGATTGGGAACCCTTCGCGAGAATGTCCAAAGTTTCAGCGGGATTTCCAAAATGTTGAGAGGAACTCGAAACATGTCAACCTCGGTTTTGAGAATCTCTCCCGGAGTTTGAGAGATTTGGACGTGAAAGGGTACCAGTCTTGTCGGGGATTGGGAACCCTTCGCAAGAATGTCCAAAGTTTCAGCGGGATTTCCAAAATGTTGAGAGGAACTCGAAACATGTCAACCTTGGTTTTGAGAATCTCTCCCGGAGTTTGAGAGATTTGGACGTGAAAGGGTACCAGTCTTGTCGGGGATTGCGAACCCTTCGCGAGAATGTGCAAAGTTTCAGCGGGATTTCCAAAATGTTGAGAGGAACTCGAAACATGTCAACCTCGGTTTTGAGAATCTCTCCCGGAGTTTGAGAGATTTGGACGTGAAAGAGTACCAGTCTTGTCGGGGATTGGGAACCCTTCGCGAGAATGTCCAAAGTTTCAGCGGGATTTCCAAAATGTTGAGAGGATCACGAATCATGTCAACCTTGGTTTTGAGAATCTCTCCCGGAGTTTGAGAGATTTGGACGTGAAAGGGTACCAGTCTTGTCGGGGATTGGGAACCCTTCGCCAGAATGTCCAAAGTTTCAGCGGGATTTCCAAAATGTTGAGAGGAACTCGAAACATGTCAACCTTGGTTTTGAGAATCTCTCCCGGAGTTTGAGAGATTTGGACGTGAAAGGGTACCAGTCTTGTCGGGGATTGGGAACCCTTCGCGAGAATGTCCAAAGTTTCAGCGGGATTTCCAAAATGTTGAGAGGAACTCGAATCATGTCAACCTTGGTTTTGAGAATCTCTCCCGGAGTTTGAGAGATTTGGACGTGAAAGGGTACCAGTCTTGTCGGGGATTGGGAACCCTTCGCGAGAATGTCCAAAGTTTCAGCGGGATTTCCAAAATGTTGAGAGGAACTCGAAACATGTGAACCTTGGTTTTGAGAATCTCTCCCGGAGTTTGAGAGATTTGGACGTGAAAGGGTACCAGTCTTTTCGGGGATTGGGAACCCTTCGCGAGAATGTCCAAAGTTTCAGCGGGATTTCCAAAATGTTGAGAGGAACTCGAAACATGTCAACCTTGGTTTTTAGAATCTCTCCCGGAGTTTGAGAGATTTGGACGTGAAAGGGTACCAGTCTTGTCGGGGATTGGGAACCCTTCACCACAATGTCCAAAGTTTCAGCGGGATTTCCAAAATGTTGAGAGGAACTCGAAACATGTCAACCTCGGTTTTGAGAATCTCTCCCGGAGTTTGAGAGATTTGGACGTGAAAGGGTACCAGTCTTGTCGGGGATTGGGAACCCTTCGCGAGAATGTCCAAAGTTTCAGTGGGATTTCCAAAATGTTGAGAGGAACTCGAAACATGTCAACCTCGGTTTTGAGAATCTCTCCCGGAGTTTGAGAGATTTGGACGTGAAAGGGTACCAGTCTTGTCGGGGATTGGGAACCCTTCGCGAGAATGTCCAAAGTTTCAGCGGGATTTCCAAAATGTTGAGAGGAACACGAAACATGTCAACCTTGGTTCTGAGAATCTCTCCCGGAGTTTGAGAGATTTGGACGTGAAAGGGTACCAGTCTTGTCGGGGATTGGGAACCCTTCGCCAGAATGTCCAAAGTTTCAGCGGGATTTCCAAAATGTTGAGAGGAACTCGAAACATGTCAACCTTGTTTTTGAGAATCTCTCCCGGAGTTTGAGAGATTTGGACGTGAAAGGGTACCAGTCTTGTCGGGGATTGGGAACCCTTCGCGAGAATGTCCAAAGTTTCAGCGGGATTTCCAAAATGTTGACAGGAACTCGAAACATGTCAACCTCGGTTTTGAGAATCTCTCCCAGAGTTTGAGAGATTTGGACGTGAAAGGGTACCAGTCTTGTCGGGGATTGGGAACCCTTCGCGAGAATGTCCAAAGTTTCAGCGGGATTTCCAAAATGTTGAGAGGAACTCGAAACATGTCAACCTTGGTTTTGAGAATCTCTCCCGGAGTTTGAGAGATTTGGACGTGAAAGGGTACCAGTCTTGTCGGGGATTGGGAACCCTTCGCGAGAATGTCCAAAGTTTCAGCGGGATTTCCAAAATGTTGAGAGGAACTCGAAACATGTCAACCTCGGTTTTGAGAATCTCTCCCGGAGTTTGAGAGATTTGGACGTGAAAGGGTACCAGTCTTGTCGGGGATTGGGAACCCTTCGCGAGAATGTCCAAAGTTTCAGCGGGATTTCCAAAATGTTGAGAGGAACTCGAAACATGTCAACCTTGGTTTTGAGAATCTCTCCCGGAGTTTGAGAGATTTGGACGTGAAAGGGTACCAGTCTTGTCGGGGATTGGGAACCCTTAGCGAGAATGTCCAAAGTTTCAGCGGGATTTCCAAAATGTTTAGAGGAACTCGAATCATGTCAACCTTGGTTTTGAGAATCTCTCCCAGAGTTTGAGAGATTTGGACGTGAAAGGGTACCAGTCTTGTCAGGGATTGGGAACCCTTCGCGAGAATGTCCAAAGTTTCAGCGGGATTTCCAAAATGTTGAGAGGAACTCGAAACATGTCAACCTCGGTTTTGAGAATCTCTCCCGGAGTTTGAGAGATTTGGACGTGAAAGGGTACCAGTCTTGTCGGGGTTTGGGAACCCTTCGCAAGAATGTCCAAAGTTTCAGCGGGATTTCCAAAATGTTGAGAGGAACTCGAAACATGTCAACCTTGGTTTTGAGAATCTCTCCCGGAGTTTGAGAGATTTGGACGTGAAAGGGTACCAGTCTTGTCGGGGATTGCGAACCCTTCGCGAGAATGTGCAAAGTTTCAGCGGGATTTCCAAAATGTTGAGAGGAACTCGAAACATGTCAACCTCGGTTTTGAGAATCTCTCCCGGAGTTTGAGAGATTTGGACGTGAAAGAGTACCAGTCTTGTCGGGGATTGGGAACCCTTCGCGAGAATGTCCAAAGTTTCAGCGGGATTTCCAAAATGTTGAGAGGAACTCGAAACATGTCAACCTTGGTTTTGAGAATCTCTCCCGGAGTTTGAGAGATTTGGACGTGAAAGGGTACCAGTCTTGTCGGGGATTGGGAACCCTTCGCGAGAATGTCCAAAGTTTCAGCGGGATTTCCAAAATGTTGAGAGGAACTCGAAACATGTCAACCTCGGTTTTGAGAATCTCTCCCGGAGTTTGAGAGATTTGGACGTGAAAGGGTACCAGTCTTGTCGGGGATTGGGAACCCTTCGCGAGAATGTCCAAAGTTTCAGCGGGATTTCCAAAATGTTGAGAGGAACTCGAAACATGTCAACCTTGGTTTTGAGAATCTCTCCCGGAGTTTGAGAGATTTGGACGTGAAAGGGTACCAGTCTTGTCGGGGATTGGGAACCCTTCGCGAGAATGTCCAAAGTTTCAGCGGGATTTCCAAAATGTTGAGAGGAACTCGAAACATGTCAACCTTGGTTTTGAGAATCTCTCCCGGAGTTTGAGAGATTTGGACGTGAAAGGGTACCAGTCTTGTCGGGGATTGGGAACCCTTCGCGAGAATGTCCAAAGTTTCAGCGGGATTTCCAAAATGTTGAGAGGAACTCGAATCATGTCAACCTTGGTTTTGAGAATCTCTCCCGGAGTTTGAGAGATTTGGACGTGAAAGGGTACCAGTCTTGTCGGGGATTGGGAACCCTTCGCCAGAATGTCCAAAGTTTCAGCGGGATTTCCAAAATGTTGAAAGGAACTCGAAACATGTGAACCTTGGTTTTGAGAATCTCTCCCGGAGTTTGAGAGATTTGGACGTGAAAGGGTACCAGTCTTTTCGGGGATTGGGAACCCTTCGCGAGAATGTCCAAAGTTTCAGCGGGATTTCCAAAATGTTGACAGGAACTCGAAACATGTCAACCTTGGTTTTTAGAATCTCTCCCGGAGTTTGAGAGATTTGGACGTGAAAGGGTACCAGTCTTGTCGGGGATTGGGAACCCTTCGGCAGAATGTCCAAAGTTTCAGCGGGATTTCCAAAATGTTGAGAGGAACTCGAAACATGTCAACCTCGGTTTTGAGAATCTCTCCCGGAGTCTGAGAGATTTGGACGTGAAAGGGTACCAGTCTTGTCGGGGATTGGGAACCCTTCGCGAGAATGTCCAAAGTTTCAGTGGGATTTCCAAAATGTTGAGAGGAACTCGAAACATGTCAACCTCGGTTTTGAGAATCTCTCCCGGAGTTTGAGAGATTTGGACGTGAAAGGGTACCAGTCTTGTCGGGGATTGGGAACCCTTCGCGAGAATGTCCAAAGTTTCAGCGGGATTTCCAAAATGTTGAGAGGAACACGAAACATGTCAACCTTGGTTTTGAGAATCTCTCCCGGAGTTTGAGAGATTTGGACGTGAAAGGGTACCAGTCTTGTCGGGGATTGGGAACCCTTCGCCAGAATGTCCAAAGTTTCAGCGGGATTTCCAAAATGTTGAGAGGAACTCGAAACATGTCAACGTTGTTTTTGAGAATCTCTCCCGGAGTTTGAGAGATTTGGACGTGAAAGGGTACCAGTCTTGTCGGGGATTGGGAACCCTTCGCGAGAATGTCCAAAGTTTCAGCGGGATTTCCAAAATGTTGACAGGAATTCGAAACATGTCAACCTCGGTTTTGAGAATCTCTCCCAGAGTTTGAGAGATTTGGACGTGAAAGGGTACCAGTCTTGTCGGGGATTGGGAACCCTTCGCGAGAATGTCCAAAGTTTCAGCGGGATTTCCAAAATGTTGAGAGGAACTCGAAACATGTCAACCTTGGTTTTGAGAATCTCTCCCGGAGTTTGAGAGATTTGGACGTGAAAGGGTACCAGTCTTGTCGGGAATTGGGAACCCTTCGCGAGAATGTCCAAAGTTTCAGCGGGATTTCCAAAATGTTGAGAGGAACTCGAAACATGTCAACCTCGGTTTTGAGAATCTCTCCCGGAGTTTGAGAGATTTGGACGTGAAAGAGTACCAGTCTTGTCGGGGATTGGGAACCCTTCGCGAGAATGTCCAAAGTTTCAGCGGGATTTCCAAAATGTTGAGAGGAACTCGAAACATGTCAACCTTGGTTTTGAGAATCTCTCCCGGAGTTTGAGAGATTTGGACGTGAAAGGGTACCAGTCTTGTCGGGGATTGGGAACCCTTCGCGAGAATGTCCAAAGTTTCAGCGGGATTTCCAAAATGTTGAGAGGAACTCGAAACATGTCAACCTCGGTTTTGAGAATCTCTCCCGGAGTTTGAGAGATTTGGACGTGAAAGGGTACCAGTCTTGTCGGGGATTGGGAACCCTTCGCGAGAATGTCCAAAGTTTCAGCGGGATTTCCAAAATGTTGAGAGGAACTCGAAACATGTCAACCTTGGTTTTGAGAATCTCTCCCGGAGTTTGAGAGATTTGGACGTGAAAGGGTACCAGTCTTGTCGGGGATTGGGAACCCTTCGCGAGAATGTCCAAAGTTTCAGCGGGATTTCCAAAATGTTGAGAGGAACTCGAAACATGTCAACCTTGGTTTTGAGAATCTCTCCCGGAGTTTGAGAGATTTGGACGTGAAAGGGTACCAGTCTTGTCGGGGATTGGGAACCCTTCGCGAGAATGTCCAAAGTTTCAGCGGGATTTCCAAAATGTTGAGAGGAACTCGAATCATGTCAACCTTGGTTTTGAGAATCTCTCCCGGAGTTTGAGAGATTTGGACGTGAAAGGGTACCAGTCTTGTCGGGGATTGGGAACCCTTCGCCAGAATGTCCAAAGTTTCAGCGGGATTTCCAAAATGTTGAAAGGAACTCGAAACATGTGAACCTTGGTTTTGAGAATCTCTCCCGGAGTTTGAGAGATTTGGACGTGAAAGGGTACCAGTCTTTTCGGGGATTGGGAACCCTTCGCGAGAATGTCCAAAGTTTCAGCGGGATTTCCAAAATGTTGACAGGAACTCGAAACATGTCAACCTTGGTTTTTAGAATCTCTCCCGGAGTTTGAGAGATTTGGACGTGAAAGGGTACCAGTCTTGTCGGGGATTGGGAACCCTTCGGCAGAATGTCCAAAGTTTCAGCGGGATTTCCAAAATGTTGAGAGGAACTCGAAACATGTCAACCTCGGTTTTGAGAATCTCTCCCGGAGTCTGAGAGATTTGGACGTGAAAGGGTACCAGTCTTGTCGGGGATTGGGAACCCTTCGCGAGAATGTCCAAAGTTTCAGTGGGATTTCCAAAATGTTGAGAGGAACTCGAAACATGTCAACCTCGGTTTTGAGAATCTCTCCCGGAGTTTGAGAGATTTGGACGTGAAAGGGTACCAGTCTTGTCGGGGATTGGGAACCCTTCGCGAGAATGTCCAAAGTTTCAGCGGGATTTCCAAAATGTTGAGAGGAACACGAAACATGTCAACCTTGGTTTTGAGAATCTCTCCCGGAGTTTGAGAGATTTGGACGTGAAAGGGTACCAGTCTTGTCGGGGATTGGGAACCCTTCGCCAGAATGTCCAAAGTTTCAGCGGGATTTCCAAAATGTTGAGAGGAACTCGAAACATGTCAACGTTGTTTTTGAGAATCTCTCCCGGAGTTTGAGAGATTTGGACGTGAAAGGGTACCAGTCTTGTCGGGGATTGGGAACCCTTCGCGAGAATGTCCAAAGTTTCAGCGGGATTTCCAAAATGTTGACAGGAATTCGAAACATGTCAACCTCGGTTTTGAGAATCTCTCCCAGAGTTTGAGAGATTTGGACGTGAAAGGGTACCAGTCTTGTCGGGGATTGGGAACCCTTCGCGAGAATGTCCAAAGTTTCAGCGGGATTTCCAAAATGTTGAGAGGAACTCGAAACATGTCAACCTTGGTTTTGAGAATCTCTCCCGGAGTTTGAGAGATTTGGACGTGAAAGGGTACCAGTCTTGTCGGGAATTGGGAACCCTTCGCGAGAATGTCCAAAGTTTCAGCGGGATTTCCAAAATGTTGAGAGGAACTCGAAACATGTCAACCTCGGTTTTGAGAATCTCTCCCGGAGTTTGAGAGATTTGGACGTGAAAGGGTACCAGTCTTGTCGGGGATTGGGAACCCTTCGCGAGAATGTCCAAAGTTTCAGCGGGATTTCCAAAATGTTTAGAGGAACTCGAATCATGTCAACCTTGGTTTTGAGAATCTCTCCCAGAGTTTGAGAGATTTGGACGTGAAAGGGTACCAGTCTTGTCAGGGATTGGGAACCCTTCGCGAGAATGTCCAAAGTTTCAGCGGGATTTCCAAAATGTTGAGAGGAACTCGAATCATGTCAACCTTGGTTTTGAGAATCTCTCCCGGAGTTTGAGAGATTTGGACGTGAAAGGGTACCAGTCTTGTCGGGGATTGGGAACCCTTCGCGAGAATGTCCAAAGTTTCAGCGGGATTTCCAAAATGTTGAGAGGAACTCGAATCATGTCAACCTTGGTTTTGAGAATCTCTCCCGGAGTTTGAGAGATTTGGATGTGAAAGGGTACCAGTCTTGTCGGGGATTGGGAACCCTTCGTGAGAATGTGCAAAGTTTCAGCGGGATTTCCAAAATGTTGAGAGGAACTCGAATCATGTCAACCTTGGTTTTGAGAATCTCTCCCGGAGTTTGAGAGATTTGGACGTGAAAGGGTACCAGTCTTGTCGGGGATTGGGAACCCTTCGCGAGAATGTCCAAAGTTTCAGCGGGATTTCCAAAATGTTGAGAGGAACTCGAAACATGTCAACCTTGGTTTTGAGAATCTCTCCCGGAGTTTGAGAGATTTGGACGTGAAAGGGTACCAGTCTTGTCGGGGATTGGGAACCCTTCGCGAGAATGTCCAAAGTTTCAGCGGGATTTCCAAAATGTTGAGAGGAACTCGAAACATGTCAACCTTGGTTTTGAGAATCTCTCCCGGAGTTTGAGAGATTTGGACGTGAAAGGGTACCAGTCTTGTCGGGGATTGGGAACCCTTCGCGAGAATGTCCAAAGTTTCAGCGGGATTTCCAAAATGTTGAGAGGAACTCGAAACATGTCAACCTTGGTTTTGAGAATCTCTCCCGGAGTTTGAGAGATTTGGACGTGAAAGGGTACCAGTCTTGTCGGGGATTGGGAACCCTTCGCGAGAATGTCCAAAGTTTCAGCGGGATTTCCAAAATGTTGAGAGGAACTCGAAACATGTCAACCTTGGTTTTGAGAATCTCTCCCGGAGTTCGAGAGATTTGGACGTGAAAGGGTACCAGTCTTGTCGGGGATTGGGAACCCTTCGCGAGAATGTCCAAAGTTTCAGCGGGATTTCCAAAATGTTGAGAGGAACTCGAAACATGTCAACCTTGGTTTTGAGAATCTCTCCCGGAGTTTGAGAGATTTGGACGTGAAAGGGTACCAGTCTTGTCGGGGATTGGGAACCCTTCGCGAGAATGTCCAAAGTTTCAGTGGGATTTCCAAAATGTTGAAAGGAACTCGAATCATGTCAACCTTGGTTTTGAGAATCTCTCCCGGAGTTTGAGAGATTTGGACGTGAAAGGGTACCAGTCTTGTCGGGGATTGGGAACCCTTCGCCAGAATGTCCAAAGTTTCAGCGGGATTTCCAAAATGTTGAGAGGAACTCGAAACATGTCAACCTTGGTTTTGAGAATCTCTCCCGGAGTTTGAGAGATTTGGACGTGAAAGGGTACCAGTCTTGTCGGGGATTGGGAACCCTTCGCCAGAATGTCCAAAGTTTCAGCGGGATTTCCAAAATGTTGAGAGGAACTCGAAACATGTCAACCTTGGTTTTGAGAATCTCTCCCGGAGTTTGAGAGATTTGGACGTGAAAGGGTACCAGTCTTGTCGGGGATTGGGAACCCTTCGCGAGAATGTCCAAAGTTTCAGCGGGATTTCCAAAATGTTGAGAGGAACTCGAATCATGTCAACCTTGGTTTTGAGAATCTCTCCCGGAGTTTGAGAGATTTGGACGTGAAAGGGTACCAGTCTTGTCGGGGATTGGGAACCCTTCGTGAGAATGTGCAAAGTTTCAGCGGGATTTCCAAAGTGTTGAGAGGAACTCGAAACATGTCAACCTTGGTTTTGAGAATCTCTCCCGGAGTTTGAGAGATTTGGATGTGAAAGGGTACCAGTCTTGTAGGGGATTGGGAACCCTTCGCGAGAATGTCCAAAGTTTCAGCGGGATTTCCAAAATGTTGAGAGGAACTCGAAACATGTCAACCTTGGTTTTGAGAATCTCTCCCGGAGTTTGAGAGATTTGGACGTGAAAGGGTACCAGTCTTGTCGGGGATTGGGAACCCTTCGCCAGAATGTCCAAAGTTTCAGCGGGATTTCCAAAATGTTGAGAGGAACTCGAATCATGTCAACCTTGGTTTTGAGAATCTCTCCCGGAGTTTGAGAGATTTGGACGTGAAAGGGTACCAGTCTTGTCGGGGATTGGGAACCCTTCGCCAGAATGTCCAAAGTTTCAGCGGGATTTCCAAAATGTTGAGAGGAACTCGAAACATGTCAACCTTGGTTTTGAGAATCTCTCCCGGAGTTTGAGAGATTTGGACGTGAAAGGGTACCAGTCTTGTCGGGGATTGGGAACCCTTCGCCAGAATGTCCAAAGTTTCAGCGGGATTTCCAAAATGTTGAGAGGAACTCGAAACATGTCAACCTTGGTTTTGAGAATCTCTCCCGGAGTTTGAGAGATTTGGACGTGAAAGGGTACCAGTCTTGTCGGGGATTGGGAACCCTTCGCGAGAATGTCCAAAGTTTCAGCGGGATTTCCAAAATTTTGAGAGGAACTCGAATCATGTCAACCTTGGTTTTGAGAATCTCTCCCGGAGTTTGAGAGATTTGGACGTGAAAGGGTACCAGTCTTGTCGGGGATTGGGAACCCTTCGCCAGAATGTCCAAAGTTTCAGCGGGATTTCCAAAATGTTGAGAGGAACTCGAATCATGTCAACCTTGGTTTTGAGAATCTCTCCTGGAGTTTGAGAGATTTGGACGTGAAAGGGTACCAGTCTTGTAGGGGATTGGGAACCCTTCGCGAGAATGTCCAAAGTTTCAGCGGGATTTCCAAAATGTTGAGAGGAACTCGAAACATGTCAACCTTGGTTTTGAGAATCTCTCCCGGAGTTTGAGAGATTTGGACGTGAAAGGGTACCAGTCTTGTCGGGGATTGGGAACCCTTCGCGAGAATGTCCAAAGTTTCAGCGGGATTTCCAAAATGTTGAGAGGAACTCGAATCATGTCAACCTTGGTTTTGAGAATCTCTCCCGGAGTTTGAGAGATTTGGACGTGAAAGGGTACCAGTCTTGTCGGGGATTGGGAACCCTTCGCGAGAATGTGCAAAGTTTCAGCGGGATTTCCAAAATGTTGAGAGGAACTCGAATAATGTCAACCTTGGTTTTGAGAATCTCTCCCGGAGTTTGAGAGATTTGGACGTGAAAGGGTACCAGTCTTGTCGGGGATTGGGAACCCTTCGCCAGAATGTCCAAAGTTTCAGCGGGATTTCCAAAATGTTGAGAGGAACTCGAAACATGTCAACCTTGGTTTTGAGAATCTCTCCCGGAGTTTGAGAGATTTGGACGTGAAAGGGTACCAGTCTTGTCGGGGATTGGGAACCCTTCGCGAGAATGTCCAAAGTTTCAGCGGGATTTCCAAAATGTTGAGAGGAACTCGAAACATGTCAACCTCGGTTTTAAGAATCTCTCCCGGAGTTCGAGAGATTTGGACGTGAAAGGGTACCAGTCTTGTCGGGGATTGGGAACCCTTCGCGAGAATGTCCAAAGTTTCAGCGGGATTTCCAAAATTTTGAGAGGAACTCGAAACATGTCAACCTTGGTTTTGAGAATCTCTCCCGGAGTTTGAGAAATTTGGACGTGAAAGGGTACCAGTCTTGTCGGGGATTGGGAACCCTTTGCGAGAATGTTCATAGTTTCAGCGGGATTTCCAAAATGTTGAAAGGAACTCGAATCATGTCAACCTTGGTTTTGAGAATCTCTCCCAGAGTTTGAGAGATTTGGACGTGAAAGGGTACCAGTCTTGTCGGGGATTGGGAACCCTTCGCGAGAATGTCCAAAGTTTCAGCGGGATTTCCAAAATGTTGAGAGGAACTCGAATCATGTCAACCTTGGTTTTGAGAATCTCTCCCAGAGTTTGAGAGATTTGGACGTGAAAGGGTACCAGTCTTGTCAGGGATTGGGAACCCTTCGCCAGAATGTCCAAAGTTTCAGCGGGATTTCCAAAATGTTGAGAGGAACTCGAAACATGTCAACCTTGGTTTTGAGAATCTCTCCCGGAGTTTGAGAGATTTGGACGTGAAAGGGTACCAGTCTTGTCGGGGATTGGGAACCCTTCGCGAGAATGTCCAAAGTTTCAGCGGGATTTCCAAAATGTTGAGAGGAACTCGAATCATGTCAACCTTGGTTTTGAGAATCTCTCCCGGAGTTTGAGAGATTTGGACGTGAAAGGGTACCAGTCTTGTCGGGGATTGGGAACCCTTCGTGAGAATGTGCAAAGTTTCAGCGGGATTTCCAAAATGTTGAGAGGAACTCGAATCATGTCAACCTTGGTTTTGAGAATCTCTCCCGGAGTTTGAGAGATTTGGACGTGAAAGGGTACCAGTCTTGTCGGGGATTGGGAACCCTTCGCGAGAATGTCCAAAGTTTCAGCGGGATTTCCAAAATGTTGAGAGGAACTCGAAACATGTCAACCTTGGTTTTGAGAATCTCTCCCGGAGTTTGAGAGATTTGGACGTGAAAGGGTACCAGTCTTGTCGGGGATTGGGAACCCTTCGCCAGAATGTCCAAAGTTTCAGCGGGATTTCCAAAATGTTGAGAGGAACTCGAATCATGTCAACCTTGGTTTTGAGAATCTCTCCCAGAGTTTGAGAGATTTGGACGTGAAAGGGTACCAGTCTTGTCAGGGATTGGGAACCCTTCGCCAGAATGTCCAAAGTTTCAGCGGGATTTCCAAAATGTTGAGAGGAACTCGAAACATGTCAACCTTGGTTTTGAGAATCTCTCCCGGAGTTTGAGAGATTTGGACGTGAAAGGGTACCAGTCTTGTCGGGGATTGGGAACCCTTCGCGAGAATGTCCAAAGTTTCAGCGGGATTTCCAAAATGTTGAGAGGAACTCGAATCATGTCAACCTTGGTTTTGAGAATCTCTCCCGGAGTTTGAGAGATTTGGACGTGAAAGGGTACCAGTCTTGTCGGGGATTGGGAACCCTTCGTGAGAATGTGCAAAGATTCAGCGGGATTTCCAAAATGTTGAGAGGAACTCGAATCATGTCAACCTTGGTTTTGAGAATCTCTCCCGGAGTTTGAGAGATTTGGACGTGAAAGGGTACCAGTCTTGTAGGGGATTGGGAACCCTTCGCGAGAATGTCCAAAGTTTCAGCGGGATTTCCAAAATGTTGAGAGGAACTCGAAACATGTCAACCTTGGTTTTGAGAATCTCTCCCGGAGTTTGAGAGATTTGGACGTGAAAGGGTACCAGTCTTGTCGGGGATTGGGAACCCTTCGCGAGAATGTCCAAAGTTTCAGCGGGATTTCCAAAATGTTGAGAGGAACTCGAAACATGTCAACCTTGGTTTTGAGAATCTCTCCCGGAGTTTGAGAGATTTGGACGTGAAAGGGTACCAGTCTTGTCGGGGATTGGGAACCCTTCGCGAGAATGTCCAAAGTTTCAGCGGGATTTCCAAAATGTTGAGAGGAACTCGAAACATGTCAACCTTGGTTTTGAGAATCTCTCCCGGAGTTTGAGAGATTTGGACGTGAAAGGGTACCAGTCTTGTCGGGGATTGGGAACCCTTCGCGAGAATGTCCAAAGTTTCAGCGGGATTTCCAAAATGTTGAGAGGAACTCGAAACATGTCAACCTTGGTTTTGAGAATCTCTCCCGGAGTTTGAGAGATTTGGACGTGAAAGGGTACCAGTCTTGTCGGGGATTGGGAACCCTTCGCGAGAATGTCCAAAGTTTCAGCGGGATTTCCAAAATGTTGAGAGGAACTCGAAACATGTCAACCTTGGTTTTGAGAATCTCTCCCGGAGTTTGAGAGATTTGGACGTGAAAGGGTACCAGTCTTGTCGGGGATTGGGAACCCTTCGCCAGAATGTCCAAAGTTTCAGCGGGATTTCCAAAATGTTGAGAGGAACTCGAATCATGTCAACCTTGGTTTTGAGAATCTCTCCCAGAGTTTGAGAGATTTGGACGTGAAAGGGTACCAGTCTTGTCAGGGATTGGGAACCCTTCGCCAGAATGTCCAAAGTTTCAGCGGGATTTCCAAAATGTTGAGAGGAACTCGAAACATGTCAACCTTGGTTTTGAGAATCTCTCCCGGAGTTTGAGAGATTTGGACGTGAAAGGGTACCAGTCTTGTCGGGGATTGGGAACCCTTCGCGAGAATGTGCAAAGTTTCAGCGGGATTTCCAAAATGTTGAGAGGAACTCGAATCATGTCAACCTTGGTTTTGAGAATCTCTCCCGGAGTTTGAGAGATTTGGACGTGAAAGGGTACCAGTCTTGTCGGGGATTGGGAACCCTTCGTGAGAATGTGCAAAGATTCAGCGGGATTTCCAAAATGTTGAGAGGAACTCGATCATGTCAACCTTGGTTTTGAGAATCTCTCCCGGAGTTTGAGAGATTTGGACGTGAAAGGGTACCAGTCTTGTCGGGGATTGGGAACCCTTCGCGAGAATGTCCAAAGTTTCAGCGGGATTTCCAAAATGTTGAGAGGAACTCGAAACATGTCAACCTTGGTTTTGAGAATCTCTCCCGGAGTTTGAGAGATTTGGACGTGAAAGAGTACCAGTCTTGTCGGGGATTGGGAACCCTTCGCGAGAATGTCCAAAGTTTCAGCGGGATTTCCAAAATGTTGAGAGGAACTCGAAACATGTCAACCTCGGTTTTGAGAATCTCTCCCGGAGTTTGAGAGATTTGGACGTGAAAGGGTACCAGTCTTGTCGGGGATTGGGAACCCTTCGCGAGAATGTCCAAAGTTTCAGCGGGATTTCCAAAATGTTGAGAGGAACTCGAAACATGTCAACCTTGGTTTTGAGAATCTCTCCCGGAGTTTGAGAGATTTGGACGTGAAAGGGTACCAGTCTTGTCGGGGATTGGGAACCCTTCGCGAGAATGTCCAAAGTTTCAGCGGGATTTCCAAAATGTTGAGAGGAACTCGAAACATGTCAACCTTGGTTTTGAGAATCTCTCCCGGAGTTTGAGAGATTTGGACGTGAAAGGGTACCAGTCTTGTCGGGAATTGGGAACCCTTCGCGAGAATGTCCAAAGTTTCAGCGGGATTTCCAAAATGTTGAGAGGAACTCGAAACATGTCAACCTCGGTTTTGAGAATCTCTCCCGGAGTTTGAGAGATTTGGACGTGAAAGGGTACCAGTCTTGTCGGGGATTGGGAACCCTTCGCCAGAATGTCCAAAGTTTCAGCGGGATTTCCAAAATGTTGAGAGGAACTCGAATCATGTCAACCTTGGTTTTGAGAATCTCTCCCGGAGTTTGAGAGATTTGGACGTGAAAGGGTACCAGTCTTGTCGGGGATTGGGAACCCTTCGCGAGAATGTGCAAAGTTTCAGCGGGATTTCCAAAATGTTGAGAGGAACTCGAAACATGTCAACCTCTGTTTTGAGAATCTCTCCCGGAGTTTGAGAGATTTGGACATGAAAGGGTACCAGTCTTGTCGGGGATTGGGAACCCTTCACCAGAATGTCCAAAGTTTCATCGGGATTTCCAAAATGTTGAGAGGAACTCGAAACATGTCAACCTTGGTTTTGAGAATCTCTCCCGGAGTTCGAGAGATTTGGACGTGAAAGGGTACCAGTCTTGTCGGGGATTGGGAACCCTTCGCGAGAATGTCCTAAGTTTCAGCGGGATTTCCAAAATGTTGAGAGGAACTCGAAACATGTCAACCTTGGTTTTGAGAATCTCTCCCGGAGTTTGAGAGATTTGGACGTGAAAGGGTACCAGTCTTGTCGGGGATTGGGAACCCTTCGCGAGAATGTCCAAAGTTTCAGCGGGATTTCCAAAATGTTGAGAGGAACTCGAAACATGTCAACCTTGGTTTTGAGAATCTCTCCCGGAGTTCGAGAGATTTG
This sequence comes from Streptopelia decaocto, assembly GCF_964273445.1. Classification (NCBI taxonomy): domain Eukaryota; kingdom Metazoa; phylum Chordata; class Aves; order Columbiformes; family Columbidae; genus Streptopelia; species Streptopelia decaocto. The sequence goes on along the minus strand of NW_028115517.1, from coordinate 218,892 downwards.
GACGTGAAAGGGTACCAGTCTTGTCGGGGATTGGGAACCCTTCACGAGAATGTCCAAAGTTTCAGCGGGATTTCCAAAATGTTGAGAGGAACTCGAAACATGTCAACCTTGGTTTTGAGAATCTCTCCCAGAGTTCGAGAGATTTGGACGTGAAAGGGTACCAGTCTTGTCGGGGATTGGGAACCCTTCGCGAGAATGTCCAAAGTTTCAGCGGGATTTCCAAAATGTTGAGAGGAACTCGAAACATGTCAACCTTGGTTTTGAGAATCTCTCCCGGAGTTTGAGAGATTTGGACGTGAAAGGGTACCAGTCTTGTCGGGGATTGGGAACCCTTCGCGAGAATGTCCAAAGTTTCAGCGGGATTTCCAAAATGTTGAGAGGAACTCGAAACATGTCAACCTTGGTTTTGAGAATCTCTCCCGGAGTTTGAGAGATTTGGACGTGAAAGGGTACCAGTCTTGTCGGGGATTGGGAACCCTTCGCGAGAATGTCCAAAGTTTCAGCGGGATTTCCAAAATGTTGAGAGGAACTCGAAACATGTCAACCTCGGTTTTGAGAATCTCTCCCGGAGTTTGAGAGATTTGGACGTGAAAGGGTACCAGTCTTGTCGGGGATTGGGAACCCTTCGCGAGAATGTCCAAAGTTTCAGCGGGATTTCCAAAATGTTGAGAGGAACTCGAAACATGTCAACCTTGGTTTTGAGAATCTCTCCCGGAGTTTGAGAGATTTGGACGTGAAAGGGTACCAGTCTTGTCGGGGATTGGGAACCCTTCGCGAGAATGTCCAAAGTTTCAGCGGGATTTCCAAAATGTTGAGAGGAACTCGAAACATGTCAACCTTGGTTTTGAGAATCTCTCCCGGAGTTTGAGAGATTTGGACGTGAAAGGGTACCAGTCTTGTCGGGAATTGGGAACCCTTCGCGAGAATGTCCAAAGTTTCAGCGGGATTTCCAAAATGTTGAGAGGAACTCGAAACATGTCAACCTCGGTTTTGAGAATCTCTCCCGGAGTTTGAGAGATTTGGACGTGAAAGGGTACCAGTCTTGTCGGGGATTGGGAACCCTTCGCCAGAATGTCCAAAGTTTCAGCGGGATTTCCAAAATGTTGAGAGGAACTCTAAACATGTCAACCTTGGTTTTGAGAATCTCTCCCGGAGTTTGAGAGATTTGGACGTGAAAGGGTACCAGTCTTGTCGGGGATTGGGAACCCTTCGCGAGAATGTGCAAAGTTTCAGCGGGATTTCCAAAATGTTGAGAGGAACTCGAATAATGTCAACCTTGGTTTTGAGAATCTCTCCCGGAGTTTGAGAGATTTGGACGTGAAAGGGTACCAGTCTTGTCGGGGATTGGGAACCCTTCGCGAGAATGTCCAAAGTTTCAGCGGGATTTCCAAAATGTTGAGAGGAACTCGAAACATGTCAACCTTGGTTTTGAGAATCTCTCCCGGAGTTTGAGAGATTTGGACGTGAAAGGGTACCAGTCTTGTCGGGAATTGGGAACCCTTCACGAGAATGTGCAAAGTTTCAGCGGGATTTCCAAAATGTTGAGAGGAACTCGAATAATGTCAACCTTGGTTTTGAGAATCTCTCCCGGAGTTTGAGAGATTTGGACGTGAAAGGGTACCAGTCTTGTCGGGGATTGGGAACCCTTCGCGAGAATGTCCAAAGTTTCAGCGGGATTTCCAAAATGTTGAGAGGAACTCGAAACATGTCAACCTTGGTTTTGAGAATCTCTCCCGGAGTTTGAGAGATTTGGACGTGAAAGGGTACCAGTCTTGTCGGGGATTGGGAACCCTTCGCCAGAATGTCCAAAGTTTCAGCGGGATTTCCAAAATGTTGAGAGGAACTCGAAACATGTCAACCTCTGTTTTGAGAATCTCTCCCGGAGTTTGAGAGATTTGGACATGAAAGGGTACCAGTCTTGTCGGGGATTGGGAACCCTTCGCCAGAATGTCCAAAGTTTCATCGGGATTTCCAAAATGTTGAGAGGAACTCGAAACATGTCAACCTTGGTTTTGAGAATCTCTCCCGGAGTTCGAGAGATTTGGACGTGAAAGGGTACCAGTCTTGTCGGGGATTGGGAACCCTTCGCGAGAATGTCCTAAGTTTCAGCGGGATTTCCAAAATGTTGAGAGGAACTCGAAACATGTCAACCTTGTTTTTGAGAATCTCTCCCGGAGTTTGAGAGATTTGGACGTGAAAGGGTACCAGTCTTGTCGGGGATTGGGAACCCTTCGCGAGAATGTCCAAAGTTTCAGCGGGATTTCCAAAATGTTGAGAGGAACTCGAAACATGTCAACCTTGGTTTTGAGAATCTCTCCCGGAGTTCGAGAGATTTGGACGTGAAAGGGTACCAGTCTTGTCGGGGATTGGGAACCCTTCACGAGAATGTCCAAAGTTTCAGCGGGATTTCCAAAATGTTGAGAGGAACTCGAAACATGTCAACCTTGGTTTTGAGAATCTCTCCCAGAGTTCGAGAGATTTGGACGTGAAAGGGTACCAGTCTTGTCGGGGATTGGGAACCCTTCGCGAGAATGTCCAAAGTTTCAGCGGGATTTCCAAAATGTTGAGAGGAACTCGAAACATGTCAACCTTGGTTTTGAGAATCTCTCCCGGAGTTTGAGAGATTTGGACGTGAAAGGGTACCAGTCTTGTCGGGGATTGGGAACCCTTCGCCAGAATGTCCAAAGTTTCAGCGGGATTTCCAAAATGTTGAGAGGAACTCGAATCATGTCAACCTTGGTTTTGAGAATCTCTCCCGGAGTTTGAGAGATTTGGACGTGAAAGGGTACCAGTCTTGTCGGGGATTGGGAACCCTTCGCGAGAATGTCCAAAGTTTCAGCGGGATTTCCAAAATGTTGAGAGGAACTCGAAACATGTCAACCTCGGTTTTGAGAATCTCTCCCGGAGTTTGAGAGATTTGGACGTGAAAGGGTACCAGTCTTGTCGGGGATTGGGAACCCTTCGCGAGAATGTGCAAAGTTTCAGCGGGATTTCCAAAATGTTGAGAGGAACTCGAAACATGTCAACCTCGGTTTTGAGAATCTCTCCCGGAGTTTGAGAGATTTGGACGTGAAAGGGTACCAGTCTTGTCGGGGATTGGGAACCCTTCGCGAGAATGTCCAAAGTTTCAGCGGGATTTCCAAAATGTTGAGAGGAACTCGAAACATGTCAACCTTGGTTTTGAGAATCTCTCCCGGAGTTTGAGAGATTTGGACGTGAAAGGGTACCAGTCTTGTCGGGGATTGGGAACCCTTCGCGAGAATGTCCAAAGTTTCAGCGGGATTTCCAAAATGTTGAGAGGAACTCGAAACATGTCAACCTTGGTTTTGAGAATCTCTCCCGGAGTTTGAGAGATTTGGACGTGAAAGGGTACCAGTCTTGTCAGGGATTGGGAACCCTTCGCGAGAATGTCCAAACTTTCAGCGGGATTTCCAAAATGTTGAGAGGAACTCGAAACATGTCAACCTTGGTTTTGAGAATCTCTCCCAGAGTTCGAGAGATTTGGACGTGAAAGGGTACCAGTCTTGTCGGGGATTGGGAACCCTTCGCGAGAATGTCCAAAGTTTCAGCGGGATTTCCAAAATGTTGCGAGGAACTCGAAACATGTCAACCTTGGTTTTGAGAATCTCTCCCGGAGTTTGAGAGATTTGGACGTGAAAGGGTACCAGTCTTGTCGGGGATTGGGAACCCTTCGCGAGAATGTGCAAAGTTTCAGCGGGATTTCCAAAATGTTGAGAGGAACTCGAATCATGTCAACCTTGGTTTTGAGAATCTCTCCCGGAGTTTGAGAGATTTGGAAGTGAAAGGGTACCAGTCTTGTCGGGGATTGGGAACCCTTCGCGAGAATGTCCAAAGTTTCAGCGGGATTTCCAAAATGTTGAGAGGAACTCGAAACATGTCAACCTTGGTTTTGAGAATCTCTCCCGGAGTTTGAGAGATTTGGACGTGAAAGGGTACCAGTCTTGTCGGGGATTGGGAACCCTTCGCCAGAATGTCCAAAGTTTCAGCGGGATTTCCAAAATGTTGAGAGGAACTCGAAACATGTCAACCTCGGTTTTGAGAATCTCTCCCGGAGTTTGAGAGATTTGGACGTGAAAGGGTACCAGTCTTGTCGGGGATTGGGAACCCTTCGCCAGAATGTCCAAAGTTTCAGCGGGATTTCCAAAATGTTGAGAGGAACTCTAAACATGTCAACCTTGGTTTTGAGAATCTCTCCCGGAGTTTGAGAGATTTGGACGTGAAAGGGTACCAGTCTTGTCGGGGATTGGGAACCCTTCGCGAGAATGTCCAAAGTTTCAGCGGGATTTCCAAAATGTTGAGAGGAACTCGAAACATGTCAACCTTGGTTTTGAGAATCTCTCCCGGAGTTTGAGAGATTTGGACGTGAAAGGGTACCAGTCTTGTCGGGGATTGGGAACCCTTCGCGAGAATGTCCAAAGTTTCAGCGGGATTTCCAAAATGTTGAGAGGAACTCGAAACATGTCAACCTCGGTTTTGAGAATCTCTCCCGGAGTTTGAGAGATTTGGACGTGAAAGGGTACCAGTCTTGTTGGGGATTGGGAATCCTTCGCGAGAATGTCCAAAGTTTCAGCGGGATTTCCAAAATGTTGAGAGGAACTCGAAACATGTCAACCTTGGTTTTGAGAATCTCTCCCGGAGTTTGAGAGATTTGGACGTGAAAGGGTACCAGTCTTGTCGGGGATTGGGAACCCTTCGCCAGAATGTCCAAAGTTTCAGCGGGATTTCCAAAATGTTGAGAGGAACTCGAATCATGTCAACCTTGGTTTTGAGAATCTCTCCCGGAGTTTGAGAGATTTGGACGTGAAAGGGTACCAGTCTTGTCAGGGATTGGGAACCCTTCGCCAGAATGTCCAAAGTTTCAGCGGGATTTCCAAAATGTTGAGAGGAACTCGAAACATGTCAACCTTGGTTTTGAGAATCTCTCCCGGAGTTTGAGAGATTTGGACGTGAAAGGGTGCCAGTCTTGTCGGGGATTGGGAACCCTTCCCGAGAATGTGCAAAGTTTCAGCGGGATTTCCAAAATGTTGAGAGGAACTCGAATCATGTCAACCTTGGTTTTGAGAATCTCTCCCGGAGTTTGAGAGATTTGGACGTGAAAGGGTACCAGTCTTGTCGGGGATTGGGAACCCTTCGTGAGAATGTGCAAAGTTTCAGCGGGATTTCCAAAATGTTGAGAGGAACTCGAATCATGTCAAACTTGGTTTTGAGAATCTCTCCCGGAGTTTGAGAGATTTGGACGTGAAAGGGTACCAGTCTTGTAGGGGATTGGGAACCCTTCGCGAGAATGTCCAAAGTTTCAGCGGGATTTCCAAAATGTTGAGAGGAACTCGAAACATGTCAACCTTGGTTTTGAGAATCTCTCCCGGAGTTTGAGAGATTTGGACGTGAAAGTGTACCAGTCTTGTCGGGGATTGGGAACCCTTCGCGAGAATGTCCAAAGTTTCAGCGGGATTTCCAAAATGTTGAGAGGAACTCGAAACATGTCAACCTCGGTTTTGAGAATCTCTCCCGGAGTTTGAGAGATTTGGACGTGAAAGGGTACCAGTCTTGTCGGGGATTGGGAACCCTTCGCCAGAATGTCCAAAGTTTCAGCGGGATTTCCAAAATGTTGAGAGGAACTCGAAACATGTCAACCTTGGTTTTGAGAATCTCTCCCGGAGTTTGAGAGATTTGGACGTGAAAGGGTACCAGTCTTGTCGGGGATTGGGAACCCTTCGCGAGAATGTGCAAAGTTTCAGCGGGATTTCCAAAATGTTGAGAGGAACTCGAAACATGTCAACCTTGGTTTTGAGAATCTCTCCCGGAGTTTGAGAGATTTGGACGTGAAAGGGTACCAGTCTTGTCGGGGATTGGGAACCCTTCGCCAGAATGTCCAAAGTTTCAGCGGGATTTCCAAAATGTTGAGAGGAACTCGAAACATGTCAACCTCGGTTTTGAGAATCTCTCCCGGAGTTTGAGAGATTTGGACGTGAAAGGGTACCAGTCTTGTCGGGGATTGGGAACCCTTCGTGAGAATGTGCAAAGTTTCAGCGGGATTTCCAAAATGTTGAGAGGAACTCGAATCATGTCAACCTTGGTTTTGAGAATCTCTCCCGGAGTTTGAGAGATTTGGACGTGAAAGGGTACCAGTCTTGTCGGGGATTGGGAACCCTTCGCGAGAATGTGCAAAGTTTCAGCGGGATTTCCAAAATGTTGAGAGGAACTCGAAACATGTCAACCTTGGTTTTGAGAATCTCTCCCGGAGTTTGAGAGATTTGGATGTGAAAGGGTACCAGTCTTGTCGGGGATTGGGAACCCTTCGCGAGAATGTCCAAAGTTTCAGCGGGATTTCCAAAATGTTGAGAGGAACTCGAAACATGTCAACCTTGGTTTTGAGAATCTCTCCCGGAGTTTGAGAGATTTGGACGTGAAAGGGTACCAGTCTTGTCGGGGATTGGGAACCCTTCGCGAGAATGTCCAAAGTTTCAGCGGGATTTCCAAAATGTTGAGAGTAACTCGAAACATGTCAACCTTGGTTTTGAGAATCTCTCCCGGAGTTCGAGAGATTTGGACGTGAAAGGGTACCAGTCTTGTCGGGGATTGGGAACCCTTCGCGAGAATGTCCAAAGTTTCAGCGGGATTTCCAAAATGTTGAGAGGAACTCGAAACATGTCAACCTTGGTTTTGAGAATCTCTCCCGGAGTTTGAGAAATTTGGACGTGAAAGGGTACCAGTCTTGTCAGGGATTGGGAACCCTTTGCGAGAATGTCCAAAGTTTCAGCGGGATTTCCAAAATGTTGAAAGGAACTCGAATCATGTCAACCTTGGTTTTGAGAATCTCTCCCGGAGTTTGAGAGATTTGGACGTGAAAGGGTACCAGTCTTGTCGGGGATTGGGAACCCTTTGCGAGAATGTCCAAAGCTTCAGCGGGATTTCCAAAATGTTGAGAGGAACTCGAAACATGTCAACCTTGGTTTTGAGAATCTCTCCCGGAGTTTGAGAGATTTGGACGTGAAAGGGTACCAGTCTTGTCGGGGATTGGGAACCCTTCGCGAGAATGTCCAAAGTTTCAGCGGGATTTCCAAAATGTTGAGAGGAACTCGAAACATGTCAACCTTGGTTTTGAGAGTCTCTCCTGGAGTTTGAGAGATTTGGACGTGAAAGGGTACCAGTCTTGTCGGGGATTGGGAACCCTTCGCGAGAATGTCCAAAGTTTCAGCGGGATTTCCAAAATGTTGAGAGGAACTCGTAACATGTCAACCTTGGTTTTGAGAATCTCTTCCGGAGTTTGAGAGATTTGGACGTGAAAGGGTACCAGTCTTGTCGGGGATTGGGAACCCTTCGCGAGAATGTCCAAAGTTTCAGCGGGATTTCCAAAATGTTGAGAGGAACTCGAAACATGTCAACCTTGGTTTTGAGAATCTCTCCCGGAGTTTGAGAGATTTGGACGTGAAAGGGTACCAGTCTTGTCGGGGATTGGGAACCCTTCGCGAGAATGTCCAAAGTTTCAGCGGGATTTCCAAAATGTTGAGAGGAACTCGAAACATGTCAACCTTGGTTTTGAGAATCTCTCCCGGAGTTCGAGAGATTTGGACGTGAAAGGGTACCAGTCTTGTCGGGGATTGGGAACCCTTCGCGAGAATGTCCAAAGTTTCAGCGGGATTTCCAAAATGTTGAGAGGAACTCGAAACATGTCAACCTTGGTTTTGAGAATCTCTCCCGGAGTTTGAGAGATTTGGACGTGAAAGGGTACCAGTCTTGTCGGGGATTGGGAACCCTTCGCCAGAATGTCCAAAGTTTCAGCGGGATTTCCAAAATGTTGAGAGGAACTCGAAACATGTCAACCTTGGTTTTGAGAATCTCTCCCGGAGTTTGAGAGATTTGGACGTGAAAGGGTACCAGTCTTGTCGGGAATTGGGAACCCTTCGCCAGAATGTCCAAAGTTTCAGCGGGATTTCCAAAATGTTGAGAGGAACTCGAATCATGTCAACCTTGGTTTTGAGAATCTCTCCCGGAGTTTGAGAGATTTGGACGTGAAAGGGTACCAGTCTTGTCGGGGATTGGGAACCCTTCGCGAGAATGTGCAAAGTTTCAGCGGGATTTCCAAAATGTTGAGAGGAACTCGAAACATGTCAACCTTGGTTTTGAGAATCTCTCCCGGAGTTTGAGAGATTTGGACGTGAAAGGGTACCAGTCTTGTCGGGGATTGGGAACCCTTCGCGAGAATGTCCAAAGTTTCAGCGGGATTTCCAAAATGTTGAGAGGAACTCGAAACATGTCAACCTTGGTTTTGAGAATCTCTCCCGGAGTTTGAGAGATTTGGACGTGAAAGGGTACCAGTCTTGTCGGGGATTGGGAACCCTTCGCCAGAATGTCCAAAGTTTCAGCGGGATTTCCAAAATGTTGAGAGGAACTCGAAACATGTCAACCTTGGTTTTGAGAATCTCTCCCGGAGTTTGAGAGATTTGGACGTGAAAGGGTACCAGTCTTGTCGGGGATTGGGAACCCTTCGCGAGAATGTCCAAAGTTTCAGCGGGATTTCCAAAATGTTGAGAGGAACTCGAAACATGTCAACCTTGGTTTTGAGAATCTCTCCCGGAGTTTGAGAGATTTGGACGTGAAAGGGTACCAGTCTTGTCGGGGATTGGGAACCCTTCGCGAGAATGTCCAAAGTTTCAGCGGCATTTCTAAAATGTTGAGAGGAACTCAAAACATGTCAACCTTGGTTTTGAGAATCTCTCCCGGAGTTTGAGAGATTTGGACGTGAAAGGGTACCAGTCTTGTCAAGGATTGGGAACCCTTCGCGAGGATGTCCAAAGTTTCAGCGGGATTTCCAAAATGTTGAGAGGAACTCGAAACATGTCAACCTCGGTTTTGAGAATCTCTCCTGGAGTTTGAGAGATTTGGACGTGAAAGGGTACCAGTCTTGTCGGGGATTGGGAACCCTTCGCCAGAATGTCCAAAGTTTCAGCGGGATTTCCAAAATGTTGAGAGGAACTCTAAACATGTCAACCTTGGTTTTGAGAATCTCTCCCGGAGTTTGAGAGATTTGGACGTGAAAGGGTACCAGTCTTGTCGGGGATTGGGAACCCTTCGCCAGAATGTCCAAAGTTTCAGCGGGATTTCCAAAATGTTGAGAGGAACTCGAAACATGTCAACCTTGGTTTTGAGAATCTCTCCCGGAGTTTGAGAGATTTGGACGTGAAAGGGTAGCAGTCTTGTCGGGGATTGGGAACCCTTCGCGAGAATGTCCAAAGTTTCAGCGGGATTTCCAAAATGTTGAGAGGAACTCGAAACATGTCAACCTTGGTTTTGAGAATCTCTCCCGGAGTTCGAGAGATTTGGACGTGAAAGGGTACCAGTCTTGTCGGGGATTGGGAACCCTTTGCGAGAATGTCCAAAGTTTCAGCGGGATTTCCAAAATGTTGAGAGGAACTCGAAACATGTCAACCTTGGTTTTGAGAATCTCTCCCGGAGTTTGAGAGATTTGGACGTGAAAGGGTACCAGTCTTGTCGGGGATTGGGAACCCTTCGCGAGAATGTCCAAAGTTTCAGCGGGATTTCCAAAATGTTGAGAGGAACTCGAATCATGTCAACCTTGGTTTTGAGAATCTCTCCCGGAGTTTGAGAGATTTGGACGTGAAAGGGTACCAGTCTTGTCGGGGATTGGGAACCCTTCGCGAGAATGTCCAAAGTTTCAGCGGGATTTCCAAAATGTTGAGAGGAACACGAAACATGTCAACCTTGGTTTTGAGAATCTCTCCTGGAGTTTGAGAGATTTGTACGTGAAAGGGTACCAGTCTTGTCGGGGATTGGGAACCCTTCGCGAGAATGTGCAAAGTTTCAGCGGGATTTAGAAAATGTTGAGAGGAACTCGAAACATGTCAACCTTGGTTTTGAGAAGCTCTCCCGGAGTTTGAGAGATTTGGACGTGAAAGGGTACCAGTCTTGTCGGGGATTGGGAACCCTTCGCCAGAATGTCCAAAGTTTCAGCGGGATTTCCAAAATGTTGAGAGGAACTCGAAACATGTCAACCTTGCTTTTGAGAATCTCTCCTGGAGTTTGAGAGATTTGGACGTGAAAGGGTACCAGTCTTGTCGGGGATTGGGAACCCTTCGCGAGAATGTCCAAAGTTTCAGCGGGATTTCCAAAATGTTGAGAGGAACTCGAAACATGTCAACCTCGGTTTTGAGAATCTCTCCCGGAGTTTGAGAGATTTGGACGTGAAAGGGTACCAGTCTTGTCGGGGATTGGGAACCCTTCGCGAGAATGTCCAAAGTTTCAGCGGGATTTCCAAAATGTTGAGAGGAACTCGAATCATGTCAACCTTGGTTTTGAGAATCTCTCCCGGAGTTTGAGAGATTTGGACGTGAAAGGGTACCAGTCTTGTCGGGGATTGGGAACCCTTCGCCAGAATGTCCAAAGTTTCAGCGGGATTTCCAAAATGTTGAGAGAAACTCGAAACATGTCAACCTTGGTTTTGAGAATCTCTCCCGGAGTTTGAGAGATTTGGACGTGAAAGGGTACCAGTCTTGTCGGGGATTGGGAACCCTTCGCGAGAATGTCCAAAGTTTCAGCGGGATTTCCAAAATGTTGAGAGGAACTCGAAACATGTCAACCTTGGTTTTGAGAATCTCTCCCGGAGTTTGAGGGATTTGCACGTGAAAGGGTACCAGTCTTGTCGGGGATTGGGAACCCTTCGCGAGAATGTCCAAATTTTCAGCGGGATTTCCAAAATGTTGAGAGGAACTCGAAACATGTCAACCTCGGTTTTGAGAATCTCTCCCGGAGTTTGAGAGATTTGGACGTGAAAGGGTACCAGTCTTGTCGGGGATTGGGAACCCTTCGCCAGAATGTCCAAAGTTTCAGCGGGATTTCCAAAATGTTGAGAGGAACTCGAAACATGTCAACCTTGGTTTTGAGAATCTCTCCCGGAGTTTGAGAGATTTGGACGTGAAAGGGTACCAGTCTTGTCGGGGATAGGGAACCCTTCGCAAGAATGTCCAAAGTTTCAGCGGGATTTCCAAAATGTTGAGAGGAACTCGAAACATGTCAACCTTGGTTTTGAGAATCTCTCCCGGAGTTTGAGAGATTTGGACGTGAAAGGGTACCAGTCTTGTCGGGGATTGGGAACCCTTCGCGAGAATGTCCAAAGTTTCAGCGGGATTTCCAAAATGTTGAGAGGAACTCGAAACATGTCAACCTTGGTTTTGAGAATCTCTCCCGGAGTTTGAGAGATTTGGACGTGAAAGGGTACCAGTCTTGTCGGGGATTGGGAACCCTTCGCGAGAATGTCCAAAGTTTCAGGGGGTTTCCAAAATGTTGAGAGGAACTCGAATCATGTCAACCTTGGTTTTGAGAATCTCTCCCGGAGTTTGAGAGATTTGGACGTGAAAGGGTACCAGTCTTGTCGGGGATTGGGAACCCTTCGCCAGAATGTCCAAAGTTTCAGCGGGATTTCCAAAATGTTGAGAGGAACTCGAAACATGTCAACCTTGCTTTTGAGAATCTCTCCTGGAGTTTGAGAGATTTGGACGTGAAAGGGTACCAGTCTTGTCGGGGATTGGGAACCCTTCGCCAGAATGTCCAAAGTTTCAGCGGGATTTCCAAAATGTTGAGAGGAACTCGAAACATGTCAACCTCGGTTTTGAGAATCTCTCCCGGAGTTTGAGAGATTTGGACGTGAAAGGGTACCAGTCTTGTCGGGGATTGGGAACCCTTCGCGAGAATGTCCAAAGTTTCAGCGGGATTTCCAAAATGTTGAGAGGAACTCGAATCATGTCAACCTTGGTTTTGAGAATCTCTCCCAGAGTTTGAGAGATTTGGACGTGAAAGGGTACCAGTCTTGTCGGGGATTGGGAACCCTTCGCCAGAATGTCCAAAGTTTCAGCGGGATTTCCAAAATGTTGAGAGAAACTCGAAACATGTCAACCTTGGTTTTGAGAATCTCTCCCGGAGTTTGAGAGATTTGGACGTGAAAGGGTACCAGTCTTGTCGGGGATTGGGAACCCTTCGCGAGAATGTCCAAAGTTTCAGCGGGATTTCCAAAATGTTGAGAGGAACTCGAAACATGTCAACCTTGGTTTTGAGAATCTCTCCCGGAGTTTGAGGGATTTGCACGTGAAAGGGTACCAGTCTTGTCGGGGATTGGGAACCCTTCGCGAGAATGTCCAAATTTTCAGCGGGATTTCCAAAATGTTGAGAGGAACTCGAAACATGTCAACCTCGGTTTTGAGAATCTCTCCCGGAGTTTGAGAGATTTGGACGTGAAAGGGTACCAGTCTTGTCGGGGATTGGGAACCCTTCGCCAGAATGTCCAAAGTTTCAGCGGGATTTCCAAAATGTTGAGAGGAACTCGAAACATGTCAACCTTGGTTTTGAGAATCTCTCCCGGAGTTTGAGAGATTTGGACGTGAAAGGGTACCAGTCTTGTCGGGGATTGGGAACCCTTCGCGAGAATGTCCAAAGTTTCAGGGGGTTTCCAAAATGTTGAGAGGAACTCGAATCATGTCAACCTTGGTTTTGAGAATCTCTCCCGGAGTTTGAGAGATTTGGACGTGAAAGGGTACCAGTCTTGTCGGGGATTGGGAACCCTTCGCCAGAATGTCCAAAGTTTCAGCGGGATTTCCAAAATGTTGAGAGGAACTCGAAACATGTCAACCTTGGTTTTGAGAATCTCTCCCGGAGTTTGAGAGATTTGGACGTGAAAGGGTACCAGTCTTGTCGGGGATTGGGAACCCTTCGCGAGAATGTCCAAAGTTTCAGCGGGATTTCTAAAATGTTGAGAGGAACTCGAAACATGTCAACCTTGGTTTTGAGAATCTCTCTCGGAGTTTGAGGGATTTGCACGTGAAAGGGTACCAGTCTTGTCGGGGATTGGGAACCCTTCGCGAGAATGTCCAAAGTTTCAGCGGGATTTCCAAAATGTTGAGAGGAACTCGAAACATGTCAACCTCGGTTTTGAGAATCTCTCCCGGAGTTTGAGAGATTTGGACGTGAAAGGGTACCAGTCTTGTCGGGGATTGGGAACCCTTCGCGAGAATGTCCAAAGTTTCAGCGGGATTTCCAAAATGTTGAGAGGAACTCGAAACATGTCAACCTTGGTTTTGAGAATCTCTCCCGGAGTTTGAGGGATTTGCACGTGAAAGGGTACCAGTCTTGTCGGGGATTGGGAACCCTTCGCGAGAATGTCCAAATTTTCAGCGGGATTTCCAAAATGTTGAGAGGAACTCGAAACATGTCAACCTCGGTTTTGAGAATCTCTCCCGGAGTTTGAGAGATTTGGACGTGAAAGGGTACCAGTCTTGTCGGGGATTGGGAACCCTTCGCCAGAATGTCCAAAGTTTCAGCGGGATTTCCAAAATGTTGAGAGGAACTCGAAACATGTCAACCTTGGTTTTGAGAATCTCTCCCGGAGTTTGAGAGATTTGGACGTGAAAGGGTACCAGTCTTGTCGGGGATAGGGAACCCTTCGCAAGAATGTCCAAAGTTTCAGCGGGATTTCCAAAATGTTGAGAGGAACTCGAAACATGTCAACCTTGGTTTTGAGAATCTCTCCCGGAGTTTGAGAGATTTGGACGTGAAAGGGTACCAGTCTTGTCGGGGATTGGGAACCCTTCGCGAGAATGTCCAAAGTTTCAGCGGGATTTCCAAAATGTTGAGAGGAACTCGAAACATGTCAACCTTGGTTTTGAGAATCTCTCCCGGAGTTTGAGAGATTTGGACGTGAAAGGGTACCAGTCTTGTCGGGGATTGGGAACCCTTCGCGAGAATGTCCAAAGTTTCAGGGGGTTTCCAAAATGTTGAGAGGAACTCGAATCATGTCAACCTTGGTTTTGAGAATCTCTCCCGGAGTTTGAGAGATTTGGACGTGAAAGGGTACCAGTCTTGTCGGGGATTGGGAACCCTTCGCCAGAATGTCCAAAGTTTCAGCGGGATTTCCAAAATGTTGAGAGGAACTCGAAACATGTCAACCTTGGTTTTGAGAATCTCTCCCGGAGTTTGAGAGATTTGGACGTGAAAGGGTACCAGTCTTGTCGGTGATTGGGAACCCTTCGCGAGAATGTCCAAAGTTTCAGCGGGATTTCTAAAATGTTGAGAGGAACTCGAAACATGTCAACCTTGGTTTTGAGAATCTCTCCCGGAGTTTGAGGGATTTGCACGTGAAAGGGTACCAGTCTTGTCGGGGATTGGGAACCCTTCGCGAGAATGTCCAAATTTTCAGCGGGATTTCCAAAATGTTGAGAGGAACTCGAAACATGTCAACCTCGGTTTTGAGAATCTCTCCCGGAGTTTGAGAGATTTGGACGTGAAAGGGTACCAGTCTTGTCGGGGATTGGGAACCCTTCGCCAGAATGTCCAAAGTTTCAGCGGGATTTCCAAAATGTTGAGAGGAACTCGAAACATGTCAACCTTGGTTTTGAGAATCTCTCCCGGAGTTTGAGAGATTTGGACGTGAAAGGGTACCAGTCTTGTCGGGGATAGGGAACCCTTCGCAAGAATGTCCAAAGTTTCAGCGGGATTTCCAAAATGTTGAGAGGAACTCGAAACATGTCAACCTTGGTTTTGAGAATCTCTCCCGGAGTTCGAGAGATTTGGACGTGAAAGGGTACCAGTCTTGTCGGGGATTGGGAACCCTTCGCGAGAATGTCCAAAGTTTCAGCGGGATTTCCAAAATGTTGAGAGGAACTCGAAACATGTCAACCTTGGTTTTGAGAATCTCTCCCGGAGTTTGAGAGATTTGGACGTGAAAGGGTACCAGTCTTGTCGGGGATTGGGAACCCTTCGCGAGAATGTCCAAAGTTTCAGGGGGTTTCCAAAATGTTGAGAGGAACTCGAATCATGTCAACCTTGGTTTTGAGAATCTCTCCCGGAGTTTGAGAGATTTGGACGTGAAAGGGTACCAGTCTTGTCGGGGATTGGGAACCCTTCGCCAGAATGTCCAAAGTTTCAGCGGGATTTCCAAAATGTTTAGAGGAACTCGAAACATGTCAACCTCGGTTTTGAGAATCTCTCCCGGAGTTTGAGAGATTTGGACGTGAAAGGGTACCAGTCTTGTCGGGGATTGGGAACCCTTCGCGAGAATGTCCAAAGTTTCAGCGGGATTTCCAAAATGTTGAGAGGAACTCGAAACATGTCAACCTTGGTTTTGAGAATCTCTCCCGGAGTTTGAGAGATTTGGACGTGAAAGGGTACCAGTCTTGTCGGGAATTGGGAATCCTTCGCCAGAATGTCCAAAGTTTCAGCGGGATTTCCAAAATGTTGAGAGGAACTCGAAACATGTCAACCTCGGTTTTGAGAATCTCTCCCGGAGTTTGAGAGATTTGGACGTGAAAGGGTACCAGTCTTGTCGGGGATAGGGAACCCTTCGCAAGAATGTCCAAAGTTTCAGCGGGATTTCCAAAATGTTGAGAGGAACTCGAAACATGTCAACCTTGGTTTTGAGAATCTCTCCCGGAGTTTGAGAGATTTGGACGTGAAAGGGTACCAGTCTTGTCGGGGATTGGGAACCCTTCGCCAGAATGTCCAAAGTTTCAGCGGGATTTCCAAAATGTTGAGAGGAACTCGAAACATGTCAACCTTGGTTTTGAGAATCTCTCCCGGAGTTTGAGAGATTTGGACGTGAAAGGGTACCAGTCTTGTCGGGGATTGGGAACCCTTCGCGAGAATGTCCAAAGTTTCAGCGGGATTTCCAAAATGTTGAGAGGAACTCGAAACATGTCAACCTTGGTTTTGAGAATCTCTCCCGGAGTTTGAGGGATTTGCACGTGAAAGGGTACCAGTCTTGTCGGGGATTGGGAACCCTTCGCGAGAATGTCCAAATTTTCAGCGGGATTTCCAAAATGTTGAGAGGAACTCGAAACATGTCAACCTCGGTTTTGAGAATCTCTCCCGGAGTTTGAGAGATTTGGACGTGAAAGGGTACCAGTCTTGTCGGGGATTGGGAACCCTTCGCCAGAATGTCCAAAGTTTCAGCGGGATTTCCAAAATGTTGAGAGGAACTCGAAACATGTCAACCTTGGTTTTGAGAATCTCTCCCGGAGTTTGAGAGATTTGGACGTGAAAGGGTACCAGTCTTGTCGGGGATAGGGAACCCTTCGCAAGAATGTCCAAAGTTTCAGCGGGATTTCCAAAATGTTGAGAGGAACTCGAAACATGTGAACCTTGGTTTTGAGAATCTCTCCCGGAGTTTGAGAGATTTGGACGTGAAAGGGTACCAGTCTTGTCGGGGATTGGGAACCCTTCGCGAGAATGTCCAAAGTTTCAGCGGGATTTCCAAAATGTTGAGAGGAACTCGAAACATGTCAACCTTGGTTTTGAGAATCTCTCCCGGAGTTTGAGAGATTTGGACGTGAAAGGGTACCAGTCTTGTCGGGGATTGGGAACCCTTCGCGAGAATGTCCAAAGTTTCAGGGGGTTTCCAAAATGTTGAGAGGAACTCGAATCATGTCAACCTTGGTTTTGAGAATCTCTCCCGGAGTTTGAGAGATTTGGACGTGAAAGGGTACCAGTCTTGTCGGGGATTGGGAACCCTTCGCCAGAATGTCCAAAGTTTCAGCGGGATTTCCAAAATGTTGAGAGGAACTCGAAACATGTCAACCTTGGTTTTGAGAATCTCTCCCGGAGTTTGAGAGATTTGGACGTGAAAGGGTACCAGTCTTGTCGGTGATTGGGAACCCTTCGCGAGAATGTCCAAAGTTTCAGCGGGATTTCTAAAATGTTGAGAGGAACTCGAAACATGTCAACCTTGGTTTTGAGAATCTCTCCCGGAGTTTGAGGGATTTGCACGTGAAAGGGTACCAGTCTTGTCGGGGATTGGGAACCCTTCGCGAGAATGTCCAAATTTTCAGCGGGATTTCCAAAATGTTGAGAGGAACTCGAAACATGTCAACCTCGGTTTTGAGAATCTCTCCCGGAGTTTGAGAGATTTGGACGTGAAAGGGTACCAGTCTTGTCGGGGATTGGGAACCCTTCGCCAGAATGTCCAGAGTTTCAGCGGGATTTCCAAAATGTTGAGAGGAACTCGAAACATGTCAACCTTGGTTTTGAGAATCTCTCCCGGAGTTTGAGAGATTTGGACGTGAAAGGGTACCAGTCTTGTCGGGGATAGGGAACCCTTCGCAAGAATGTCCAAAGTTTCAGCGGGATTTCCAAAATGTTGAGAGGAACTCGAAACATGTCAACCTTGGTTTTGAGAATCTCTCCCGGAGTTCGAGAGATTTGGACGTGAAAGGGTACCAGTCTTGTCGGGGATTGGGAACCCTTCGCGAGAATGTCCAAAGTTTCAGCGGGATTTCCAAAATGTTGAGAGGAACTCGAAACATGTCAACCTTGGTTTTGAGAATCTCTCCCGGAGTTCGAGAGATTTGGACGTGAAAGGGTACCAGTCTTGTCGGGGATTGGGAACCCTTCGCGAGAATGTCCAAAGTTTCAGCGGGATTTCCAAAATGTTGAGAGGAACTCGAAACATGTCAACCTTGGTTTTGAGAATCTCTCCCGGAGTTTGAGAGATTTGGACGTGAAAGGGTACCAGTCTTGTCGGGGATTGGGAACCCTTCGCGAGAATGTCCAAAGTTTCAGGGGGTTTCCAAAATGTTGAGAGGAACTCGAATCATGTCAACCTTGGTTTTGAGAATCTCTCCCGGAGTTTGAGAGATTTGGACGTGAAAGGGTACCAGTCTTGTCGGGGATTGGGAACCCTTCGCCAGAATGTCCAAAGTTTCAGCGGGATTTCCAAAATGTTGAGAGGAACTCGAAACATGTCAACCTCGGTTTTGAGAATCTCTCCCGGAGTTTGAGAGATTTGGACGTGAAAGGGTACCAGTCTTGTCGGGGATTGGGAACCCTTCGCGAGAATGTCCAAAGTTTCAGCGGGATTTCCAAAATGTTGAGAGGAACTCGAAACATGTCAACCTTGGTTTTGAGAATCTCTCCCGGAGTTTGAGAGATTTGGACGTGAAAGGGTACCAGTCTTGTCGGGAATTGGGAACCCTTCGCCAGAATGTCCAAAGTTTCAGCGGGATTTCCAAAATGTTGAGAGGAACTCGAAACATGTCAACCTCGGTTTTGAGAATCTCTCCCGGAGTTTGAGAGATTTGGACGTGAAAGGGTACCAGTCTTGTCGGGGATAGGGAACCCTTCGCAAGAATGTCCAAAGTTTCAGCGGGATTTCCAAAATGTTGAGAGGAACTCGAAACATGTCAACCTTGGTTTTGAGAATCTCTCCCGGAGTTTGAGAGATTTGGACGTGAAAGGGTACCAGTCTTGTCGGGGATTGGGAACCCTTCGCCAGAATGTCCAAAGTTTCAGCGGGATTTCCAAAATGTTGAGAGGAACTCGAAACATGTCAACCTTGGTTTTGAGAATCTCTCCCGGAGTTTGAGAGATTTGGACGTGAAAGGGTACCAGTCTTGTCGGGGATTGGGAACCCTTCGCGAGAATGTCCAAATTTTCAGCGGGATTTCCAAAATGTTGAGAGGAACTCGAATCATGTCAACCTTGGTTTTGAGAATCTCTCCCGGAGTTTGAGAGATTTGGACGTGAAAGGGTACCAGTCTTGTAGGGGATTGGGAACCCTTCGCGAGAATGTCCAAAGTTTCAGCGGCATTTCTAAAATGTTGAGAGGAACTCAAAACATGTCAACCTTGGTTTTGAGAATCTCTCCCGGAGTTTGAGAGATTTGGACGTGAAAGGGTACCAGTCTTGTCGGGGATTGGGAACCCTTCGCGAGAATGTCCAAAGTTTCAGCGGGATTTCCAAAATGTTGAGAGGAACACGAAACATGTCAACCTTGGTTTTGAGAATCTCTCCTGGAGTTTGAGAGATTTGTACGTGAAAGGGTACCAGTCTTGTCGGGGATTGGGAACCCTTCGCGAGAATGTGCAAAGTTTCAGCGGGATTTAGAAAATGTTGAGAGGAACTCGAAACATGTCAACCTTGGTTTTGAGAAGCTCTCCCGGAGTTTGAGAGATTTGGACGTGAAAGGGTACCAGTCTTGTCGGGGATTGGGAACCCTTCGCCAGAATGTCCAAAGTTTCAGCGGGATTTCCAAAATGTTGAGAGGAACTCGAAACATGTCAACCTCGGTTTTGAGAATCTCTCCCGGAGTTTGAGAGATTTGGACGTGAAAGGGTACCAGTCTTGTCGGGGATTGGGAACCCTTCGCGAGAATGTCCAAAGTTTCAGCGGGATTTCCAAAATGTTGAGAGGAACTCGAAACATGTCAACCTTGGTTTTGAGAATCTCTCCCGGAGTTTGAGAGATTTGGACGTGAAAGGGTACCAGTCTTGTCGGGGATTGGGAACCCTTCGCGAGAATGTCCAAAGTTTCAGCGGGATTTCCAAAATGTTGAGAGGAACTCGAATCATGTCAACCTTGGTTTTGAGAATCTCTCCCGGAGTTTGAGAGATTTGGACGTGAAAGGGTACCAGTCTTGTCGGGGATTGGGAACCCTTCGCCAGAATGTCCAAAGTTTCAGCGGGATTTCCAAAATGTTGAGAGAAACTCGAAACATGTCAACCTTGGTTTTGAGAATCTCTCCCGGAGTTTGAGAGATTTGGACGTGAAAGGGTACCAGTCTTGTCGGGGATTGGGAACCCTTCGCGAGAATGTCCAAAGTTTCAGCGGGATTTCCAAAATGTTGAGAGGAACTCGAAACATGTCAACCTTGGTTTTGAGAATCTCTCCCGGAGTTTGAGGGATTTGCACGTGAAAGGGTACCAGTCTTGTCGGGGATTGGGAACCCTTCACCAGAATGTCCAGAGTTTCAGCGGGATTTCCAAAATGTTGAGAGGAACTCGAAACATGTCAACCTCGGTTTTGAGAATCTCTCCCGGAGTTTGAGAGATTTGGACGTGAAAGGGTACCAGTCTTGTCGGGGATTGGGAACCCTTCGCGAGAATGTCCAAAGTTTCAGCGTTATTTCCAAAATGTTGACAGGAACACGAAACATGTCAACCTTGGTTTTCAGAATCTCTCCCGGAGTTTGAGAGATTTGGACGTGAAAGGGTACCAGTCTTGTCGGGGATTGGGAACCCTTCGCGAGAATGTGCAAAGTTTCAGCGGGATTTCCAAAATGTAGAGAGGAACTCGAAACATGTCAACCTTGGTTTTGAGAATCTCTCCCGGAGTTTGAGAGATTTGGACGTGAAAGGGTACCAGTCTTGTCGGGGATAGGGAACCCTTCGCAAGAATGTCCAAAGTTTCAGCGGGATTTCCAAAATGTTGAGAGGAACTCGAAACATGTCAACCTTGGTTTTGAGAATCTCTCCCGGAGTTTGAGAGATTTGGACGTGAAAGGGTACCAGTCTTGTCGGGGATTGGGAACCCTTCGCGAGAATGTCCAAAGTTTCAGCGGGATTTCCAAAATGTTGAGAGGAACTCGAAACATGTCAACCTTGGTTTTGAGAATCTCTCCCGGAGTTTGAGAGATTTGGACGTGAAAGGGTACCAGTCTTGTCGGGGATTGGGAACCCTTCGCGAGAATGTCCAAAGTTTCAGCGGGTTTCCAAAATGTTGAGAGGAACTCGAATCATGTCAACCTTGGTTTTGAGAATCTCTCCCGGAGTTTGAGAGATTTGGACGTGAAAGGGTACCAGTCTTGTCGGGGATTGGGAACCCTTCGCGAGAATGTCCAAAGTTTCAGCGGGATTTCCAAAATGTTGAGAGGAACTCGAAACATGTCAACCTTGGTTTTGAGAATCTCTCCCGGAGTTTGAGAGATTTGGACGTGAAAGGGTACCAGTCTTGTCGGGGATTGGGAACCCTTCGCGAGAATGTCCAAAGTTTCAGCGGGATTTCTAAAATGTTGAGAGGAACTCGAAACATGTCAACCTTGGTTTTGAGAATCTCTCCCGGAGTTTGAGGGATTTGCACGTGAAAGGGTACCAGTCTTGTCGGGGATTGGGAACCCTTCGCGAGAATGTCCAAAGTTTCAGCGGGATTTCCAAAATGTTGAGAGGAACTCGAAACATGTCAACCTCGGTTTTGAGAATCTCTCCCGGAGTTTGAGAGATTTGGACGTGAAAGGGTACCAGTCTTGTCGGGGATTGGGAACCCTTCGCGAGAATGTCCAAAGTTTCAGCGGGATTTCCAAAATGTTGACAGGAACACGAAACATGTCAACCTTGGTTTTGAGAATCTCTCCCGGAGTTTGAGAGATTTGGACGTGAAAGGGTACCAGTCTTGTCGGGAATTGGGAACCCTTCGCCAGAATGTCCAAAGTTTCAGCGGGATTTCCAAAATGTTGAGAGGAACTCGAAACATGTCAACCTCGGTTTTGAGAATCTCTCCCGGAGTTTGAGAGATTTGGACGTGAAAGGGTACCAGTCTTGTCGGGGATAGGGAACCCTTCGCAAGAATGTCCAAAGTTTCAGCGGGATTTCCAAAATGTTGAGAGGAACTCGAAACATGTCAACCTTGGTTTTGAGAATCTCTCCCGGAGTTTGAGAGATTTGGACGTGAAAGGGTACCAGTCTTGTCGGGGATTGGGAACCCTTCGCCAGAATGTCCAAAGTTTCAGCGGGATTTCCAAAATGTTGAGAGGAACTCGAAACATGTCAACCTTGGTTTTGAGAATCTCTCCCGGAGTTTGAGAGATTTGGACGTGAAAGGGTACCAGTCTTGTCGGGGATTGGGAACCCTTCGCGAGAATGTGCAAAGTTTCAGCGGGATTTCCAAAATGTTGAGAGGAACTCGAAACATGTCAACCTCGGTTTTGAGAATCTCTCCCGGAGTTTGAGAGATTTGGACGTGAAAGGGTACCAGTCTTGTCGGGGATTGGGAACCCTTCGCGAGAATGTCCAAAGTTTCAGCGGGATTTCCAAAATGTTGAGAGGAACACGAAACATGTCAACCTTGGTTTTGAGAATCTCTCCCGGAGTTTGAGAGATTTGGACGTGAAAGGGTACCAGTCTTGTCGGGGATTGGGAACCCTTCGCAAGAATGTCCAAAGTTTCAGCGGGATTTCCAAAATGTTGAGAGGAACTCGAAACATGTCAACCTTGGTTTTGAGAATCTCTCCCGGAGTTTGAGAGATTTGGACGTGAAAGGGTACCAGTCTTGTCGGGGATTGGGAACCCTTCGCCAGAATGTCCAAAGTTTCGCGGGATTTCCAAAATGTTGAGAGGAACTCGAAACATGTCAACCTTGGTTTTGAGAATCTCTCCCGGAGTTTGAGAGATTTGGACGTGAAAGGGTACCAGTCTTGTCGGGGATTGGGAACCCTTCGCGAGAATGTCCAAAGTTTCAGCGGGATTTCCAAAATGTTGAGAGGAACTCGAAACATGTCAACCTTGGTTTTGAGAATCTCTCCCGGAGTTTGAGAGATTTGGACGTGAAAGGGTACCAGTCTTGTCGGGGATTGGGAACCCTTCGCGGGAATGTCCAAAGTTTCAGCGGGATTTCCAAAATGTTGAGAAGAACTCGAAACATATCAACCTTGGTTTTGAGAATCTCTCCCGGAGTTCGAGAGATTTGGACGTGAAAGGGTACCAGTCTTGTCGGGGATTGGGAACCCTTCGCAAGAATGTCCAAAGTTTCAGCGGGATTTCCAAAATGTTGAGAGGAACTCGAAACATGTCAACCTTGGTTTTGAGAATCTCTCCCGGAGTTTGAGAGATTTGGACGTGAAAGGGTACCAGTCTTGTCGGGGATTGGGAACCCTTCGCCAGAATGTCCAAAAGTTCAGCGGGATTTCCAAAATGTTGAGAGGAACTCGAAACATGTCAACCTCGGTTTTGAGAATCTCTCCCGGAGTTTGAGAGATTTGGACGTGAAAGTGTGCCAGTCTTGTCGGGGATTGGGAGCCCTTCGCGAGAATGTGCAAAGTTTCAGCGGGATTTCCAAAATGTTGAGAGGAACTCGAAACATGTCAACCTCGGTTTTGAGAATCTCTCCCGGAGTTTGAGAGATTTGGACGTGAAAGGGTACCAGTCTTGTCGGGGATTGGGAACCCTTCGCGAGAATGTCCAAAGTTTCAGCGGGATTTCCAAAATGTTGAGAGGAACTCGAAACATGTCAACCTTGGTTTTGAGAATCTCTCCCGGAGTTTGAGAGATTTGGACGTGAAAGGGTACCAGTCTTGTCGGGGATTGGGAACCCTTCGCCAGAATGTCCAAAGTTTCAGCGGGATTTCCAAAATGTTGAGAGGAACTCGAAACATGTCAACCTTGGTTTTGAGAATCTCTCCCGGAGTTTGAGAGATTTGGACGTGAAAGGGTACCAGTCTTGTCGGGGATTGGGAACCCTTCGCGAGAATGTCCGAAGTTTCAGCGAGATTTCCAAAATGTTGAGAGGAACTCGAAACATGTCAACCTTGGTTTTGAGAATCTCTCCCGGAGTTTGAGAGATTTGGACGTGAAAGGGTACCAGTCTTGTCGGGGATTGGGAACCCTTCGCGAGAATGTCCAAAGTTTCAGCGGGATTTCCAAAATGTTGAGAGGAACACGAAACATGTCAACCTTGGTTTTGAGAATCTCTCCCGGATTTTGAGAGATTTGGACGTGAAAGGGTACCAGTCTTGTCGGGGATTGGGAACCCTTCGCGAGAATGTCCAAAGTTTCAGCGGGATTTCTAAAATGTTGAGAGGAACTCGAAACATGTCAACCTTGGTTTTGAGAATCTCTCCCGGAGTTTGAGAGATTTGGACGTGAAAGGGTACCAGTCTTGTCGGGGATTGGGAACCCTTCGCCAGAATGTCCAAAGTTTCAGCGGGATTTCCAAAATGTTGAGAGGAACTCGAAACATGTCAACCTCGGTTTTGAGAATCTCTCCCGGAGTTTCAGAGATTTGGACGTGAAAGGGTACCAGTCTTGTCGGGGATTGGGAACCCTTCGCGAGAATGTCCAAAGTTTCAGCGGGATTTCCAAAATGTTGAGAGGAACACGAAACATGTCAACCTTGGTTTTGAGAATCTCTCCCGGAGTTTGAGAGATTTGGACGTGAAAGGGTACCAGTCTTGTCGGGGATTGGGAACCCTTCGCGAGAATGTCCAAAGTTTCAGCGGGATTTCCAAAATGTTGAGAGGAACTCGAAACATGTCAACCTCGGTTTTGAGAATCTCTCCCGGAGTTTGAGAGATTTGGACGTGAAAGGGTACCAGTCTTGTCGGGGATTGGGAACCCTTCGCCAGAATGTCCAAAGTTTCAGCGGGATTTCCAAAATGTTGAGAGGAACTCGAAACATGTCAACCTCGGTTTTGAGAATCTCTCCCGGAGTTTGAGAGATTTGGACGTGAAAGGGTACCAGTCTTGTCGGGGATTGGGAACCCTTCGCGAGAATGTCCAAAGTTTCAGCGGGATTTCCAAAATGTTGAGAGGAACTCGAAACATGTCAACCTTGGTTTTGAGAATCTCTCCCGGAGTTTGAGAGATTTGGACGTGAAAGGGTACCAGTCTTGTCGGGGATTGGGAACCCTTCGCGAGAATGTCCAAAGTTTCAGCGGGATTTCCAAAATGTTGAGAGGAACTCGAAACATGTCAACCTTGGTTTTGAGAATCTCTCCCGGAGTTTGAGAGATTTGGACGTGAAAGGGTACCAGTCTTGTCGGGGATAGGGAACCCTTCGTGAGAATGTCCAAAGTTTCAGCGGGATTTCCAAAATGTTGAGAGGAACTCGAAACATGTCAACCTTGGTTTTGAGAATCTCTCCCGGAGTTTGAGAGATTTGGACGTGAAAGGGTACCAGTCTTGTCGGGGATTGGGAACCCTTCGCCAGAATGTCCAAAGTTTCAGCGGGATTTCCAAAATGTTGAGAGGAACTCGAAACATGTCAACCTTGGTTTTGAGAATCTCTCCCGGAGTTTGAGAGATTTGGACGTGAAAGGGTACCAGTCTTGTCGGGGATTGGGAACCCTTCGCGAGAATGTCCAAATTTTCAGCGGGATTTCCAAAATGTTGAGAGGAACTCGAATCATGTCAACCTTGGTTTTGAGAATCTCTCCCGGAGTTTGAGAGATTTGGACGTGAAAGGGTACCAGTCTTGTAGGGGATTGGGAACCCTTCGCGAGAATGTCCAAAGTTTCAGCGGCATTTCTAAAATGTTGAGAGGAACTCAAAACATGTCAACCTTGGTTTTGAGAATCTCTCCCGGAGTTTGAGAGATTTGGACGTGAAAGGGTACCAGTCTTGTCGGGGATTGGGAACCCTTCGCGAGAATGTCCAAAGTTTCAGCGGGATTTCCAAAATGTTGAGAGGAACACGAAACATGTCAACCTTGGTTTTGAGAATCTCTCCTGGAGTTTGAGAGATTTGTACGTGAAAGGGTACCAGTCTTGTCGGGGATTGGGAACCCTTCGCGAGAATGTGCAAAGTTTCAGCGGGATTTAGAAAATGTTGAGAGGAACTCGAAACATGTCAACCTTGGTTTTGAGAAGCTCTCCCGGAGTTTGAGAGATTTGGACGTGAAAGGGTACCAGTCTTGTCGGGGATTGGGAACC
This sequence comes from Streptopelia decaocto, assembly GCF_964273445.1. Taxonomy (NCBI): domain Eukaryota; kingdom Metazoa; phylum Chordata; class Aves; order Columbiformes; family Columbidae; genus Streptopelia; species Streptopelia decaocto. Next base: position 193,457 of record NW_028115517.1, on the reverse strand, counting down.
CTTCGCCAGAATGTCCAAAGTTTCAGCGGGATTTCCAAAATGTTGAGAGGAACTCGAAACATGTCAACCTCGGTTTTGAGAATCTCTCCCGGAGTTTGAGAGATTTGGACGTGAAAGGGTACCAGTCTTGTCGGGGATTGGGAACCCTTCGCGAGAATGTCCAAAGTTTCAGCGGGATTTCCAAAATGTTAATAGGAACTCGAAACATGTCAACCTTGGTTTTGAGAATCTCTCCCGGAGTTTGAGAGATTTGGACGTGAAAGGGTACCAGTCTTGTCGGGGATTGGGAACCCTTCGCGAGAATGTCCAAAGTTTCAGCGGGATTTCCAAAATGTTGAGAGGAACTCGAATCATGTCAACCTTGGTTTTGAGAATCTCTCCCGGAGTTTGAGAGATTTGGACGTGAAAGGGTACCAGTCTTGTCGGGGATTGGGAACCCTTCGCCAGAATGTCCAAAGTTTCAGCGGGATTTCCAAAATGTTGAGAGAAACTCGAAACATGTCAACCTTGGTTTTGAGAATCTCTCCCGGAGTTTGAGAGATTTGGACGTGAAAGGGTACCAGTCTTGTCGGGGATTGGGAACCCTTCGCGAGAATGTCCAAAGTTTCAGCGGGATTTCCAAAATGTTGAGAGGAACTCGAAACATGTCAACCTTGGTTTTGAGAATCTCTCCCGGAGTTTGAGGGATTTGCACGTGAAAGGGTACCAGTCTTGTCGGGGATTGGGAACCCTTCACCAGAATGTCCAGAGTTTCAGCGGGATTTCCAAAATGTTGAGAGGAACTCGAAACATGTCAACCTCGGTTTTGAGAATCTCTCCCGGAGTTTGAGAGATTTGGACGTGAAAGGGTACCAGTCTTGTCGGGGATTGGGAACCCTTCGCGAGAATGTCCAAAGTTTCAGCGTTATTTCCAAAATGTTGACAGGAACACGAAACATGTCAACCTTGGTTTTCAGAATCTCTCCCGGAGTTTGAGAGATTTGGACGTGAAAGGGTACCAGTCTTGTCGGGGATTGGGAACCCTTCGCGAGAATGTGCAAAGTTTCAGCGGGATTTCCAAAATGTAGAGAGGAACTCGAAACATGTCAACCTTGGTTTTGAGAATCTCTCCCGGAGTTTGAGAGATTTGGACGTGAAAGGGTACCAGTCTTGTCGGGGATAGGGAAGCCTTCGCAAGAATGTCCAAAGTTTCAGCGGGATTTCCAAAATGTTGAGAGGAACTCGAAACATGTCAACCTTGGTTTTGAGAATCTCTCCCGGAGTTTGAGAGATTTGGACGTGAAAGGGTACCAGTCTTGTCGGGGATTGGGAACCCTTCGCGAGAATGTCCAAAGTTTCAGCGGGATTTCCAAAATGTTGAGAGGAACTCGAAACATGTCAACCTTGGTTTTGAGAATCTCTCCCGGAGTTTGAGAGATTTGGACGTGAAAGGGTACCAGTCTTGTCGGGGATTGGGAACCCTTCGCGAGAATGTCCAAAGTTTCAGGGGGTTTCCAAAATGTTGAGAGGAACTCGAATCATGTCAACCTTGGTTTTGAGAATCTCTCCCGGAGTTTGAGAGATTTGGACGTGAAAGGGTACCAGTCTTGTCGGGGATTGGGAACCCTTCGCGAGAATGTCCAAAGTTTCAGCGGGATTTCCAAAATGTTGAGAGGAACTCGAAACATGTCAACCTTGGTTTTGAGAATCTCTCCCGGAGTTTGAGAGATTTGGACGTGAAAGGGTACCAGTCTTGTCGGGGATTGGGAACCCTTCGCGAGAATGTCCAAAGTTTCAGCGGGATTTCCAAAATGTTGAGAGGAACTCGAAACATGTCAACCTTGGTTTTGAGAATCTCTCCCGGAGTTTGAGGGATTTGCACGTGAAAGGGTACCAGTCTTGTCGGGGATTGGGAACCCTTCGCGAGAATGTCCAAAGTTTCAGCGGGATTTCCAAAATGTTGAAAGGAACTCGAAACATGTCAACCTCGGTTTTGAGAATCTCTCCCGGAGTTTGAGAGATTTGGACGTGAAAGGGTACCAGTCTTGTCGGGGATTGGGAACCCTTCGCGAGAATGTCCAAAGTTTCAGCGGGATTTCCAAAATGTTGACAGGAACACGAAACATGTCAACCTTGGTTTTGAGAATCTCTCCCGGAGTTTGAGAGATTTGGACGTGAAAGGGTACCAGTCTTGTCGGGAATTGGGAACCCTTCGCCAGAATGTCCAAAGTTTCAGCGGGATTTCCAAAATGTTGAGAGGAACTCGAAACATGTCAACCTCGGTTTTGAGAATCTCTCCCGGAGTTTGAGAGATTTGGACGTGAAAGGGTACCAGTCTTGTCGGGGATAGGGAACCCTTCGCAAGAATGTCCAAAGTTTCAGCGGGATTTCCAAAATGTTGAGAGGAACTCGAAACATGTCAACCTTGGTTTTGAGAATCTCTCCCGGAGTTTGAGAGATTTGGACGTGAAAGGGTACCAGTCTTGTCGGGGATTGGGAACCCTTCGCCAGAATGTCCAAAGTTTCAGCGGGATTTCCAAAATGTTGAGAGGAACTCGAAACATGTCAACCTCGGTTTTGAGAATCTCTCCCGGAGTTTGAGAGATTTGGACGTGAAAGGGTACCAGTCTTGTCGGGGATTGGGAACCCTTCGCGAGAATGTGCAAAGTTTCAGCGGGATTTCCAAAATGTTGAGAGGAACTCGAAACATGTCAACCTCGGTTTTGAGAATCTCTCCCGGAGTTTGAGAGATTTGGACGTGAAAGGGTACCAGTCTTGTCGGGGATTGGGAACCCTTCGCGAGAATGTCCAAAGTTTCAGCGGGATTTCCAAAATGTTGAGAGGAACACGAAACATGTCAACCTTGGTTTTGAGAATCTCTCCCGGAGTTTGAGAGATTTGGACGTGAAAGGGTACCAGTCTTGTCGGGGATTGGGAACCCTTCGCAAGAATGTCCAAAGTTTCAGCGGGATTTCCAAAATGTTGAGAGGAACTCGAAACATGTCAACCTTGGTTTTGAGAATCTCTCCCGGAGTTTGAGAGATTTGGACGTGAAAGGGTACCAGTCTTGTCGGGGATTGGGAACCCTTCGCCAGAATGTCCAAAGTTTCAGCGGGATTTCCAAAATGTTGAGAGGAACTCGAAACATGTCAACCTTGGTTTTGAGAATCTCTCCCGGAGTTTGAGAGATTTGGACGTGAAAGGGTACCAGTCTTGTCGGGGATTGGGAACCCTTCGCGAGAATGTCCAAAGTTTCAGCGGGATTTCCAAAATGTTGAGAGGAACTCGAAACATGTCAACCTTGGTTTTGAGAATCTCTCCCGGAGTTTGAGAGATTTGGACGTGAAAGGGTACCAGTCTTGTCGGGGATTGGGAACCCTTCGCGGGAATGTCCAAAGTTTCAGCGGGATTTCCAAAATGTTGAGAAGAACTCGAAACATGTCAACCTTGGTTTTGAGAATCTCTCCCGGAGTTCGAGAGATTTGGACGTGAAAGGGTACCAGTCTTGTCGGGGATTGGGAACCCTTCGCAAGAATGTCCAAAGTTTCAGCAGGATTTCCAAAATGTTGAGAGGAACTCGAAACATGTCAACCTTGGTTTTGAGAATCTCTCCCGGAGTTTGAGAGATTTGGACGTGAAAGGGTACCAGTCTTGTCGGGGATTGGGAACCCTTCGCCAGAATGTCCAAAAGTTCAGCGGGATTTCCAAAATGTTGAGAGGAACTCGAAACATGTCAACCTCGGTTTTGAGAATCTCTCCCGGAGTTTGAGAGATTTGGACGTGAAAGTGTGCCAGTCTTGTCGGGGATTGGGAGCCCTTCGCGAGAATGTGCAAAGTTTCAGCGGGATTTCCAAAATGTTGAGAGGAACTCGAAACATGTCAACCTCGGTTTTGAGAATCTCTCCCGGAGTTTGAGAGATTTGGACGTGAAAGGGTACCAGTCTTGTCGGGGATTGGGAACCCTTCGCCAGAATGTCCAAAGTTTCAGCGGGATTTCCAAAATGTTGAGAGGAACTCGAAACATGTCAACCTCGGTTTTGAGAATCTCTCCCGGAGTTCGAGAGATTTGGACGTGAAAGGGTACCAGTCTTGTCGGGGATTGGGAACCCTTCGCCAGAATGTCCAAAGTTTCAGCGGGATTTCCAAAATGTTGAGAGGAACTCGAAACATGTCAACCTTGGTTTTGAGAATCTCTCCCGGAGTTTGAGAGATTTGGACGTGAAAGGGTACCAGTCTTGTCGGGGATTGGGAACCCTTCGCGAGAATGTCCGAAGTTTCAGCGGGATTTCCAAAATGTTGAGAGGAACTCGAAACATGTCAACCTTGGTTTTGAGAATCTCTCCCGGAGTTTGAGAGATTTGGACGTGAAAGGGTACCAGTCTTGTCGGGGATTGGGAACCCTTCGCGAGAATGTCCAAAGTTTCAGCGGGATTTCCAAAATGTTGAGAGGAACACGAAACATGTCAACCTTGGTTTTGAGAATCTCTCCCGGAGTTTGAGAGATTTGGACGTGAAAGGGTACCAGTCTTGTCGGGGATTGGGAACCCTTCGCGAGAATGTCCAAAGTTTCAGCGGGATTTCTAAAATGTTGAGAGGAACTCGAAACATGTCAACCTTGGTTTTGAGAATCTCTCCCGGAGTTTGAGAGATTTGGACGTGAAAGGGTACCAGTCTTGTCGGGGATTGGGAACCCTTCGCCAGAATGTCCAAAGTTTCAGCGGGATTTCCAAAATGTTGAGAGGAACTCGAAACATGTCAACCTCGGTTTTGAGAATCTCTCCCGGAGTTTCAGAGATTTGGACGTGAAAGGGTACCAGTCTTGTCGGGGATTGGGAACCCTTCGCGAGAATGTCCAAAGTTTCAGCGGGATTTCCAAAATGTTGAGAGGAACACGAAACATGTCAACCTTGGTTTTGAGAATCTCTCCCGGAGTTTGAGAGATTTGGACGTGAAAGGGTACCAGTCTTGTCGGGGATTGGGAACCCTTCGCGAGAATGTCCAAAGTTTCAGCGGGATTTCCAAAATGTTGAGAGGAACTCGAAACATGTCAACCTCGGTTTTGAGAATCTCTCCCGGAGTTTGAGAGATTTGGACGTGAAAGGGTACCAGTCTTGTCGGGGATTGGGAACCCTTCGCCAGAATGTCCAAAGTTTCAGCGGGATTTCCAAAATGTTGAGAGGAACTCGAAACATGTCAACCTCGGTTTTGAGAATCTCTCCCGGAGTTTGAGAGATTTGGACGTGAAAGGGTACCAGTCTTGTCGGGGATTGGGAACCCTTCGCGAGAATGTCCAAAGTTTCAGCGGGATTTCCAAAATGTTGAGAGGAACTCGAAACATGTCAACCTTGGTTTTGAGAATCTCTCCCGGAGTTTGAGAGATTTGGACGTGAAAGGGTACCAGTCTTGTCGGGGATTGGGAACCCTTCGCGAGAATGTCCAAAGTTTCAGCGGGATTTCCAAAATGTTGAGAGGAACTCGAAACATGTCAACCTTGGTTTTGAGAATCTCTCCCGGAGTTTGAGAGATTTGGACGTGAAAGGGTACCAGTCTTGTCGGGGATAGGGAACCCTTCGTGAGAATGTCCAAAGTTTCAGCGGGATTTCCAAAATGTTGAGAGGAACTCGAAACATGTCAACCTCGGTTTTGAGAATCTCTCCCGGAGTTTGAGAGATTTGGACGTGAAAGGGTACCAGTCTTGTCGGGGATTGGGAACCCTTCGCGAGAATGTCCAAAGTTTCAGCGGGATTTCCAAAATGTTGAGAGGAACTCGAAACATGTCAACCTCGGTTTTGAGAATCTCTCCCGGAGTTTGAGAGATTTGGACGTGAAAGGATACCAGTCTTGTCGGGGATTGGGAACCCTTCGCCAGAATCTCCAAAGTTTCAGCGGGATTTCCAAAATGTTGAGAGGAACTCGAAACATGTCAACCTCGGTTTTGAGAATCTCTCCCGGAGTTTGAGAGATTTGGACGTGAAAGGGTACCAGTCTTGTCGGGGATTGGGAACCCTTCGCGAGAATGTCCAAAGTTTCAGCGGGATTTCCAAAATGTTGAGAGGAACTCGAAACATGTCAACCTCGGTTTTGAGAATCTCTCCCGGAGTTTGAGAGATTTGGACGTGAAAGGGTACCAGTCTTGTCGGGGATTGGGAACTCTTCGCGAGAATGTCCAAAGTTTCAGCGGGATTTCCAAAATGTTGAGAGGAACTCGAAACATGTCAACCTCGGTTTTGAGAATCTCTCCCGGAGTTTGAGAGATTTGGACGTGAAAGGGTACCAGTCTTGTCGGGGATTGGGAACCCTTCGCGAGAATGTGCAAAGTTTCAGCGGGATTTCCAAAATGTTGAGAGGAACTCGAAACATGTAAACCTTGGTTTTGAGAATCTCTCCCGGAGTTTGAGAGATTTGGACGTGAAAGGGTACCAGTCTTGTCGGGGATTGGGAACCCTTCGCGAGAATGTCCAAAGTTTCAGCGGGATTTCCAAAATGTTGACAGGAACACGAAACATGTCAACCTTGGTTTTGAGAATCTCTCCCGGAGTTTGAGAGATTTGGACGTGAAAGGGTACCAGTCTTGACGGGGATTGGGAACCCTTCGCCAGAATGTCCAAAGTTTCAGCGGGATTTCCAAAATGTTGAGAGGAACTCGAAACATGTCAACCTCGGTTTTGAGAATCTCTCCCGGAGTTTGAGAGATTTGGACGTGAAAGGGTACCAGTCTTGTCGGGGATTGGGAACCCTTCGCGAGAATGTCCAAATTTTCAGCGGGATTTCCAAAATGTTGAGAGGAACTCGAAACATGTCAACCTCGGTTTTGAGAATCTCTCCCGGAGTTTGAGAGATTTGGACGTGAAAGGGTACCAGTCTTGTCGGGGATTGGGAACCCTTCGCGAGAATGTGCAAAGTTTCAGCGGGATTTCCAAAATGTTGAGAAGAACTCGAAACATGTCAACCTTGGTTTTGAGAATCTCTCCCGGAGTTTGAGAGATTTGGACGTGAAAGGGTACCAGTCTTGTCGGGGATTGGGAACCCTTCGCGAGAATGTCCAAAGTTTCAGCGGGATTTCCAAAATGTTGACAGGAACTCGAAACATGTCAACCTTGGTTTTGAGAATCTCTCCCGGAGTTTGAGAGATTTGGACGTGAAAGGGTACCAGTCTTGTCGGGGATTGGGAACCCTTCGCCAGAATGTCCAAAGTTTCAGCGGGATTTCCAAAATGTTGAGAGGAACTCGAAACATGTCAACCTCGGTTTTGAGAATCTCTCCCGGAGTTTGAGAGATTTGGACGTGAAAGGGTACCAGTCTTGTCGGGGATTGGGAACCCTTCGCCAGAATGTCCAAAGTTTCAGCGGGATTTCCAAAATGTTGAGAGGAACTCGAAACATGTCAACCTCGGTTTTGAGAATCTCTCCCGGAGTTTGAGAGATTTGGACGTGAAAGGGTACCAGTCTTGTCGGGGATTGGGAACCCTTCGCCAGAATGTCCAAAGTTTCAGCGGGATTTCCAAAATGTTGAGAGGAACTCGAAACATGTCAACCTCGGTTTTGAGAATCTCTCCCGGAGTTTGAGAGATTTGGACGTGAAAGGGTACCAGTCTTGTCAGGGATTGGGAACCCTTCGCAAGAATGTCCAAAGTTTCAGCGGGATTTCCAAAATGTTGAGAGGAACTCGAAACATGTCAGCCTCGGTTTTGAGAATCTCTCCCGGAGTTTGAGAGATTTGGACGTGAAAGGGTACCAGTCTTGTCGGGGATTGGGAACCCTTCGCGAGAATGTCCAAAGTTTCAGCGGGATTTCCAAAATGTTGAGAGGAACTCGAAACATGTCAACCTTGGTTTTGAGAATCTCTCCCGGAGTTTGAGAGATTTGGACGTGAAAGGGTACCAGTCTTGTCGGGGATTGGGAACCCTTCGCGAGAATGTCCAAAGTTTCAGCGGGATTTCCAAAATGTTGACAGGAACTCGAAACATGTCAACCTTGGTTTTGAGAATCTCTCCCGGAGTTTGAGAGATTTGGACGTGAAAGGGTACCAGTCTTGTCGGGGATTGGGAACCCTTCGCGAGAATGTGCAAAGTTTCAGCGGGATTTCCAAAATGTTGAGAGGAACTCGAAACATGTCAACCTTGGTTTTGAGAATCTCTCCCGGAGTTTGAGAGATTTGGACGTGAAAGGGTACCAGTCTTGTCGGGGATTGGGAACCCTTCGCGAGAATGTCCAAAGTTTCAGCGGGATTTCCAAAATGTTGAGAGGAACTCGAATCATGTCAACCTTGGTTTTGAGAATCTCTCCCGGAGTTTGAGAGATTTGGACGTGAAAGGGTACCAGTCTTGTCGGGGATTGGGAACCCTTCACCACAATGTCCAAAGTTTCAGCGGGATTTCCAAAATGTTGAGAGGAACTCGAAACATGTGAACCTTGGTTTTGAGAATCTCTCCCGGAGTTTGAGAGATTTGGACGTGAAAGGGTACCAGTCTTGTCGGGGATTGGGAACCCTTCGCGAGAATGTCCAAAGTTTCAGCGGGATTTCCAAAATGTTGACAGGAACTCGAAACATGTCAACCTTGGTTTTGAGAATCTCTCCCGGAGTTTGAGAGATTTGGACGTGAAAGGGTACCAGTCTTGTCGGGGATTGGGAACCCTTCGCGAGAATGTCCAAAGTTTCAGCGGGATTTCCAAAATGTTGAGAGGAACTCGAAACATGTCAACCTTGGTTTTGAGAATCTCTCCCGGAGTTTGAGAGATTTGGACGTGAAAGGGTATCAGTCTTGTCGGGGATTGGGAACCCTTCGCGAGAATGTCCAAAGTTTCAGCGGGATTTCCAAAATGTTGAGAGGAACTCGAAACATGTCAACCTTGGTTTTGAGAATCTCTCCCGGAGTTTGAGAGATTTGGACGTGAAAGGGTACCAGTCTTGTCGGGGATTGGGAACTCTTCGCGAGAATGTCCAAAGTTTCAGCGGGATTTCCAAAATGTTGAGAGGAACTCGAAACATGTCAACCTCGGTTTTGAGAATCTCTCCCGGAGTTTGAGAGATTTGGACGTGAAAGGGTACCAGTCTTGTCGGGGATTGGGAACCCTTCGCGAGAATGTCCAAAGTTTCAGCGGGATTTCCAAAATGTTGAGAGGAACTCGAAACATGTCAACCTCGGTTTTGAGAATCTCTCCCGGAGTTTGAGAGATTTGGACGTGAAAGGGTACCAGTCTTGTCGGGGATTGGGAACCCTTCGCGAGAATGTCCAAAGTTTCAGCGGGATTTCCAAAATGTTGAGAGGAACTCGAAACATGTCAACCTTGGTTTTGAGAATCTCTCCCGGAGTTTGAGAGATTTGGACGTGAAAGGGTACCAGTCTTGTCGGGGATTGGGAACCCTTCGCGAGAATGTCCAAAGTTTCAGCGGGATTTCCAAAATGTTGAGAGGAACTCGAAACATGTCAACCTCGGTTTTGAGAATCTCTCCCGGAGTTTGAGAGATTTGGACGTGAAAGGGTACCAGTCTTGTCGGGGATTGGGAACCCTTCGCGAGAATGTCCAAAGTTTCAGCGGGATTTCCAAAATGTTGAGAGGAACTCGAAACATGTCAACCTCGGTTTTGAGAATCTCTCCCGGAGTTTGAGAGATTTGGACGTGAAAGAGTACCAGTCTTGTCGGGGATTGGGAACCCTTCGCGAGAATGTCCAAAGTTTCAGCGGGATTTCCAAAATGTTGAGAGGAACACGAAACATGTCAATCTTGGTTTTGAGAATCTCTCCCGGAGTTTGAGAGATTTGGACGTGAAAGGGTACCAGTCTTGTCGGGGATTGGGAACCCTTCGCGAGAATGTCCAAAGTTTCAGCGGGATTTCCAAAATGTTGAGAGGAACTCGAAACATGTCAACCTTGGTTTTTAGAATCTCTCCCGGAGTTTGAGAGATTTGGACGTGAAAGGGTACCAGTCTTGTCGGGGATTGGGAACCCTTCGCGAGAATGTCCAAAGTTTCAGCGGGATTTCCAAAATGTTGAGAGGAACTGGAAACATGTCAACCTCGGTTTTGAGAATCTCTCCCGGAGTTTGAGAGATTTGGACGTGAAAGGGTACCAGTCTAATCGGGGATTGGGAACCCTTCGCGAGAATGTCCAAAGTTTCAGCGGGATTTCCAAAATGTTGAGAGGAACTCGAAACATGTCAACCTCGGTTTTGAGAATCTCTCCCGGAGTTTGAGAGATTTGGACGTGGAAGGGTACCAGTCTTGTCGGGGATTGGGAACCCTTCGCGAGAATGTCCAAAGTTTCAGCGGGATTTCCAAAATGTTGAGAGGAACTCGAATCATGTCAACCTTGGTTTTGAGAATCTCTCCCGGAGTTTGAGAGATTTGGACGTGAAAGGGTACCAGTCTTGTCGGGGATTGGGAACCCTTCGCCAGAATGTCCAAAGTTTCAGCGGGATTTTCAAAATGTTGAGAGGAACTCGAAACATGTCAACCTTGGTTTTGAGAATCTCTCCCGGAGTTTGAGAGATTTGGACGTGAAAGGGTACCAGTCTTGTCGGGGATTGGGAACCCTTCGCGAGAATGTCCAAAGTTTCAGTGGGATTTCCAAAATGTTGAGAGGAACTCGAATCATGTCAACCTCGGTTTTGAGAATCTCTCCCGGAGTTTGAGAGATTTGGACGTGAAAGGGTACCAGTCTTGTCGGGGATTGGGAACCCTTCGCGAGAATGTCCAAAGTTTCAGCGGGATTTCCAAAATGTTGAAAGGAACTCGAAACATGTGAACCTTGGTTTTGAGAATCTCTCCCGGAGTTTGAGAGATTTGGACGTGAAAGGGTACCAGTCTTGTCGGGGATTGGGAACCCTTCGCCAGAATGTCCAAAGTTTCAGCGGGATTTCCAAAATGTTGAGAGGAACTCGAAACATGTCAACCTCGGTTTTGAGAATCTCTCCCGGAGTTTGAGAGATTTGGACGTGAAAGGGTACCAGTCTTGTCGGGGATTGGGAACCCTTCGCCAGAATGTCCAAAGTTTCAGCGGGATTTCCAAAATGTTGAGAGGAACTCGAAACATGTCAACCTCGGTTTTGAGAATCTCTCCCGGAGTTTGAGAGATTTGGACGTGAAAGGGTACCAGTCTTGTCGGGGATTGGGAACCCTTCGCGAGAATGTGCAAAGTTTCAGCGGGATTTCCAAAATGTTGAGAGGAACTCGAAACATGTCAACCTCGGTTTTGAGAATCTCTCCCGGAGTTTGAGAGATTTGGACGTGAAAGGGTACCAGTCTTGTCGGGGAATGGGAACCCTTCGCGAGAATGTCCAAAGTTTCAGCGGGATTTCCAAAATGTTGAGAGGAACACGAAACATGTCAACCTTGGTTTTGAGAATCTCTCCCGGAGTTTGAGAGATTTGGACGTGAAAGGGTACCAGTCTTGTCGGGGATTGGGAACCCTTCGCCAGAATGTCCAAAGTTTCAGCGGGATTTCCAAAATGTTGAGAGGAACTCGAAACATGTCAACCTCGGTTTTGAGAATCTCTCCCGGAGTTTGAGAGATTTGGACGTGAAAGGGTACCAGTCTTGTCGGGGATTGGGAACCCTTCGCGAGAATGTCCAAAGTTTCAGCGGGATTTCCAAAATGTTGAGAGGAACTCGAAACATGTCAACCTCGGTTTTGAGAATCTCTCCCGGAGTTTGAGAGATTTGGACGTGAAAGGGTACCAGTCTTGTCGGGGATTGGGAACCCTTCGCCAGAATGTCCAAAGTTTCAGCGGGATTTCCAAAATGTTGAGAGGAACTCGAAACATGTCAACCTCGGTTTTGAGAATCTCTCCCGGAGTTTGAGAGATTTGGACGTGAAAGGGTACCAGTCTTGTCGGGGATTGGGAACCCTTCGCGAGAATGTCCAAAGTTTCAGCGGGATTTCCAAAATGTTGAGAGGAACACGAAACATGTCAACCTTGGTTTTGAGAATCTCTCCCGGAGTTTGAGAGATTTGGACGTGAAAGGGTACCAGTCTTGTCGGGGATTGGGAACTCTTCGCCAGAATGTCCAAAGTTTCAGCGGGATTTCCAAAATGTTGAGAGGAACTCGAAACATGTCAACCTTGGTTTTGAGAATCTCTCCCGGAGTTTGAGAGATTTGGACGTGAAAGGGTACCAGTCTTGTCGGGGATTGGGATCCCTTCGCGAGAATGTCCAAAGTTTCAGCGGGATTTCCAAAATGTTGACAGGAACTCGAAACATGTCAACCTCGGTTTTGAGAATCTCTCCCGGAGTTTGAGAGATTTGGACGTGAAAGGGTACCAGTCTTGTCGGGGATTGGGAACCCTTCGCGAGAATGTCCAAAGTTTCAGCGGGATTTCCAAAATGTTGAGAGGAACTCGAAACATGTCAACCTCGGTTTTGAGAATCTCTCCCGGAGTTTGAGAGATTTGGACGTGAAAGGGTACCAGTCTTGTCGGGGATTGGGAACCCTTCGCGAGAATGTGCAAAGTTTCAGCGGGATTTCCAAAATGTTGAGAGGAACTCGAAACATGTCAACCTCGGTTTTGAGAATCTCTCCCGGAGTTTGAGAGATTTGGACGTGAAAGAGTACCAGTCTTGTCGGGGATTGGAACCCTTCGCGAGAATGTCCAAAGTTTCAGCGGGATTTCCAAAATGTTGAGAGGAACTCGAGACATGTCAACCTCGGTTTTGAGAATCTCTCCCGGAGTTTGAGAGATTTGGACGTGAAAGGGTACCAGTCTTGTCGGGGATTGGGAACCCTTCGCGAGAATGTCCAAAGTTTCAGCGGGATTTCCAAAATGTTGAGTGGAACTCGAATCATGTCAACCTCGGTTTTGAGAATCTCTCCCGGAGTTTGAGAGATTTGGACGTGAAAGGGTACCAGTCTTGTCGGGGATTGGGAACCCTTCACCGCAATGTCCAAAGTTTCAGCGGGATTTCCAAAATGTTGAAAGGAACTCGAAACATGTGAACCTTGGTTTTGAGAATCTCTCCCGGAGTTTGAGAGATTTGGACGTGAAAGGGTACCAGTCTTGTCGGGGATTGGGAACCCTTCGCCAGAATGTCCAAAGTTTCAGCGGGATTTCCAAAATGTTGAGAGGAACTCGAAACATGTCAACCTTGGTTTTGAGAATCTCTCCCGGAGTTTGAGAGATTTGGACGTGAAAGGGTACCAGTCTTGTCGGGGATTGGGAACCCTTCGCCAGAATGTCCAAAGTTTCAGCGGGATTTCCAAAATGTTGAGAGGAACTCGAAACATGTCAACCTTGGTTTTGAGAATCTCTCCCGGAGTTTGAGAGATTTGGACGTGAAAGAGTACCAGTCTTGTCGGGGATTGGGAACCCTTCGCCAGAATGTCCAACGTTTCAGCGGGATTTCCAAAATGTTGAGAGGAACACGAAACATGTCAACCTTGGTTTTGAGAATCTCTCCCGGAGTTTGAGAGATTTGGACGTGAAAGGGTACCAGTCTTGTCGGGGATTGGGAACCCTTCGCGAGAATGTCCAAAGTTTCAGCGGGATTTCCAAAATGTTGAGAGGAACTCGAAACATGTCAACCTTGGTTTTGAGAATCTCTCCCGGAGTTTGAGAGATTTGGACGTGAAAGGGTACCAGTCTTGTCGGGGATTGGGAACCCTTCACGAGAATGTCCAAAGTTTCAGTGGGATTTCCAAAATGTTGAGAGGAACTCGAATCATGTCAACCTTGGTTTTGAGAATCTCTCCCGGAGTTTGAGAGATTTGGACGTGAAAGGGTACCAGTCTTGTCGGGGATTGGGAACCCTTCACCACAATGTCCAAAGTTTCAGCGGGATTTCCAAAATGTTGAAAGGAACTCGAAACATGTGAACCTTGGTTTTGAGAATCTCTCCCGGAGTTTGAGAGATTTGGACGTGAAAGGGTACCAGTCTTGTCGGGGATTGGGAACCCTTCGCGAGAATGTCCAAAGTTTCAGCGGGATTTCCAAAATGTTGAGAGGAACTCGAAACATGTCAACCTTGGTTTTGAGAATCTCTCCCGGAGTTTGAGAGATTTGGACGTGAAAGGGTACCAGTCTTGTCGGGGATTGGGAACCCTTCGCCAGAATGTCCAAAGTTTCAGCGGGATTTCCAAAATGTTGAGAGGAACTCGAAACATGTCAACCTCGGTTTTGAGAATCTCTCCCGGAGTTTGAGAGATTTGGACGTGAAAGGGTACCAGTCTTGTCGGGGATTGGGAACCCTTCGCGAGAATGTCCAAAGTTTCAGCGGGATTTCCAAAATGTCGAGAGGAACTCGAAACATGTCAACCTCGGTTTTGAGAATCTCTCCCGGAGTTTGAGAGATTTGGACGTGAAAGGGTACCAGTCTTGTCGGGGATTGGGAACCCTTCGCGAGAATGTGCAAAGTTTCAGCGGGATTTCCAAAATGTTGAGAGGAACTCGAAACATGTCAACCTCGGTTTTGAGAATCTCTCCCGGAGTTTGAGAGATTTGGACGTGAAAGAGTACCAGTCTTGTCGGGGATTGGGAACCCTTCGCGAGAATGTCCAAAGTTTCAGCGGGATTTCCAAAATGTTGAGAGGAACACGAAACATGTCAACCTTGGTTTTGAGAATCTCTCCCGGAGTTTGAGAGATTTGGACGTGAAAGGGTACCAGTCTTGTCGGGGATTGGGAACCCTTCGCGAGAATGTCCAAAGTTTCAGCGGGATTTCCAAAATGTTGAGAGGAACTCAAAACATGTCAACCTTGGTTTTGAGAATCTCTCCCGGAGTTTGAGAGATTTGGACGTGAAAGGGTACCAGTCTTGTCGGGGATTGGGAACCCTTCGCGAGAATGTCCAAAGTTTCAGCGGGATTTCCAAAATGTTGACAGGAACTCGAAACATGTCAACCTCGGTTTTGAGAATCTCTCCCGGAGTTTGAGAGATTTGGACGTGAAAGGGTACCAGTCTTGTCGGGGATTGGGAACCCTTCGCGAGAATGTCCAAAGTTTCAGCGGGATTTCCAAAATGTTGAGAGGAACTCGAAACATGTCAACCTCGGTTTTGAGAATCTCTCCCGGAGTTTGAGAGATTTGGACGTGAAAGGGTACCAGTCTTGTCGGGGATTGGGAACCCTTCGCGAGAATGTCCAAAGTTTCAGCGGGATTTCCAAAATGTTGAGAGGAACTCGAAACATGTCAACCTTGGTTTTGAGAATCTCTCCCGGAGTTTGAGAGATTTGGACGTGAAAGGGTACCAGTCTTGTCGGGGATTGGGAACCCTTCGCGAGAATGTCCAAAGTTTCAGCGGGATTTCCAAAATGTTGAGAGGAACTCGAAACATGTCAACCTTGGTTTTGAGAATCTCTCCCGGAGTTTGAGAGATTTGGACGTGAAAGGGTACCAGTCTTGTCGGGGATTGGGAACCCTTCGCCAGAATGTCCAAAGTTTCAGCGGGATTTCCAAAATGTTGAGAGGAACTCGAAACATGTCAACCTTGGTTTTGAGAATCTCTCCCGGAGTTTGAGAGATTTGGACGTGAAAGGGTACCAGTCTTGTCGGGGATTGGGAACCCTTCGCGAGAATGTCCAAAGTTTCAGCGGGATTTCCAAAATGTTGACAGGAACTCGAAACATGTCAACCTTGGTTTTGAGAATCTCTCCCGGAGTTTCAGAGATTTGGACGTGAAAGGGTACCAGTCTTGTCGGGGATTGGGAACCCTTCGCGAGAATGTCCAAAGTTTCAGCGGGATTTCCAAAATGTTGAGAGGAACTCGAAACATGTCAACCTCGGTTTTGAGAATCTCTCCCGGAGTTTGAGAGATTTGGACGTGAAAGGGTACCAGTCTTGTCGGGGATTGGGAACCCTTCGCGAGAATGTGCAAAGTTTCAGCGGGATTTCCAAAATGTTGAGAGGAACTCGAAACATGTCAACCTCGGTTTTGAGAATCTCTCCCGGAGTTTGAGAGATTTGGACGTGAAAGAGTACCAGTCTTGTCGGGGATTGGGAACCCTTCGCGAGAATGTCCAAAGTTTCAGCGGGATTTCCAAAATGTTGAGAGGAACACGAAACATGTCAACCTTGGTTTTGAGAATCTCTCCCGGAGTTTGAGAGATTTGGACGTGAAAGGGTACCAGTCTTGTCGGGGATTGGGAACCCTTCGCGAGAATGTCCAAAGTTTCAGCGGGATTTCCAAAATGTTGAGAGGAACTCGAAACATGTCAACCTTGGTTTTGAGAATCTCTCCCGGAGTTTGAGAGATTTGGACGTGAAAGGGTACCAGTCTTGTCGGGGATTGGGAACCCTTCGCGAGAATGTCCAAAGTTTCAGCGGGATTTCCAAAATGTTGAGAGGAACTCGAAACATGTCAACCTCGGTTTTGAGAATCTCTCCCGGAGTTTGAGAGATTTGGACGTGAAAGGGTACCAGTCTTGTCGGGGATTGGGAACCCTTCGCGAGAATGTCCAAAGTTTCAGCAGGATTTCCAAAATGTTGAGAGGAACTCGAAACATGTCAACCTCGGTTTTGAGAATCTCTCCCGGAGTTTGAGAGATTTGGACGTGAAAGGGTACCAGTCTTGTCGGGGATTGGGAACCCTTCGCCAGAATGTCCAAAGTTTCAGCGGGATTTCCAAAATGTTGAGAGGAACTCGAAACATGTCAACCTTGGTTTTGAGAATCTCTTCCGGAGTTTGAGAGATTTGGACGTGAAAGGGTACCAGTCTTGTCGGGGATTGGGAACCCTTCGCGAGAATGTCCAAAGTTTCAGCGGGATTTCCAAAATGTTGAGAGGAACTCGAAACATGTCAACCTTGGTTTTGAGAATCTCTCCCGGAGTTTGAGAGATTTGGACGTGAAAGGGTACCAGTCTTGTCGGGGATTGGGAACCCTTCGCCAGAATGTCCAAAGTTTCAGCGGGATTTCCAAAATGTTGAGAGGAACTCGAAACATGTCAACCTTGGTTTTGAGAATCTCTCCCGGAGTTTCAGAGATTTGGACGTGAAAGGGTACCAGTCTTGTCGGGGATTGGGAACCCTTCGCGAGAATGTCCAAAGTTTCAGCGGGATTTCCAAAATGTTGAGAGGAACTCGAATCATGTCAACCTTGGTTTTGAGAATCTCTCCCGGAGTTTGAGAGATTTGGACGTGAAAGGGTACCAGTCTTGTCGGGGATTGGGAACCCTTCACCACAATGTCCAAAGTTTCAGCGGGATTTCCAAAATGTTGAAAGGAACTCGAAACATGTCAACCTTGGTTTTGAGAATCTCTCCCGGAGTTTGAGAGATTTGGACGTGAAAGGGTACCAGTCTTGTCGGGGATTGGGAACCCTTCGCCAGAATGTCCAAAGTTTCAGCGGGATTTCCAAAATGTTGAGAGGAACTCGAAACATGTCAACCTTGGTTTTGAGAATCTCTCCCGGAGTTTGAGAGATTTGGACGTGAAAGGGTACCAGTCTTGTCGGGGATTGGGAACCCTTCGCCACAATGTCCAAAGTTTCAGCGGGATTTCCAAAATGTTGAGAGGAACTCGAAACATGTCAACCTCGGTTTTGAGAATCTCTCCCGGAGTTTGAGAGATTTGGACGTGAAAGGGTACCAGTCTTGTCGGGGATTGGGAACCCTTCGCCAGAATGTCCAAAGTTTCAGCGGGATTTCCAAAATGTTGAGAGGAACTCGAAACATGTCAACCTTGGTTTTGAGAATCTCTCCCGGAGTTTGAGAGATTTGGACGTGAAAGAGTACCAGTCTTGTCGGGGATTGGGAACCCTTCGCGAGAATGTCCAAAGTTTCAGCGGGATTTCCAAAATGTTGAGAGGAACACGAAACATGTCAACCTTGGTTTTGAGAATCTCTCCCGGAGTTTGAGAGATTTGGACGTGAAAGGGTACCAGTCTTGTCGGGGATTGGGAACCCTTCGCGAGAATGTCCAAAGTTTCAGCGGGATTTCCAAAATGTTGAGAGGAACTCGAAACATGTCAACCTTGGTTTTGAGAATCTCTCCCGGAGTTTCAGAGATTTGGACGTGAAAGGGTACCAGTCTTGTCGGGGATTGGGAACCCTTCGCGAGAATGTCCAAAGTTTCAGCGGGATTTCCAAAATGTTGAGAGGAACTCAAATCATGTCAACCTTGGTTTTGAGAATCTCTCCCGGAGTTTGAGAGATTTGGACGTGAAAGGGTACCAGTCTTGTCGGGGATTGGGAACCCTTCACCACAATGTCCAAAGTTTCAGCGGGATTTCCAAAATGTTGAAAGGAACTCGAAACATGTCAACCTTGGTTTTGAGAATCTCTCCCGGAGTTTGAGAGATTTGGACGTGAAAGGGTACCAGTCTTGTCGGGGATTGGGAACCCTTCGCCAGAATGTCCAAAGTTTCAGCGGGATTTCCAAAATGTTGACAGGAACTCGAAACATGTCAACCTTGGTTTTGAGAATCTCTCCCGGAGTTTGAGAGATTTGGACGTGAAAGGGTACCAGTCTTGTCGGGGATTGGGAACCCTTCGCCACAATGTCCAAAGTTTCAGCGGGATTTCCAAAATGTTGAGAGGAACTCGAAACATGTCAACCTTGGTTTTGAGAATCTCTCCCGGAGTTTGAGAGATTTGGACGTGAAAGGGTACCAGTCTTGTCGGGGATTGGGAACCCTTCGCGAGAATGTCCAAAGTTTCAGCGGGATTTCCAAAATGTTGACAGGAACTCGAAACATGTCAACCTCGGTTTTGAGAATCTCTCCCGGAGTTTCAGAGATTTGGACGTGAAAGGGTACCAATCTTGTCGGGGATTGGGAACCCTTCGCGAGAATGTCCAAAGTTTCAGCGGGATTTCCAAAATGTTGAGAGGAACTCGAAACATGTCAACCTCGGTTTTGAGAATCTCTCCCGGAGTTTGAGAGATTTGGACGTGAAAGGGTACCAGTCTTGTCGGGGATTGGGAACCCTTCGCGAGAATGTCCAAAGTTTCAGCGGGATTTCCAAAATGTTGAGAGGAACTCGAAACATGTCAACCTCGGTTTTGAGAATCTCTCCCGGAGTTTGAGAGATTTGGACGTGAAAGAGTACCAGTCTTGTCGGGGATTGGGAACCCTTCGCGAGAATGTCCAAAGTTTCAGCGGGATTTCCAAAATGTTGAGAGGAACACGAAACATGTCAACCTTGGTTTTGAGAATCTCTCCCGGAGTTTGAGAGATTTGGACGTGAAAGGGTACCAGTCTTGTCGGGGATTGGGAACCCTTCGCGAGAATGTCCAAAGTTTCAGCGGGATTTCCAAAATGTTGAGAGGAACTCGAAACATGTCAACCTTGGTTTTGAGAATCTCTCCCGGAGTTTGAGAGATTTGGACGTGAAAGGGTACCAGTCTTGTCGGGGATTGGGAACCCTTCGCGAGAATGTCCAAAGTTTCAGCGGGATTTCCAAAATGTTGAGAGGAACTCGAAACATGTCAACCTCGGTTTTGAGAATCTCTCCCGGAGTTTGAGAGATTTGGACGTGAAAGGGTACCAGTCTTGTCGGGGATTGGGAACCCTTCGCGAGAATGTCCAAAGTTTCAGCAGGATTTCCAAAATGTTGAGAGGAACTCGAAACATGTCAACCTCGGTTTTGAGAATCTCTCCCGGAGTTTGAGAGATTTGGACGTGAAAGGGTACCAGTCTTGTCGGGGATTGGGAACCCTTCGCCAGAATGTCCAAAGTTTCAGCGGGATTTCCAAAATGTTGAGAGGAACTCGAAACATGTCAACCTTGGTTTTGAGAATCTCTCCCGGAGTTTGAGAGATTTGGACGTGAAAGGGTACCAGTCTTGTCGGGGATTGGGAACCCTTCGCCAGAATGTCCAAAGTTTCAGCGGGATTTCCAAAATGTTGAGAGGAACTCGAAACATGTCAACCTTGGTTTTGAGAATCTCTCCCGGAGTTTCAGAGATTTGGACGTGAAAGGGTACCAGTCTTGTCGGGGATTGGGAACCCTTCGCGAGAATGTCCAAAGTTTCAGCGGGATTTCCAAAATGTTGAGAGGAACTCGAATCATGTCAACCTTGGTTTTGAGAATCTCTCCCGGAGTTTGAGAGATTTGGACGTGAAAGGGTACCAGTCTTGTCGGGGATTGGGAACCCTTCACCACAATGTCCAAAGTTTCAGCGGGATTTCCAAAATGTTGAAAGGAACTCGAAACATGTCAACCTTGGTTTTGAGAATCTCTCCCGGAGTTTGAGAGATTTGGACGTGAAAGGGTACCAGTCTTGTCGGGGATTGGGAACCCTTCGCCAGAATGTCCAAAGTTTCAGCGGGATTTCCAAAATGTTGAGAGGAACTCGAAACATGTCAACCTTGGTTTTGAGAATCTCTCCCGGAGTTTGAGAGATTTGGACGTGAAAGGGTACCAGTCTTGTCGGGGATTGGGAACCCTTCGCCACAATGTCCAAAGTTTCAGCGGGATTTCCAAAATGTTGAGAGGAACTCGAAACATGTCAACCTCGGTTTTGAGAATCTCTCCCGGAGTTTGAGAGATTTGGACGTGAAAGGGTACCAGTCTTGTCGGGGATTGGGAACCCTTCGCCAGAATGTCCAAAGTTTCAGCGGGATTTCCAAAATGTTGAGAGGAACTCGAAACATGTCAACCTTGGTTTTGAGAATCTCTCCCGGAGTTTGAGAGATTTGGACGTGAAAGAGTACCAGTCTTGTCGGGGATTGGGAACCCTTCGCGAGAATGTCCAAAGTTTCAGCGGGATTTCCAAAATGTTGAGAGGAACACGAAACATGTCAACCTTGGTTTTGAGAATCTCTCCCGGAGTTTGAGAGATTTGGACGTGAAACGGTACCAGTCTTGTCGGGGATTGGGAACCCTTCGCGAGAATGTCCAAAGTTTCAGCGGGATTTCCAAAATGTTGAGAGGAACTCGAAACATGTCAACCTCGGTTTTGAGAATCTCTCCCGGAGTTTGAGAGATTTGGACGTGAAAGGGTACCAGTCTTGTCGGGGATTGGGAACCCTTCGCCAGAATGTCCAAAGTTTCAGCGGGATTTCCAAAATGTTGAGAGGAACTCGAAACATGTCAACCTTGGTTTTGAGAATCTCTCCCGGAGTTTCAGAGATTTGGACGTGAAAGGGTACCAGTCTTGTCGGGGATTGGGAACCCTTCGCGAGAATGTCCAAAGTTTCAGCGGGATTTCCAAAATGTTGAGAGGAACTCGAATCATGTCAACCTTGGTTTTGAGAATCTCTCCCGGAGTTTGAGAGATTTGGACGTGAAAGGGTACCAGTCTTGTCGGGGATTGGGAACCCTTCACCACAATGTCCAAAGTTTCAGCGGGATTTCCAAAATGTTGAAAGGAACTCGAAACATGTCAACCTTGGTTTTGAGAATCTCTCCCGGAGTTTGAGAGATTTGGACGTGAAAGGGTACCAGTCTTGTCGGGGATTGGGAACCCTTCGCCAGAATGTCCAAAGTTTCAGCGGGATTTCCAAAATGTTGAGAGGAACTCGAAACATGTCAACCTTGGTTTTGAGAATCTCTCCCGGAGTTTGAGAGATTTGGACGTGAAAGGGTACCAGTCTTGTCGGGGATTGGGAACCCTTCGCCACAATGTCCAAAGTTTCAGCGGGATTTCCAAAATGTTGAGAGGAACTCGAAACATGTCAACCTCGGTTTTGAGAATCTCTCCCGGAGTTTGAGAGATTTGGACGTGAAAGGGTACCAGTCTTGTCGGGGATTGGGAACCCTTCGCCAGAATGTCCAAAGTTTCAGCGGGATTTCCAAAATGTTGAGAGGAACTCGAAACATGTCAACCTTGGTTTTGAGAATCTCTCCCGGAGTTTGAGAGATTTGGACGTGAAAGAGTACCAGTCTTGTCGGGGATTGGGAACCCTTCGCGAGAATGTCCAAAGTTTCAGCGGGATTTCCAAAATGTTGAGAGGAACACGAAACATGTCAACCTTGGTTTTGAGAATCTCTCCCGGAGTTTGAGAGATTTGGACGTGAAACGGTACCAGTCTTGTCGGGGATTGGGAACCCTTCGCGAGAATGTCCAAAGTTTCAGCGGGATTTCCAAAATGTTGAGAGGAACTCGAAACATGTCAACCTCGGTTTTGAGAATCTCTCCCGGAGTTTGAGAGATTTGGACGTGAAAGGGTACCAGTCTTGTCGGGGATTGGGAACCCTTCGCCAGAATGTCCAAAGTTTCAGCGGGATTTCCAAAATGTTGAGAGGAACTCGAAACATGTCAACCTTGGTTTTGAGAATCTCTCCCGGAGTTTCAGAGATTTGGACGTGAAAGGGTACCAGTCTTGTCGGGGATTGGGAACCCTTCGCGAGAATGTCCAAAGTTTCAGCGGGATTTCCAAAATGTTGAGAGGAACTCAAATCATGTCAACCTTGGTTTTGAGAATCTCTCCCGGAGTTTGAGAGATTTGGACGTGAAAGGGTACCAGTCTTGTCGGGGATTGGGAACCCTTCACCACAATGTCCAAAGTTTCAGCGGGATTTCCAAAATGTTGAAAGGAACTCGAAACATGTCAACCTTGGTTTTGAGAATCTCTCCCGGAGTTTGAGAGATTTGGACGTGAAAGGGTACCAGTCTTGTCGGGGATTGGGAACCCTTCGCCAGAATGTCCAAAGTTTCAGCGGGATTTCCAAAATGTTGACAGGAACTCGAAACATGTCAACCTTGGTTTTGAGAATCTCTCCCGGAGTTTGAGAGATTTGGACGTGAAAGGGTACCAGTCTTGTCGGGGATTGGGAACCCTTCGCCACAATGTCCAAAGTTTCAGCGGGATTTCCAAAATGTTGAGAGGAACTCGAAACATGTCAACCTCGGTTTTGAGAATCTCTCCCGGAGTTTGAGAGATTTGGACGTGAAAGGGTACCAGTCTTGTCGGGGATTGGGAACCCTTCGCGAGAATGTCCAAAGTTTCAGCGGGATTTCCAAAATGTTGAGAGGAACTCGAAACATGTCAACCTTGGTTTTGAGAATCTCTCCCGGAGTTTGAGAGATTTGGACGTGAAAGGGTACCAGTCTTGTCGGGGATTGGGAACTCTTCGCGAGAATGTCCAAAGTTTCAGCGGGATTTCCAAAATGTTGAGAGGAACTCGAATCATGTCAACCTTGGTTTTGAGAATCTCTCCCGGAGTTTGAGAGATTTGGACGTGAAAGGGTACCAGTCTTGTCGGGGATTGGGAACCCTTCGCCAGAATGTCCAAAGTTTCAGCGGGATTTCCAAAATGTTGAGAGGAACTCGAAACATGTCAACCTTGGTTTTGAGAATCTCTCCCGGAGTTTGAGAGATTTGGACGTGAAAGGGTACCAGTCTTGTCGGGGATTGGGAACCCTTCGCGAGAATGTCCAAAGTTTCAGCGGGATTTCCAAAATGTTGAGAGGAACTCGAAACATGTCAACCTCGGTTTTGAGAATCTCTCCCGGAGTTTGAGAGATTTGGACGTGAAAGGGTACCAGTCTTGTCGGGGATTGGGAACCCTTCGCGAGAATGTCCAAAGTTTCAGCGGGATTTCCAAAATGTTGAGAGGAACACGAAACATGTCAACCTTGGTTTTGAGAATCTCTCCCGGAGTTCGAGAGATTTGGACGTGAAAGGGTACCAGTCTTGTCGGGGATTGGGAACCCTTCGTGAGAATGTCCAAAGTTTCAGTGGGATTTCCAAAATGTTGAGAGGAACTCGAAACATGTCAACCTTGGTTTTGAGAATCTCTCCCGGAGTTTCAGAGATTTGGACGTGAAAGGGTACCAGTCTTGTCGGGGATTGGGAACCCTTCGCCAGAATGTCCAAAGTTTCAGCGGGATTTCCAAAATGTTGAGAGGAACTCGAAACATGTCAACCTTGGTTTTGAGAATCTCTCCCGGAGTTTCAGAGATTTGGACGTGAAAGGGTACCAGTCTTGTCGGGGATTGGGAACCCTTCGCGAGAATGTCCAAAGTTTCAGCGGGATTTCCAAAATGTTGAAAGGAACTCGAATCATGTCAACCTTGGTTTTGAGAATCTCTCCCGGAGTTTGAGAGATTTGGACGTGAAAGGGTACCAGTCTTGTCGGGGATTGGGAACCCTTCACCACAATGTCCAAAGTTTCAGCGGGATTTCCAAAATGTTGAAAGGAACTCGAAACATGTCAACCTTGGTTTTGAGAATCTCTCCCGGAGTTTGAGAGATTTGGACGTGAAAGGGTACCAGTCTTGTCGGGGATTGGGAACCCTTCGCCAGAATGTCCAAAGTTTCAGCGGGATTTCCAAAATGTTGAGAGGAACTCGAAACATGTCAACCTTGGTTTTGAGAATCTCTCCCGGAGTTTGAGAGATTTGGACGTGAAAGGGTACCAGTCTTGTCGGGGATTGGGAACCCTTCGCCACAATGTCCAAAGTTTCAGCGGGATTTCCAAAATGTTGAGAGGAACTCGAAACATGTCAACCTCGGTTTTGAGAATCTCTCCCGGAGTTTGAGAGATTTGGACGTGAAAGGGTACCAGTCTTGTCGGGGATTGGGAACCCTTCGCCAGAATGTCCAAAGTTTCAGCGGGATTTCCAAAATGTTGAGAGGAACTCGAAACATGTCAACCTTGGTTTTGAGAATCTCTCCCGGAGTTTGAGAGATTTGGACGTGAAAGGGTACCATTCTTGTCGGGGATTGGGGACCCTTCGCGAGAATGTCCAAAGTTTCAGCGGGATTTCCAAAATGTTGAGAGGAACACGAAACATGTCAACCTTGGTTTTGAGAATCTCTCCCGGAGTTTGAGAGATTTGGACGTGAAAGGGTACCAGTCTTGTCGGGGATTGGGAACCCTTCGCCAGAATGTCCAAAGTTTCAGCGGGATTTCCAAAATGTTGAGAGGAACTCGAAACATGTCAACCTTGGTTTTGAGAATCTCTCCCGGAGTTTCAGAGATTTGGACGTGAAAGGGTACCAGTCTTGTCGGGGATTGGGAACCCTTCGCGAGAATGTCCAAAGTTTCAGCGGGATTTCCAAAATGTTGAGAGGAACTCAAATCATGTCAACCTTGGTTTTGAGAATCTCTCCCGGAGTTTGAGAGATTTGGACGTGAAAGGGTACCAGTCTTGTCGGGGATTGGGAACCCTTCACCACAATGTCCAAAGTTTCAGCGGGATTTCCAAAATGTTGAAAGGAACTCGAAACATGTCAACCTTGGTTTTGAGAATCTCTCCCGGAGTTTGAGAGATTTGGACGTGAAAGGGTACCAGTCTTGTCGGGGATTGGGAACCCTTCGCCAGAATGTCCAAAGTTTCAGCGGGATTTCCAAAATGTTGACAGGAACTCGAAACATATCAACCTTGGTTTTGAGAATCTCTCCCGGAGTTTGAGAGATTTGGACGTGAAAGGGTACCAGTCTTGTCGGGGATTGGGAACCCTTCGCCACAATGTCCAAAGTTTCAGCGGGATTTCCAAAATGTTGAGAGGAACTCGAAACATGTCAACCTCGGTTTTGAGAATCTCTCCCGGAGTTTGAGAGATTTGGACGTGAAAGGGTACCAGTCTTGTCGGGGATTGGGAACCCTTCGCGAGAATGTCCAAAGTTTCAGCGGGATTTCCAAAATGTTGAGAGGAACTCGAAACATGTCAACCTTGGTTTTGAGAATCTCTCCCGGAGTTTGAGAGATTTGGACGTGAAAGGGTACCAGTCTTGTCGGGGATTGGGAACTCTTCGCGAGAATGTCCAAAGTTTCAGCGGGATTTCCAAAATGTTGAGAGGAACTCGAATCATGTCAACCTTGGTTTTGAGAATCTCTCCCGGAGTTTGAGAGATTTGGACGTGAAAGGGTACCAGTCTTGTCGGGGATTGGGAACCCTTCGCCAGAATGTCCAAAGTTTCAGCGGGATTTCCAAAATGTTGAGAGGAACTCGAAACATGTCAACCTTGGTTTTGAGAATCTCTCCCGGAGTTTGAGAGATTTGGACGTGAAAGGGTACCAGTCTTGTCGGGGATTGGGAACCCTTCGCGAGAATGTCCAAAGTTTCAGCGGGATTTCCAAAATGTTG
The DNA here is from genome assembly GCF_964273445.1 of Streptopelia decaocto. Lineage (NCBI taxonomy): Eukaryota > Metazoa > Chordata > Aves > Columbiformes > Columbidae > Streptopelia > Streptopelia decaocto. The sequence continues at coordinate 167,572 of NW_028115517.1, read as the reverse complement.
AGAGGAACTCGAAACATGTCAACCTCGGTTTTGAGAATCTCTCCATCAGTTTGAGAGATTTGGACGTGAAAGGGTAGCAGTCTTGTCGGGGATTGGGAACCCTTCGCGAGAATGTCCAAAGTTTCAGCGGGATTTCCAAAATGTTGAGAGGAACTCGAAACATGTCAACCTTGGTTTTGAGAATCTCTCCCGGAGTTTGAGAGATTTGGACGTGAAAGGGTACCAGTCTTGTCGGGGATTGGGAACCCTTCGCGAGAATGTCCAAAGTTTCAGCGGGATTTCCAAAATGTTGAGAGGAACTCGAAACATGTCAACCTTGGTTTTGAGAATCTCTCCCGGAGTTTGAGAGATTTGGACGTGAAAGGGTACCAGTCTTGTCGGGGATTGGGAACCCTTCGCGAGAATGTCCAAAGTTTCAGCGGGATTTCCAAAATGTTGAGAGGAACTCGAAACATGTCAACCTTGGTTTTGAGAATCTCTCCCGGAGTTTGAGAGATTTGGACGTGAAAGGGTACCAGTCTTGTCGGGGATTGGGAACCCTTCGCCAGAATGTCCAAAGTTTCAGCGGGATTTCCAAAATGTTGAGAGGAACTCGAAACATGTCAACCTTGGTTTTGAGAATCTCTCCCGGAGTTTGAGAGATTTGGACGTGAAAGGGTACCAGTCTTGTCGGGGATTGGGAACCCTTCGCCAGAATGTCCAAAGTTTCAGCGGGATTTCCAAAATGTTGAGAGGAACTCGAAACATGTCAACCTCGGTTTTGAGAATCTCTCCCGGAGTTTGAGAGATTTGGACGTGAAAGGGTACCAGTCTTGTCGGGGATTGGGAACCCTTCGCGAGAATGTCCAAAGTTTCAGCGGGATTTCCAAAATGTTGAGAGGAACTCGAATCATGTCAACCTTGGTTTTGAGAATCTCTCCCGGAGTTTGAGAGATTTGGACGTGAAAGGGTACCAGTCTTGTCGGGGATTGGGAACCCTTCGCGAGAATGTCCAAAGTTTCAGCGGGATTTCCAAAATGTTGAGAGGAACTCGAAACATGTCAACCTTGGTTTTGAGAATCTCTCCCGGAGTTTGAGAGATTTGGACGTGAAAGGGTACCAGTCTTGTTGGGGATTGGGAACCCTTCGCGAGAATGTCCAAAGTTTCAGCGGGATTTCCAAAATGTTGAGAGGAACTCGAAACATGTCAACCTCAGTTTTGAGAATCTCTCCCGGAGTTTGAGAGATTTGGACGTGAAAGGGTACCAGTCTTGTCGGGGATTGGGAACCCTTCGCGAGAATGTGCAAAGTTTCAGCGGGATTTCCAAAATGTTGAGAGGAACACGAAACATGTCAACCTTGGTTTTGAGAATCTCTCCCGGAGTTTGAGAGATTTGGACGTGAAAGGGTACCAGTCTTGTCGGGGATTGGGAACCCTTCGCCAGAATGTCCAAAGTTTCAGCGGGATTTCCAAAATGTTGAGAGGAACTCGAAACATGTCAACCTTGGTTTTGAGAATCTCTCCCGGAGTTTGAGAGATTTGGACGTGAAAGGGTACCAGTCTTGTCGGGGATTGGGAACCCTTCGCGAGAATGTCCAAAGTTTCAGCGGGATTTCCAAAATGTTGAGAGGAACTCGAAACATGTCAACCTTGGTTTTGAGAATCTCTCCCAAAGTTTGAGAGATTTGGACGTGAAAGTGTACCAGTCTTGTTGGGGATTGGGAACCCTTCGCGAGAATGTCCAAAGTTTCAGCGGGATTTCCAAAATGTTGAGAGGAACTCGAAACATGTCAACCTCAGTTTTGAGAATCTCTCCCCGAGTTTGAGATATTTGGACGTGAAAGGGTACCAGTCTTGTCGGGGATTGGGAACCCTTCGCGAGAATGTCCAAAGTTTCAGCGGGATTTCCAAAATGTTGAGAGGAACACGAAACATGTCAACCTTGGTTTTGAGAATCTCTCCCGGAGTTCGAGAGATATGGACGTGAAAGGGTACCAGTCTTGTCGGGGATTGGGAAACCTTCACGAGAATGTCCAAAGTTTCAGCGGGATTTCCAAAATGTTGAGAGGAACTCGAAACATGTCAACCTTGGTTTTGAGAATCTCTCCCGGAGTTTGAGAGATTTGGACGTGAAAGGGTACCAGTCTTGTCGGGGATTGGGAACCCTTCGCCAGAATGTCCAAAGTTTCAGCGGGATTTCCAAAATGTTGAAAGGAGCTCGAAACATGTGAACCTTGGTTTTCAGAATCTCTCCCGGAGTTTGAGAGATTTGGACGTGAAAGGGTACCAGTCTTGTCGGGGATTGGGAACCCTTCGCGAGAATGTCCAAAGTTTCAGCGGGATTTCCAAAATGTTGAGAGGAACTCGAAACATGTCAACCTTGGTTTTGAGAATCTCTCCCGGAGTTTGAGAGATTTGGACGTGAAAGGGTACCAGTCTTGTCGGGGATTGGGAACCCTTCGCCAGAATGTCCAAAGTTTCAGCGGGATTTCCAAAATGTTGAGAGGAACTCGAAACATGTCAACCTCGGTTTTGAGAATCTCTCCCGGAGTTTGAGAGATTTGGACGTGAAAGGGTACCAGTCTTGTCGGGGATTGGGAACCCTTCGCGAGAATGTCCAAAGTTTCAGCGGGATTTCCAAAATGTTGAGAGGAACTCGAATCATGTCAACCTTGGTTTTGAGAATCTCTCCCGGAGTTTGAGAGATTTGGACGTGAAAGGGTACGAGTCTTGTCGGGGATTGGGAACCCTTCGCGAGAATGTCCAAAGTTTCAGCGGGATTTCCAAAATGTTGAGAGGAACTCGAAACATGTCAACCTTGGTTTTGAGAATCTCTCCCAAAGTTTGAGAGATTTGGACGTGAAAGTGTACCAGTCTTGTTGGGGATTGGGAACCCTTCGCGAGAATGTCCAAAGTTTCAGCGGGATTTCCAAAATGTTGAGAGGAACTCGAAACATGTCAACCTCAGTTTTGAGAATCTCTCCCCGAGTTTGAGATATTTGGACGTGAAAGGGTACCAGTCTTGTCGGGGATTGGGAACCCTTCGCGAGAATGTCCAAAGTTTCAGCGGGATTTCCAAAATGTTGAGAGGAACACGAAACATGTCAACCTTGGTTTTGAGAATCTCTCCCGGAGTTCGAGAGATATGGACGTGAAAGGGTACCAGTCTTGTCGGGGATTGGGAACCCTTCGCGAGAATGTCCAAAGTTTCAGCGGGATTTCCAAAATGTTGAGAGGAACTCGAAACATGTCAACCTTGGTTTTGAGAATCTCTCCCGGAGTTTGAGAGATTTGGACGTGAAAGGGTACCAGTCTTGTCGGGGATTGGGAACCCTTCGCCAGAATGTCCAAAGTTTCAGCGGGATTTCCAAAATGTTGAGAGGAACTCGAAACATGTCAACCTCGGTTTTGAGAATCTCTCCCGGAGTTTGAGAGATTTGGACGTGAAAGGGTACCAGTCTTGTCGGGGATTGGGAACCCTTCGCCAGAATGTCCAAAGTTTCAGCGGGATTTCCAAAATGTTGAGAGGAACTCGAAACATGTCAACCTTGGTTTTGAGAATCTCTCCCGGAGTTTGAGAGATTTGGACGTGAAAGGGTACCAGTCTTGTCGGGGATTGGGAACCCTTCGCGAGAATGTCCAAAGTTTCAGCGGGATTTCCAAAATGTTGAGAGGAACTCGAATCATGTCAACCTTGGTTTTGAGAATCTCTCCCGGAGTTTGAGAGATTTGGACGTGAAAGGGTACCAGTCTTGTCGGGGATTGGGAACCCTTCGCCAGAATGTCCAAAGTTTCAGCGGGATTTCCAAAATGTTGAGAGGATCACGAAACATTTCAACCTTGGTTTTCAGAATCTCTCCCGGAGTTTGAGAGATTTGGACGTGAAAGGGTACCAGTCTTGTCGGGGATTGGGAACCCTTCGCGAGAATGTCCAAAGTTTCAGCGGGATTTCCAAAATGTTGAGAGGAACTCGAAACATGTCAACCTCGGTTTTGAGAATCTCTCCCGGAGTTTGAGAGATTTGGACGTGAAAGGGTACCAGTCTTGTCGGGGATTGGGAACCCTTCGCCAGAATGTCCAAAGTTTCAGCGGGATTTCCAAAATGTTGAGAGGAACTCGAAACATGTCAACCTCGGTTTTGAGAATCTCTCCCGGAGTTTGAGAGATTTGGACGTGAAAGGGTACCAGTCTTGTCGGGGATTGGGAACCCTTCGCCAGAATGTCCAAAGTTTCAGCGGGATTTCCAAAATGTTGAGAGGAACTCGAAACATGTCAACCTTGGTTTTGAGAATCTCTCCCGGAGTTTGAGAGATTTGGACGTGAAAGGGTACCAGTCTTGTCGGGGATTGGGAACCCTTCGCGAGAATGTCCAAAGTTTCAGCGGGATTTCCAAAATGTTGAGAGGAACTCGAATCATGTCAACCTTGGTTTTGAGAATCTCTCCCGGAGTTTGAGAGATTTGGACGTGAAAGGGTACCAGTCTTGTCGGGGATTGGGAACCCTTCGCCAGAATGTCCAAAGTTTCAGCGGGATTTCCAAAATGTTGAAAGGAGCTCGAAACATGTGAACCTTGGTTTTCAGAATCTCTCCCGGAGTTTGAGAGATTTGGACGTGAAAGGGTACCAGTCTTGTCGGGGATTGGGAACCCTTCGCGAGAATGTCCAAAGTTTCAGCGGGATTTCCAAAATGTTGAGAGGAACTCGAAACATGTCAACCTCGGTTTTGAGAATCTCTCCCGGAGTTTGAGAGATTTGGACGTGAAAGGGTACCAGTCTTGTCGGGGATTGGGAACCCTTCGCCAGAATGTCCAAAGTTTCAGCGGGATTTCCAAAATGTTGAGAGGAACTCGAAACATGTCAACCTCGGTTTTGAGAATCTCTCCCGGAGTTTGAGAGATTTGGACGTGAAAGGGTACCAGTCTTGTCGGGGATTGGGAACCCTTCGCCAGAATGTCCAAAGTTTCAGCGGGATTTCCAAAATGTTGAGAGGAACTCGAAACATGTCAACCTCGGTTTTGAGAATCTCTCCCGGAGTTTGAGAGATTTGGACGTGAAAGGGTACCAGTCTTGTCGGGGATTGGGAACCCTTCGCCAGAATGTCCAAAGTTTCAGCGGGATTTCCAAAATGTTGAGAGGAACTCGAAACATGTCAACCTTGGTTTTGAGAATCTCTCCCGGAGTTTGAGAGATTTGGACGTGAAAGGGTACCAGTCTTGTCGGGGATTGGGAACTCTTCGCGAGAATGTCCAAAGTTTCAGCGGGATTTCCAAAATGTTGAGAGGAACTCGAATCATGTCAACCTTGGTTTTGAGAATCTCTCCCGGAGTTTGAGAGATTTGGACGTGAAAGGGTACCAGTCTTGTCGGGTATTGGGAACCCTTCGCGAGAATGTCCAAAGTTTCAGCGGGATTTCCAAAATGTTGAGAGGAACTCGAAACATGTCAACCTCGGTTTTGAGAATCTCTCCCGGAGTTTGAGAGATTTGGACGTGAAAGGGTACCAGTCTTGTCGGGGATTGGGAACCCTTCGCCAGAATGTCCAAAGTTTCAGTGGGATTTCCAAAATGTTGAGAGGAACTCGAAACATGTCAACCTCGGTTTTGAGAATCTCTCCCGGAGTTTGAGAGATTTGGACGTGAAAGGGTACCAGTCTTGTCGGGGATTGGGAACCCTTCGCGAGAATGTCCAAAGTTTCAGCGGGATTTCCAAAATGTTGAGAGGAACTCGAAACATGTCAACCTTGGTTTTGAGAATCTCTCCCGGAGTTTGAGAGATTTGGACGTGAAAGGGTACCAGTCTTGTCGGGGATTGGGAACCCTTCGCCAGAATGTCCAAAGTTTCAGCGGGATTTCCAAAATGTTGAGAGGAACTCGAAACATGTCAACCTTGGTTTTGAGAATCTCTCCCGGAGTTTGAGAGATTTGGACGTGAAAGGGTACCAGTCTTGTCGGGGATTGGGAACCCTTCGCCAGAATGTCCAAAGTTTCAGCGGGATTTCCAAAATGTTGAGAGGAACTCGAAACATGTCAACCTCGGTTTTGAGAATCTCTCCCGGAGTTTGAGAGATTTGGACGTGAAAGGGTACCAATCTTGTCGGGGACTGGGAACCCTTTGCGACAATGTCCAAAGTTTCAGTGGGATTTCCAAAATGTTGAAAGGAAATCGAAACATGTCAATCTTGGTTTTGAGAATCTCTCCCGGACTTTGAGAGTTTTGGACGTGAAAGTGTACCAATCTTGTCAGGGATTGGGAAGCCTTCGCGAGAATGTCCAAAGTTTCAGCGGGATTTCCAAAATGTTGAGAGGAACTCGAAACATGTCAACCTTGGTTTTGAGAATCTCTCCCGGAGTTTGAGAGATTTGGACGTGAAAGGGTACCAGTCTTGTCGGGGATTGGGAACCCTTCGCCACAATGTCCAAAGTTTCAGCGGGATTTCCAAAATGTTGAGAGGAACTCGAATCATGTCAACCTTGGTTTTGAGAATCTCTCCCGGAGTTTGAGAGATTTGGACGTGAAAGGGTACCAGTCTTGTCGGGGATTGGGAACCCTTCGCGAGTATGTCCAAAGTTTCAGCGGGATTTCCAAAAGGTTGAGAGGAACTCGAAACATGTCAACCTCGGTTTTGAGAATCTCTCCCGGAGTTTGAGAGATTTGGACGTGAAAGTGTACCAGTCTTGTCGGGGATTGGGAACCCTTCGCGAGAATGTCCAAAGTTTCAGCGGGATTTCCAAAATGTTAAGAGGAACTCGAAACATGTCAACCTTGGTTTTGAGAATCTCTCCCGGAGTTTGAGAGATTTGGACGTGAAAGGGTACCAGTCTTGTCGGGGATTGGGAACCCTTCGCGAGAATGTCCAAAGTTTCAGCGGGATTTCCAAAATGTTGAGAGGAACTCGAAACATGTCAACCTTGGTTTTGAGAATCTCTCCCGGAGTTTGAGAGATTTGGACGTGAAAGGGTACCAGTCTTGTCGGGGATTGGGAACCCTTCGCCACAATGTCCAAAGTTTCAGCGGGATTTCCAAAATGTTGAGAGGAACTCGAATCATGTCAACCTTGGTTTTGAGAATCTCTCCCGGAGTTTGAGAGATTTGGACGTGAAAGGGTACCAGTCTTGTCGGGGATTGGGAACCCTTCGCGAGAATGTCCAAAGTTTCAGCGGGATTTCCAAAATGTTGAGAGGAACTCGAAACATGTCAACCTTGGTTTTGAGAATCTCTCCCGGAGTTTGAGAGATTTGGACGTGAAAGGGTACCAGTCTTGTCGGGGATTGGGAACCCTTCGCGAGAATGTCCAAAGTTTCAGCGGGATTTCCAAAATGTTGACAGGAACTCGAAACATGTCAACCTTGGTTTTGAGAATCTCTCCTGGAGTTTGAGAGATTTGGACGTGAAAGGGTACCAGTCTTGTCGGGGATTGGGAACCCTTCGCCAGAATGTCCAAAGTTTCAGCGGGATTTCCAAAATGTTGAAAGGAACTCAAAACATGTGAACCTCGGTTTTGAGAATCTCTCCCGGAGTTTGAGAGATTTGGACGTGAAAGGGTACCAGTCTTGTCGGGGATTGGGAACCCTTCGCGAGAATGTCCAAAGTTTCAGCGGGATTTCCAAAATGTTGAGAGGAACTCGAAACATGTCAACCTCGGTTTTGAGAATCTCTCCCGGAGTTTGAGAGATTTGGACGTGAAAGGGTACCAGTCTTGTCGGGGATTGGGAACCCTTCGCGAGAATGTCCAAAGTTTCAGCGGGATTTCCAAAATGTTGAGAGGAACTCGAATCATTTCAACCTTGGTTTTGAGAATCTCTCCCGGAGTTTGAGAGATTTGGACGTGAAAGGGTACCAGTCTTGTCGGGGATTGGGAACCCTTCGCGAGAATGTCCAAAGTTTCAGCGGGATTTCCAAAATGTTGAGAGGAACTCGAAACATGTCAACCTTGGTTTTGAGAATCTCTCCCGGAGTTTGAGAGATTTGGACGTGAAAGGGTACCAGTCTTGTCGGGGATTGGGAACCCTTCGCCAGAATGTCCAAAGTTTCAGCGGGATTTCCAAAATGTTGAGAGGAACTCGAAACATGTGAACCTCGGTTTTGAGAATCTCTCCCGGAGTTTGAGAGATTTGGACGTGAAAGGGTACCAGTCTTGTCGGGGATTGGGAACCCTTCGCCAGAATGTCCAAAGTTTCAGCGGGATTTCCAAAATGTTGAGAGGAACTCGAAACATGTCAACCTTGGTTTTGAGAATCTCTCCCGGAGTTTGAGAGATTTGGACGTGAAAGGGTACCAGTCTTGTCGGGGATTGGGAACCCTTCGCCAGAATGTCCAAAGTTTCAGCGGGATTTCCAAAATGTTGAGAGGAACTCGAATCATTTCAACCTTGGTTTTGAGAATCTCTCCCGGAGTTTGAGAGATTTGGACGTGAAAGGGTACCAGTCTTGTCGGGGATTGGGAACCCTTCGCGAGAATGTCCAAAGTTTCAGCGGGATTTCCAAAATGTTGAGAGGAACTCGAAACATGTCAACCTTGGTTTTGAGAATCTCTCCCGGAGTTTGAGAGATTTGGACGTGAAAGGGTACCAGTCTTGTCGGGGATTGGGAACCCTTCGCCAGAATGTCCAAAGTTTCAGCGGGATTTCCAAAATGTTGAGAGGAACTCGAAACATGTGAACCTCGGTTTTGAGAATCTCTCCCGGAGTTTGAGAGATTTGGACGTGAAAGGGTACCAGTCTTGTCGGGGATTGGGAACCCTTCGCGAGAATGTCCAAAGTTTCAGCGGGATTTCCAAAATGTTGAGAGGAACTCGAAACATGTCAACCTAGGTTTTGAGAATCTCTCCCGGAGTTTGAGAGATTTGGACGTGAAAGGGTACCAGTCTTGTCGGGGATTGGGAACCCTTCGCCAGAATGTCCAAAGTTTCAGCGGGATTTCCAAAATGTTGAAAGGAACTCGAAACATGTCAACCTTGGTTTTGAGAATCTCTCCCGGAGTTTGAGAGATTTGGACGTGAAAGGGTACCAGTCTTGTCGGGGATTGGGAACCCTTCGCCAGAATGTCCAAAGTTTCAGCGGGATTTCCAAAATGTTGAGAGGAACTCGAAACATGTCAACCTTGGTTTTGAGAATCTCTCCCGGAGTTTGAGAGATTTGGACGTGAAAGGGTACCAGTCTTGTCGGGGATTGGGAACCCTTCGCGAGAATGTCCAAAGTTTCAGCGGGATTTCCAAAATGTTGAGAGGAACTCGAAACATGTCAACCTTGGTTTTGAGAATCTCTCCCGTAGTTTGAGAGATTTGGACGTGAAAGGGTACCAGTCTTGTCGGGGATTGGGAACCCTTCGCGAGAATGTCCAAAGTTTCAGCGGGATTTCCAAAATGTTGAGAGGAACTCGAAACATGTCAACCTTGGTTTTGAGAATCTCTCCCGGAGTTTGAGAGATTTGGACGTGAAAGGGTACCAGTCTTGTCGGGGATTGGGAACCCTTCGCGAGAATGTCCAAAGTTTCAGCGGGATTTCCAAAATGTTGAGAGGAACTCGAATCATGTCAACCTTGGTTTTGAGAATCTCTCCCGGAGTTTGAGAGATTTGGACGTGAAAGGGTACCAGTCTTGTCGGGGATTGGGAACCCTTCGCCAGAATGTCCAAAGTTTCAGCGGGATTTCCAAAATGTTGAAAGGAACTCGAAACATGTCAACCTTGGTTTTGAGAATCTCTCCCGGAGTTTGAGAGATTTGGACGTGAAAGGGTACCAGTCTTGTCGGGGATTGGGAACCCTTCGCCAGAATGTCCAAAGTTTCAGCGGGATTTCCAAAATGTTGAAAGGAACTCGAAACATGTCAACCTTGGTTTTGAGAATCCCTCCCGGAGTTTGAGAGATTTGGACGTGAAAGGGTACCAGTCTTGTCGGGGATTGGGAACCCTTCGCGAGTATGTCCAAAGTTTCAGCGGGATTTCCAAAATGTTGAGAGGAACTCGAAACATGTCAACCTCGGTTTTGAGAATCTCTCCCGGAGTTTGAGAGATTTGGACGTGAAAGGGTACCAGTCTTGTCGGGGATTGGGAACCCTTCGCGAGAATGTCCAAAGTTTCAGCGGGATTTCCAAAATGTTAAGAGGAACTCGAAACATGTCAACCTTGGTTTTGAGAATCTCTCCCGGAGTTTGAGAGATTTGGACGTGAACGGGTACCAGTCTTGTCGGGGATTGGGAACCCTTCGCCAGAATGTCCAAAGTTTCAGCGGGATTTCCAAAATGTTGAAAGGAACTCAAAACATGTGAACCTCGGTTTTGAGAATCTCTCCCGGAGTTTGAGAGATTTGGACGTGAAAGGGTACCAGTCTTGTCGGGGATTGGGAACCCTTCGCGAGAATGTCCAAAGTTTCAGCGGGATTTCCAAAATGTTGAGAGGAACTCGAAACATGTCAACCTCGGTTTTGAGAATCTCTCCCGGAGTTTGAGAGATTTGGACGTGAAAGGGTACCAGTCTTGTCGAGGATTGGGAACCCTTCGCCAGAATGTCCAAAGTTTCAGCGGGATTTCCAAAATGTTGAGAGGAACTCGAAACATGTCAACCTCGGTTTTGAGAATCTCTCCCGGAGTTTGAGAGATTTGGACGTGAAAGGGTACCAGTCTTGTCGGGGATTGGGAACCCTTCGCGAGAATGTCCAAAGTTTCAGCGGGATTTCCAAAATGTTGAGAGGAACTCGAAACATGTCAACCTCGGTTTTGAGAATCTCTCCCGGAGTTTGAGAGATTTGGACGTGAAAGGGTACCAGTCTTGTCGGGGATTGGGAACCCTTCGCCAGAATGTCCAAAGTTTCAGCGGGATTTCCAAAATGTTGAGAGGAACTCGAAACATGTCAACCTCGGTTTTGAGAATCTCTCCCGGAATTTGAGAGATTTGGACGTGAAAGGGTACCAGTCTTGTCGAGGACTGGGAACCCTTCGCGAGAATGTGCAAAGTTTCAGCGGGATTTCCAAAATGTTGAAAGGAACTCGAAACATGTCAACCTTGGTTTTGAGAATCTCTCCCGGAGTTTGAGAGATTTGGACGTGAAAGGGTACCAGTCTTGTCGGGGATTGGGAACCCTTCGCGAGTATGTCCAAAGTTTCAGCGGGATTTCCAAAATGTTGAGAGGAACTCGAAACATGTCAACCTCGGTTTTGAGAATCTCTCCCGGAGTTTGAGAGATTTGGACGTGAAAGGGTACCAGTCTTGTCGGGGATTGGGAACCCTTCGCGAGAATGTGCAAAGTTTCAGCGGGATTTCCAAAATGTTGAGAGGAACTCGAAACATGTCAACCTCGGTTTTGAGAATCTCTCCCGGAGTTTGAGAGATTTGGACGTGAAAGGGTACCAGTCTTGTCGAGGATTGGGAACCCTTCGCGAGAATGTGCAAAGTTTCAGCGGGATTTCCAAAATGTTGAGAGGAACTCGAAACATGTCAACCTTGGTTTTGAGAATCTCTCCCAGAGTTTGAGAGATTTGGACGTGAAAGGGTACCAGTCTTGTCGGGGATTGGGAACCCTTCGCGAGAATGTCCAAAGTTTCAGCGGGATTTCCAAAATGTTGAGAGGAACTCGAAACATGTCAACCTCGGTTTTGAGAATCTCTCCCGGAGTTTGAGAGATTTGGACGTGAAAGGGTACCAGTCTTGTCGGGGATTGGGAACCCTTCGCGAGAATGTCCAATGTTTCAGCGGGATTTCCAAAATGTTGAGAGGAACTCGAAACATGTCAACCTCGGTTTTGAGAATCTCTCCCGGAGTTTGAGAGATTTGGACGTGAAAGGGTACCAGTCTTGTCGGGGATTGGGAACCCTTCGCGAGAATGTCCAAAGTTTCAGCGGGATTTCCAAAATGTTGAGAGGAACTCGAAACATGTCAACCTTGGTTTTGAGAATCTCTCCCGGAGTTTGAGAGATTTGGACGTGAAAGGGTACCAGTCTTGTCGGGGATTGGGAACCCTTCGCGAGAATGTCCAAAGTTTCAGCGGGATTTCCAAAATGTTGAGAGGAACTCGAAACATGTCAACCTCGGTTTTGAGAATCTCTCCCGGAGTTTGAGAGATTTGGACGTGAAAGGGTACCAGTCTTGTCGAGGATTGGGAACCCTTCGCGAGAATGTGCAAAGTTTCAGCGAGATTTCCAAAATGTTGAGAGGAACTCGAAACATGTCAACCTTGGTTTTGAGAATCTCTCCCGGAGTTTGAGAGATTTGGACGTGAAAGGGTACCAGTCTTGTCGGGGATTGGGAACCCTTCGCCAGAATGTCCAAAGTTTCAGCGGGATTTCCAAAATGTTGAGAGGAACTCGAAACATGTCAACCTTGGTTTTGAGAATCTCTCCCGGAGTTTGAGAGATTTGGACGTGAAAGGGTACCAGTCTTGTCGGGGATTGGGAACCCTTCGCCAGAATGTCCAAAGTTTCAGCGGGATTTCCAAAATGTTGAGAGGAACTCGAAACATGTCAACCTCGGTTTTGAGAATCTCTCCCGGAGTTTGAGAGATTTGGACGTGAAAGGGTACCAGTCTTGTCGGGGATTGGGAACCCTTCGCGAGAATGTCCAAAGTTTCAGCGGGATTTCCAAAATGTTGAGAGGAACTCGTATCATGTCAACCTTGGTTTTGAGAATCTCTCCCGGAGTTTGAGAGATTTGGACGTGAAAGGGTACCAGTCTTGTCGGGGATTGGGAACCCTTCGCCAGAATGTCCAAAGTTTCAGCGGGATTTCCAAAATGTTGAAAGGAACTCGAAACATGTCAACCTTGGTTTTGAGAATCTCTCCCGGAGTTTGAGAGATTTGGACGTGAAAGGGTACCAGTCTTGTCGGGGATTGGGAACCCTTCGCCAGAATGTCCAAAGTTTCAGCGGGATTTCCAAAATGTTGAAAAGAACACGAAACATGTCAACCTTGGTTTTGAGAATCTCTCCCGGAGTTTGAGAGATTTGGACGTGAAAGGGTACCAGTCTTGTCGGGGATTGGGAACCCTTCGCGAGTATGTCCAAAGTTTCAGCGGGATTTCCAAAATGTTGAGAGGAACTCGAAACATGTCAACCTCGGTTTTGAGAATCTCTCCCGGAGTTTGAGAGATTTGGACGTGAAAGGGTACCAGTCTTGTCGGGGATTGGGAACCCTTCGCGAGAATGTCCAAAGTTTCAGCGGGATTTCCAAAATGTTAAGAGGAACTCGAAACATGTCAACCTTGGTTTTGAGAATCTCTCCCGGAGTTTGAGAGATTTGGACGTGAACGGGTACCAGTCTTGTCGGGGATTGGGAACCCTTCGCCAGAATGTCCAAAGTTTCAGTGGGATTTCCAAAATGTTGAAAGGAACTCAAAACATGTGAACCTCGGTTTTGAGAATCTCTCCCGGAGTTTGAGAGATTTGGACGTGAAAGGGTACCAGTCTTGTCGGGGATTGGGAACCCTTCGCGAGAATGTCCAAAGTTTCAGCGGGATTTCCAAAATGTTGAGAGGAACTCGAAACATGTCAACCTCGGTTTTGAGAATCTCTCCCGGAGTTTGAGAGATTTGGACGTGAAAGGGTACCAGTCTTGTCGAGGATTGGGAACCCTTCGCGAGAATGTGCAAAGTTTCAGCGGGATTTCCAAAATGTTGAGAGGAACTCGAAACATGTCAACCTTGGTTTTGAGAATCTCTCCCGGAGTTTGAGAGATTTGGACGTGAAAGGGTACCAGTCTTGTCGGGGATTGGGAACCCTTTGCCAGAATGTCCAAAGTTTCAGCGGGATTTCCAAAATGTTGAGAGGAACTCGAAACATGTCAACCTTGGTTTTGAGAATCTCTCCCGGAGTTTGAGAGATTTGGACGTGAAAGGGTACCAGTCTTGTCGGGGATTGGGAACCCTTCGCCAGAATGTCCAAAGTTTCAGCGGGATTTCCAAAATGTTGAAAGGAACTCGAAACATGTCAACCTTGGTTTTGAGAATCTCTCCCGGAGTTTGAGAGATTTGGACGTGAAAGGGTACCAGTCTTGTCGGGGATTGGGAACCCTTCGCGAGTATGTCCAAAGTTTCAGCGGGATTTCCAAAATGTTGAGAGGAACTCGAAACATGTCAACCTCGGTTTTGAGAATCTCTCCCGGAGTTTGAGAGATTTGGACGTGAAAGGGTACCAGTCTTGTCGGGGATTGGGAACCCTTCGCGAGAATGTCCAAAGTTTCAGCGGGATTTCCAAAATGTTAAGAGGAACTCGAAACATGTCAACCTTGGTTTTGAGAATCTCTCCCGGAGTTTGAGAGATTTGGACGTGAACGGGTACCAGTCTTGTCGGGGATTGGGAACCCTTCGCGAGAATGTCCAAAGTTTCAGCGGGATTTCCAAAATGTTGAGAGGAACTCGAAACATGTCAACCTTGGTTTTGAGAATCTCTCCCGGAGTTTGAGAGATTTGGACGTGAAAGGGTACCAGTCTTGTCGGGGATTGGGAACCCTTCGCCAGAATGTCCAAAGTTTCAGCGGGATTTCCAAAATGTTGAGAGGAACTCGAAACATGTCAACCTCGGTTTTGAGAATCTCTCCCGGAGTTTGAGAGATTTGGACGTGAAAGGGTACCAGTCTTGTCGGGGATTGGGAACCCTTCGCGAGAATGTCCAAAGTTTCAGCGGGATTTCCAAAATGTTGAGAGGAACTCGAATCATGTCAACCTTGGTTTTGAGAATCTCTCCCGGAGTTTGAGAGATTTGGACGTGAAAGGGTACCAGTCTTGTCGGGGATTGGGAACCCTTCGCCAGAATGTCCAAAGTTTCAGCGGGATTTCCAAAATGTTGAAAGGAACTCGAAACATGTCAACCTTGGTTTTGAGAATCTCTCCCGGAGTTTGAGAGATTTGGACGTGAAAGGGTACCAGTCTTGTCGGGGATTGGGAACCCTTCGCCAGAATGTCCAAAGTTTCAGCGGGATTTCCAAAATGTTGAAAGGAACTCGAAACATGTCAACCTTGGTTTTGAGAATCTCTCCCGGAGTTTGAGAGATTTGGACGTGAAAGGGTACCAGTCTTGTCGGGGATTGGGAACCCTTCGCGAGTATGTCCAAAGTTTCAGCGGGATTTCCAAAATGTTGAGAGGAACTCGAAACATGTCAACCTCGGTTTTGAGAATCTCTCCCGGAGTTTGAGAGATTTGGACGTGAAAGGGTACCAGTCTTGTCGGGGATTGGGAACCCTTCGCGAGAATGTCCAAAGTTTCAGCGGGATTTCCAAAATGTTAAGAGGAACTCGAAACATGTCAACCTTGGTTTTGAGAATCTCTCCCGGAGTTTGAGAGATTTGGACGTGAACGGGTACCAGTCTTGTCGGGGATTGGGAACCCTTCGCCAGAATGTCCAAAGTTTCAGTGGGATTTCCAAAATGTTGAAAGGAACTCAAAACATGTGAACCTCGGTTTTGAGAATCTCTCCCGGAGTTTGAGAGATTTGGACGTGAAAGGGTACCAGTCTTGTCGGGGATTGGGAACCCTTCGCCACAATGTCCAAAGTTTCAGCGGGATTTCCAAAATGTTGAGAGGAACTCGAAACATGTCAACCTCGGTTTTGAGAATCTCTCCCGGAGTTTGAGAGATTTGGACGTGAAAGGGTACCAGTCTTGTCGAGGATTGGGAACCCTTCGCGAGAATGTGCAAAGTTTCAGCGGGATTTCCAAAATGTTGAGAGGAACTCGAAACATGTCAACCTTGGTTTTGAGAATCTCTCCCGGAGTTTGAGAGATTTGGACGTGAAAGGGTACCAGTCTTGTCGGGGATTGGGAACCCTTCGCCAGAATGTCCAAAGTTTCAGCGGGATTTCCAAAATGTTGAGAGGAACTCGAAACATGTCAACCTTGGTTTTGAGAATCTCTCCCGGAGTTTGAGAGATTTGGACGTGAAAGGGTACCAGTCTTGTCGGGGATTGGGAACCCTTCGCGAGAATGTCCAAAGTTTCAGCGGGATTTCCAAAATGTTGAGAGGAACTCGAATCATGTCAACCTTGGTTTTGAGAATCTCTCCCGGAGTTTGAGAGATTTGGACGTGAAAGGGTACCAGTCTTGTCGGGGATTGGGAACCCTTCGCCACAATGTCCAAAGTTTCAGCGGGATTTCCAAAATGTTGAAAGGAACTCGAAACATGTCAACCTTGGTTTTGAGAATCTCTCCCGGAGTTTGAGAGATTTGGACGTGAAAGGGTACCAGTCTTGTCGGGGATTGGGAACCCTTCGCCAGAATGTCCAAAGTTTCAGCGGGATTTCCAAAATGTTGAAAGGAACTCAAAACATGTGAACCTCGGTTTTGAGAATCTCTCCCGGAGTTTGAGAGATTTGGACGTGAAAGGGTACCAGTCTTGTCGGGGATTGGGAACCCTTCGCGAGAATGTCCAAAGTTTCAGCGGGATTTCCAAAATGTTGAGAGGAACTCGAAACATGTCAACCTTGGTTTTGAGAATCTCTCCCGGAGTTTGAGAGATTTGGACGTGAAAGGGTACCAGTCTTGTCGGGGATTGGGAACCCTTCGCGAGAATGTCCAAAGTTTCAGCGGGATTTCCAAAATGTTGAGAGGAACTCGAAACATGTCAACCTCGGTTTTGAAAATCTCTCCCGGAGTTTGAGAGATTTGGACGTGAAAGGGTACCAGTCTTGTCGGGGATTGGGAACCCTTCGCGAGAATGTCCAAAGTTTCAGCGGGATTTCCAAAATGTTGAGAGGAACTCGAAACATGTCAACCTCGGTTTTGAGAATCTCTCCCGGAGTTTGAGAGATTTGGACGTGAAAGGGTACCAGTCTTGTCGAGGATTTGGAACCCTTCGCGAGAATGTGCAAAGTTTCAGCGGGATTTCCAAAATGTTGAGAGGAACTCGAAACATGTCAACCTTGGTTTTGAGAATCTCTCCCGGAGTTTGAGAGATTTGGACGTGAAAGGGTACCAGTCTTGTCGGGGATTGGGAACCCTTCGCGAGAATGTCCAAAGTTTCAGCGGGATTTCCAAAATGTTGAGAGGAACTCGAAACATGTCAACCTTGGTTTTGAGAATCTCTCCCGGAGTTTGAGAGATTTGGACGTGAAAGGGTACCAGTCTTGTCGGGGATTGGGAACCCTTCGCCAGAATGTCCAAAGTTTCAGCGGGATTTCCAAAATGTTGAGAGGAACTCGAAACATGTCAACCTTGGTTTTGAGAATCTCTCCCGGAGTTTGAGAGATTTGGACGTGAAAGGGTACCAGTCTTGTCGGGGATTGGGAACCCTTCGCGAGAATGTCCAAAGTTTCAGCGGGATTTCCAAAATGTTGAGAGGAACTCGAAACATGTCAACCTTGGTTTTGAGAATCTCTCCCGGAGTTTGAGAGATTTGGACGTGAAAGGGTACCAGTCTTGTCGGGGATTGGGAACCCTTCGCGAGAATGTCCAAAGTTTCAGCGGGATTTCCAAAATGTTGAGAGGAACTAGAAACATGTCAACCTCGGTTTTGAGAATCTCTCCCGGAGTTTGAGAGATTTGGACGTGAAAGGGTACCAGTCTTGTCGAGGATTGGGAACCCTTCGCGAGAATGTGCAAAGTTTCAGCGGGATTTCCAAAATGTTGAGAGGAACTCGAAACATGTCAACCTCGGTTTTGAGAATCTCTCCCGGAGTTTGAGAGATTTGGACGTGAAAGGGTACCAGTCTTGTCGGGGATTGGGAACCCTTCGCGAGAATGTCCAAAGTTTCAGCGGGATTTCCAAAATGTTGAGAGGAACTCGAAACATGTCAACCTCGGTTTTGAGAATCTCTCCCGGAGTTTGAGAGATTTGGACGTGAAAGGGTACCAGTCTTGTCGAGGATTGGGAACCCTTCGCGAGAATGTGCAAAGTTTCAGCGGGATTTCCAAAATGTTGAGAGGAACTCGAAACATGTCAACCTTGGTTTTGAGAATCTCTCCCGGAGTTTGAGAGATTTGGACGTGAAAGGGTACCAGTCTTGTCGGGGATTGGGAACCCTTCGCGAGAATGTCCAAAGTTTCAGCGGGATTTCCAAAATGTTGAGAGGAACTCGAAACATGTCAACCTTGGTTTTGAGAATCTCTCCCGGAGTTTGAGAGATTTGGACGTGAAAGGGTACCAGTCTTGTCGGGGATTGGGAACCCTTCGCGACAATGTCCAAAGTTTCAGCGGGATTTCCAAAATGTTGAGAGGAACTCGAAACATGTCAACCTTGGTTTTGAGAATCTCTCCCGGAGTTTGAGAGATTTGGACGTGAAAGGGTACCAGTCTTGTCGGGGATTGGGAACCCTTCGCGAGAATGTCCAAAGTTTCAGCGGGATTTCCAAAATGTTGAGAGGAACTCGAAACATGTCAACCTCGGTTTTGAGAATCTCTCCCGGAGTTTGAGAGATTTGGACGTGAAAGGGTACCAGTCTTGTCGAGGATTGGGAACCCTTCGCGAGAATGTGCAAAGTTTCAGCGGGATTTCCAAAATGTTGAGAGGAACTCGAAACATGTCAACCTTGGTTTTGAGAATCTCTCCCGGAGTTTGAGAGATTTGGACGTGAAAGGGTACCAGTCTTGTCGGGGATTGGGAACCCTTCGCGAGAATGTCCAAAGTTTCAGCGGGATTTCCAAAATGTTGAGAGGAACTCGAAACATGTCAACCTTGCTTTTGAGAATCTCTCCCGGAGTTTGAGAGATTTGGACGTGAAAGGGTACCAGTCTTGTCGGGGATTGGGAACCCTTCGCCAGAATGTCCAAAGTTTCAGCGGGATTTCCAAAATGTTGAGAGGAACTCGAAACATGTCAACCTTGGTTTTGAGAATCTCTCCCGGAGTTTGAGAGATTTGGACGTGAAAGGGTACCAGTCTTGTCGGGGATTGGGAACCCTTCGCCAGAATGTCCAAAGTTTCAGCGGGATTTCCAAAATGTTGAAAGGAACTCGAAACATGTCAACCTTGGTTTTGAGAATCTCTCCCGGAGTTTGAGAGATTTGGACGTGAAAGGGTACCAGTGTTGTCGGGGATTGGGAACCCTTCGCCAGAATGTCCAAAGTTTCAGCGGGATTTCCAAAATGTTGAGAGGAACTCGAAACATGTCAACCTCGGTTTTGAGAATCTCTCCCGGAGTTTGAGAGATTTGGACGTGAAAGGGTACCAGTCTTGTCGGGGATTGGGAACCCTTCGCGAGAATGTCCAAAGTTTCAGCGGGATTTCCAAAATGTTAAGAGGAACTCGAAACATGTCAACCTTGGTTTTGAGAATCTCTCCCGGAGTTTGAGAGATTTGGACGTGAACGGGTACCAGTCTTGTCGGGGATTGGGAACCCTTCGCCAGAATGTCCAAAGTTTCAGCGGGATTTCCAAAATGTTGAGAGGAACTCGAAACATGTCAACCTTGGTTTTGAGAATCTCTCCCGGAGTTTGAGAGATTTGGACGTGAAAGGGTACCAGTCTTGTCGGGGATTGGGAACCCTTCGCCAGAATGTCCAAAGTTTCAGCGGGATTTCCAAAATGTTGAGAGGAACTCGAAACATGTCAACCTTGGTTTTGAGAATCTCTCCCGGAGTTTGAGAGATTTGGACGTGAAAGGGTACCAGTCTTGTCGGGGATTGGGAACCCTTCGCGAGAATGTCCAAAGTTTCAGCGGGATTTCCAAAATGTTGAGAGGAACTCGAATCATGTCAACCTTGGTTTTGAGAATCTCTCCCGGAGTTTGAGAGATTTGGACGTGAAAGGGTACCAGTCTTGTCGGGGATTGGGAACCCTTCGCGAGAATGTCCAAAGTTTCAGCGGGATTTCCAAAATGTTGAGAGGAACTCGAAACATGTGAACCTTGGTTTTGAGAATCTCTCCCGGAGTTTGAGAGATTTGGACGTGAAAGGGTACCAGTCTTGTCGGGGATTGGGAACCCTTCGCCAGAATGTCCAAAGTTTCAGCGGGATTTCCAAAATGTTGAAAGGAACTCGAAACATGTCAACCTTGGTTTTGAGAATCTCTCCCGGAGTTTGAGAGATTTGGACGTGAAAGGGTACCAGTCTTGTCGGGGATTGGGAACCCTTCGCGAGTATGTCCAAAGTTTCAGCGGG
This sequence comes from Streptopelia decaocto, assembly GCF_964273445.1. Lineage (NCBI taxonomy): Eukaryota > Metazoa > Chordata > Aves > Columbiformes > Columbidae > Streptopelia > Streptopelia decaocto. The sequence goes on along the minus strand of NW_028115517.1, from coordinate 147,585 downwards.
ATTTCCAAAATGTTGAGAGGAACTCGAAACATGTCAACCTCGGTTTTGAGAATCTCTCCCGGAGTTTGAGAGATTTGGACGTGAAAGGGTACCAGTCTTGTCGGGGATTGGGAACCCTTCGCGAGAATGTCCAAAGTTTCAGCGGGATTTCCAAAATGTTAAGAGGAACTCGAAACATGTCAACCTCGGTTTTGAGAATCTCTCCCGGAGTTTGAGAGATTTGGACGTGAACGGGTACCAGTCTTGTCGGGAATTGGGAACCCTTCGACAAAATGTCCAAAGTTTCAGCGGGATTTCCAAAATGTTGAAAAGAACTCAAAACATGTGAACCTCGGTTTTGAGAATCTCTCCCGGAGTTTGAGAGATTTGGACGTGAAAGGGTACCAGTCTTGTCGGGGATTGGGAACCCTTCGCGAGAATGTCCAAAGTTTCAGCGGGATTTCCAAAATGTTGAGAGGAACTCGAAACATGTCAACCTCGGTTTTGAGAATCTCTCCCGGAGTTTGAGAGATTTGGACGTGAAAGGGTACCAGTCTTGTCGAGGATTGGGAACCCTTCGCGAGAATGTGCAAAGTTTCAGCGGGATTTCCAAAATGTTGAGAGGAACTCGAAACATGTCAACCTTGGTTTTGAGAATCTCTCCCGGAGTTTGAGAGATTTGGACGTGAAAGGGTACCAGTCTTGTCGGGGATTGGGAACCCTTCGCGAGAATGTCCAAAGTTTCAGCGGGATTTCCAAAATGTTGAGAGGAACTCGAAACATGTCAACCTTGGTTTTGAGAATCTCTCCCGGAGTTTGAGAGATTTGGACGTGAAAGGGTACCAGTCTTGTCGGGGATTGGGAACCCTTCGCGAGAATGTCCAAAGTTTCAGCGGGATTTCCAAAATGTTGAGAGGAACTCGAAACATGTCAACCTCGGTTTTGAAAATCTCTCCCGGAGTTTGAGAGATTTGGACGTGAAAGGGTACCAGTCTTGTCGGGGATTGGGAACCCTTCGCGAGAATGTCCAAAGTTTCAGCGGGATTTCCAAAATGTTGAGAGGAACTCGAAACATGTCAACCTCGGTTTTGAGAATCTCTCCCGGAGTTTGAGAGATTTGGACGTGAAAGGGTACCAGTCTTGTCGAGGATTTGGAACCCTTCGCGAGAATGTGCAAAGTTTCAGCGGGATTTCCAAAATGTTGAGAGGAACTCGAAACATGTCAACCTTGGTTTTGAGAATCTCTCCCGGAGTTTGAGAGATTTGGACGTGAAAGGGTACCAGTCTTGTCGGGGATTGGGAACCCTTCGCGAGAATGTCCAAAGTTTCAGCGGGATTTCCAAAATGTTGAGAGGAACTCGAAACATGTCAACCTTGGTTTTGAGAATCTCTCCCGGAGTTTGAGAGATTTGGACGTGAAAGGGTACCAGTCTTGTCGGGGATTGGGAACCCTTCGCCAGAATGTCCAAAGTTTCAGCGGGATTTCCAAAATGTTGAGAGGAACTCGAAACATGTCAACCTTGGTTTTGAGAATCTCTCCCGGAGTTTGAGAGATTTGGACGTGAAAGGGTACCAGTCTTGTCGGGGATTGGGAACCCTTCGCGAGAATGTCCAAAGTTTCAGCGGGATTTCCAAAATGTTGAGAGGAACTCGAAACATGTCAACCTTGGTTTTGAGAATCTCTCCCGGAGTTTGAGAGATTTGGACGTGAAAGGGTACCAGTCTTGTCGGGGATTGGGAACCCTTCGCGAGAATGTCCAAAGTTTCAGCGGGATTTCCAAAATGTTGAGAGGAACTAGAAACATGTCAACCTCGGTTTTGAGAATCTCTCCCGGAGTTTGAGAGATTTGGACGTGAAAGGGTACCAGTCTTGTCGAGGATTGGGAACCCTTCGCGAGAATGTGCAAAGTTTCAGCGGGATTTCCAAAATGTTGAGAGGAACTCGAAACATGTCAACCTCGGTTTTGAGAATCTCTCCCGGAGTTTGAGAGATTTGGACGTGAAAGGGTACCAGTCTTGTCGGGGATTGGGAACCCTTCGCGAGAATGTCCAAAGTTTCAGCGGGATTTCCAAAATGTTGAGAGGAACTCGAAACATGTCAACCTCGGTTTTGAGAATCTCTCCCGGAGTTTGAGAGATTTGGACGTGAAAGGGTACCAGTCTTGTCGAGGATTGGGAACCCTTCGCGAGAATGTGCAAAGTTTCAGCGGGATTTCCAAAATGTTGAGAGGAACTCGAAACATGTCAACCTTGGTTTTGAGAATCTCTCCCGGAGTTTGAGAGATTTGGACGTGAAAGGGTACCAGTCTTGTCGGGGATTGGGAACCCTTCGCGAGAATGTCCAAAGTTTCAGCGGGATTTCCAAAATGTTGAGAGGAACTCGAAACATGTCAACCTTGGTTTTGAGAATCTCTCCCGGAGTTTGAGAGATTTGGACGTGAAAGGGTACCAGTCTTGTCGGGGATTGGGAACCCTTCGCGACAATGTCCAAAGTTTCAGCGGGATTTCCAAAATGTTGAGAGGAACTCGAAACATGTCAACCTTGGTTTTGAGAATCTCTCCCGGAGTTTGAGAGATTTGGACGTGAAAGGGTACCAGTCTTGTCGGGGATTGGGAACCCTTCGCGAGAATGTCCAAAGTTTCAGCGGGATTTCCAAAATGTTGAGAGGAACTCGAAACATGTCAACCTCGGTTTTGAGAATCTCTCCCGGAGTTTGAGAGATTTGGACGTGAAAGGGTACCAGTCTTGTCGAGGATTGGGAACCCTTCGCGAGAATGTGCAAAGTTTCAGCGGGATTTCCAAAATGTTGAGAGGAACTCGAAACATGTCAACCTTGGTTTTGAGAATCTCTCCCGGAGTTTGAGAGATTTGGACGTGAAAGGGTACCAGTCTTGTCGGGGATTGGGAACCCTTCGCGAGAATGTCCAAAGTTTCAGCGGGATTTCCAAAATGTTGAGAGGAACTCGAAACATGTCAACCTTGCTTTTGAGAATCTCTCCCGGAGTTTGAGAGATTTGGACGTGAAAGGGTACCAGTCTTGTCGGGGATTGGGAACCCTTCGCCAGAATGTCCAAAGTTTCAGCGGGATTTCCAAAATGTTGAGAGGAACTCGAAACATGTCAACCTTGGTTTTGAGAATCTCTCCCGGAGTTTGAGAGATTTGGACGTGAAAGGGTACCAGTCTTGTCGGGGATTGGGAACCCTTCGCCAGAATGTCCAAAGTTTCAGCGGGATTTCCAAAATGTTGAAAGGAACTCGAAACATGTCAACCTTGGTTTTGAGAATCTCTCCCGGAGTTTGAGAGATTTGGACGTGAAAGGGTACCAGTGTTGTCGGGGATTGGGAACCCTTCGCCAGAATGTCCAAAGTTTCAGCGGGATTTCCAAAATGTTGAGAGGAACTCGAAACATGTCAACCTCGGTTTTGAGAATCTCTCCCGGAGTTTGAGAGATTTGGACGTGAAAGGGTACCAGTCTTGTCGGGGATTGGGAACCCTTCGCGAGAATGTCCAAAGTTTCAGCGGGATTTCCAAAATGTTAAGAGGAACTCGAAACATGTCAACCTTGGTTTTGAGAATCTCTCCCGGAGTTTGAGAGATTTGGACGTGAACGGGTACCAGTCTTGTCGGGGATTGGGAACCCTTCGCCAGAATGTCCAAAGTTTCAGCGGGATTTCCAAAATGTTGAGAGGAACTCGAAACATGTCAACCTTGGTTTTGAGAATCTCTCCCGGAGTTTGAGAGATTTGGACGTGAAAGGGTACCAGTCTTGTCGGGGATTGGGAACCCTTCGCCAGAATGTCCAAAGTTTCAGCGGGATTTCCAAAATGTTGAGAGGAACTCGAAACATGTCAACCTTGGTTTTGAGAATCTCTCCCGGAGTTTGAGAGATTTGGACGTGAAAGGGTACCAGTCTTGTCGGGGATTGGGAACCCTTCGCGAGAATGTCCAAAGTTTCAGCGGGATTTCCAAAATGTTGAGAGGAACTCGAATCATGTCAACCTTGGTTTTGAGAATCTCTCCCGGAGTTTGAGAGATTTGGACGTGAAAGGGTACCAGTCTTGTCGGGGATTGGGAACCCTTCGCGAGAATGTCCAAAGTTTCAGCGGGATTTCCAAAATGTTGAGAGGAACTCGAAACATGTGAACCTTGGTTTTGAGAATCTCTCCCGGAGTTTGAGAGATTTGGACGTGAAAGGGTACCAGTCTTGTCGGGGATTGGGAACCCTTCGCCAGAATGTCCAAAGTTTCAGCGGGATTTCCAAAATGTTGAAAGGAACTCGAAACATGTCAACCTTGGTTTTGAGAATCTCTCCCGGAGTTTGAGAGATTTGGACGTGAAAGGGTACCAGTCTTGTCGGGGATTGGGAACCCTTCGCGAGTATGTCCAAAGTTTCAGCGGGATTTCCAAAATGTTGAGAGGAACTCGAAACATGTCAACCTCGGTTTTGAGAATCTCTCCCGGAGTTTGAGAGATTTGGACGTGAAAGGGTACCAGTCTTGTCGGGGATTGGGAACCCTTCGCGAGAATGTCCAAAGTTTCAGCGGGATTTCCAAAATGTTAAGAGGAACTCGAAACATGTCAACCTCGGTTTTGAGAATCTCTCCCGGAGTTTGAGAGATTTGGACGTGAACGGGTACCAGTCTTGTCGGGAATTGGGAACCCTTCGACAAAATGTCCAAAGTTTCAGCGGGATTTCCAAAATGTTGAAAAGAACTCAAAACATGTGAACCTCGGTTTTGAGAATCTCTCCCGGAGTTTGAGAGATTTGGACGTGAAAGGGTACCAGTCTTGTCGGGGATTGGGAACCCTTCGCGAGAATGTCCAAAGTTTCAGCGGGATTTCCAAAATGTTGAGAGGAACTCGAAACATGTCAACCTCGGTTTTGAGAATCTCTCCCGGAGTTTGAGAGATTTGGACGTGAAAGGGTACCAGTCTTGTCGAGGATTGGGAACCCTTCGCGAGAATGTGCAAAGTTTCAGCGGGATTTCCAAAATGTTGAGAGGAACTCGAAACATGTCAACCTTGGTTTTGAGAATCTCTCCCGGAGTTTGAGAGATTTGGACGTGAAAGGGTACCAGTCTTGTCGGGGATTGGGAACCCTTCGCGAGAATGTCCAAAGTTTCAGCGGGATTTCCAAAATGTTGAGAGGAACTCGAAACATGTCAACCTTGGTTTTGAGAATCTCTCCCGGAGTTTGAGAGATTTGGACGTGAAAGGGTACCAGTCTTGTCGGGGATTGGGAACCCTTCGCGAGAATGTCCAAAGTTTCAGCGGGATTTCCAAAATGTTGAGAGGAACTCGAAACATGTCAACCTCGGTTTTGAGAATCTCTCCCGGAGTTTGAGAGATTTGGACGTGAAAGGGTACCAGTCTTGTCGAGGATTGGGAACCCTTCGCGAGAATGTGCAAAGTTTCAGCGGGATTTCCAAAATGTTGAGAGGAACTCGAAACATGTCAACCTTGGTTTTGAGAATCTCTCCCGGAGTTTGAGAGATTTGGACGTGAAAGGGTACCAGTCTTGTCGGGGATTGGGAACCCTTCGCGAGAATGTCCAAAGTTTCAGCGGGATTTCCAAAATGTTGAGAGGAACTCGAAACATGTCAACCTTGGTTTTGAGAATCTCTCCCGGAGTTTGAGAGATTTGGACGTGAAAGCGTACCAGTCTTGTCGAGGATTGGGAACCCTTCGCGAGAATGTGCAAAGTTTCAGCGGGATTTCCAAAATGTTGAGAGGAACTCGAAACATGTCAACCTCGGTTTTGAGAATCTCTCCCGGAGTTTGAGAGATTTGGACGTGAAAGGGTACCAGTCTTGTCGGGGATTGGGAACCCTTCGCGAGAATGTCCAAAGTTTCAGCGGGATTTCCAAAATGTTGAGAGGAACTCGAAACATGTCAACCTCGGTTTTGAGAATCTCTCCCGGAGTTTGAGAGATTTGGACGTGAAAGGGTACCAGTCTTGTCGAGGATTGGGAACCCTTCGCGAGAATGTGCAAAGTTTCAGCGGGATTTCCAAAATGTTGAGAGGAACTCGAAACATGTCAACCTTGGTTTTGAGAATCTCTCCCGGAGTTTGAGAGATTTGGACGTGAAAGGGTACCAGTCTTGTCGGGGATTGGGAACCCTTCGCGAGAATGTCCAAAGTTTCAGCGGGATTTCCAAAATGTTGAGAGGAACTCGAAACATGTCAACCTTGGTTTTGAGAATCTCTCCCGGAGTTTGAGAGATTTGGACGTGAAAGGGTACCAGTCTTGTCGGGGATTGGGAACCCTTCGCCAGAATGTCCAAAGTTTCAGCGGGATTTCCAAAATGTTGAGAGGAACTCGAAACATGTCAACCTCGGTTTTGAGAATCTCTCCCGGAGTTTGAGAGATTTGGACGTGAAAGGGTACCAGTCTTGTCGGGGATTGGGAACCCTTCGCGAGAATGTCCAAAGTTTCAGCGGGATTTCCAAAATGTTGAGAGGAACTCGAAACATGTCAACCTCGGTTTTGAGAATCTCTCCCGGAGTTTGAGAGATTTGGACGTGAAAGGGTACCAGTCTTGTCGAGGATTGGGAACCCTTCGCGAGAATGTGCATAGTTTCAGCGGGATTTCCAAAATGTTGAGAGGAACTCGAAACATGTCAACCTTGGTTTTGAGAATCTCTCCCGGAGTTTGAGAGATTTGGACGTGAAAGGGTACCAGTCTTGTCGGGGATTGGGAACCCTTCGCCAGAATGTCCAAAGTTTCAGCGGGATTTCCAAAATGTTGAAAGGAACTCGAAACATGTCAACCTTGGTTTTGAGAATCTCTCCCGGAGTTTGAGAGATTTGGACGTGAAAGGGTACTAGTCTTGTCGGGGATTGGGAACCCTTCGCCAGAATGTCCAAAGTTTCAGCGGGATTTCCAAAATGTTGAAAGGAACTCGAAACATGTCAACCTTGGTTTTGAGAATCTCTCCCGGAGTTTCAGAGATTTGGACGTGAAATGGTACCAGTCTTGTCGGGGATTGGGAACCCTTCGCGAGTATGTCCAAAGTTTCAGCGGGATTTCCAAAATGTTGAGAGGAACTCGAAACATGTCAACCTCGGTTTTGAGAATCTCTCCCGGAGTTTGAGAGATTTGGACGTGAAAGGGTACCAGTCTTGTCGGGGATTGGGAACCCTTCGCGAGAATGTCCAAAGTTTCAGCGGGATTTCCAAAATGTTAAGAGGAACTCGAAACATGTCAACCTTGGTTTTGAGAATCTCTCCCGGAGTTTGAGAGATTTGGACGTGAACGGGTACCAGTCTTGTCGGGGATTGGGAACCCTTCGCCAGAATGTCCAAAGTTTCAGCGGGATTTCCAAAATGTTGAGAGGAACACGAAACATGTCAACCTTGGTTTTGAGAATCTCTCCCGGAGTTTGAGAGATTTGGACGTGAAAGGGTACCAGTCTTGTCGGGGATTGGGAACCCTTCGCCAGAATGTCCAAAGTTTCAGCGGGATTTCCAAAATGTTGAGAGGAACTCGAATCATGTCAACCTTGGTTTTGAGAATCTCTCCCGGAGTTTGAGAGATTTGGACGTGAAAGGGTACCAGTCTTGTCGGGGATTGGGAACCCTTCGCGAGAATGTCCAAAGTTTCAGCGGGATTTCCAAAATGTTGAGAGGAACTCGAATCATTTCAACCTCGGTTTTGAGAATCTCTCCCGGAGTTTGAGAGATTTGGACGTGAAAGGGTACCAGTCTTGTCGGGGATTGGGAACCTTTCGCGAGAATGTCCAAAGTTTCAGCGGGATTTCCAAAATGTTGAGAGGAACTCGAAACATGTCAACCTTGGTTTTGAGAATCTCTCCCGGAGTTTGAGAGATTTGGACGTGAAAGGGTACCAGTCTTGTCGGGGATTGGGAACCCTTCGCGAGAATGTCCAAAGTTTCAGCGGGATTTCCAAAATGTTGAAAGGAACTCAAAACATGTGAACCTCGGTTTTGAGAATCTCTCCCGGAGTTTGAGAGATTTGGACGTGAAAGGGTACCAGTGTTGTCGGGGATTGGGAACCCTTCGCGAGAATGTCCAAAGTTTCAGCGGGATTTCCAAAATGTTGAGAGGAACTCGAAACATGTCAACCTTGGTTTTGAGAATCTCTCCCGGAGTTTGAGAGATTTGGACGTGAAAGGGTACCAGTCTTGTCGAGGATTGGGAACCCTTCGCGAGAATGTGCAAAGTTTCAGCGGGATTTCCAAAATGTTGAGAGGAACTCGAAACATGTCAACCTCGGTTTTGAGAATCTCTCCCGGAGTTTGAGAGATTTGGACGTGAAAGGGTACCAGTCTTGTCGGGGATTGGGAACCCTTCGCGAGAATGTCCAAAGTTTCAGCGGGATTTCCAAAATGTTGAGAGGAACTCGAAACATGTCAACCTCGGTTTTGAGAATCTCTCCCGGAGTTTGAGAGATTTGGACGTGAAAGGGTACCAGTCTTGTCGAGGATTGGGAACCCTTCGCGAGAATGTGCAAAGTTTCAGCGGGATTTCCAAAATGTTGAGAGGAACTCGAAACATGTCAACCTTGGTTTTGAGAATCTCTCCCGGAGTTTGAGAGATTTGGACGTGAAAGGGTACCAGTCTTGTCGGGGATTGGGAACCCTTCGCGAGAATGTCCAAAGTTTCAGCGGGATTTCCAAAATGTTGAGAGGAACTCGAAACATGTCAACCTTGGTTTTGAGAATCTCTCCCGGAGTCTGAGAGATTTGGACGTGAAAGGGTACCAGTCTTGTCGGGGATTGGGAACCCTTCGCCAGAATGTCCAAAGTTTCAGCGGGATTTCCAAAATGTTGAGAGGAACTCGAAACATGTCAACCTCGGTTTTGAGAATCTCTCCCGGAGTTTGAGAGATTTGGACGTGAAAGGGTACCAGTCTTGTCGGGGATTGGGAACCCTTCGCGAGAATGTCCAAAGTTTCAGCGGGATTTCCAAAATGTTGAGAGGAACTCGAAACATGTCAACCTCGGTTTTGAGAATCTCTCCCGGAGTTTGAGAGATTTGGACGTGAAAGGGTACCAGTCTTGTCGAGGATTGGGAACCCTTCGCGAGAATGTGCATAGTTTCAGCGGGATTTCCAAAATGTTGAGAGGAACTCGAAACATGTCAACCTTGGTTTTGAGAATCTCTCCCGGAGTTTGAGAGATTTGGACGTGAAAGGGTACCAGTCTTGTCGGGGATTGGGAACCCTTCGCCAGAATGTCCAAAGTTTCAGCGGGATTTCCAAAATGTTGAGAGGAACTCGAATCATGTCAACCTTGGTTTTGAGAATCTCTCCCGGAGTTTGAGAGATTTGGACGTGAAAGGGTACCAGTCTTGTCGGGGATTGGGAACCCTTCACCACAATGTCCAAAGTTTCAGCGGGATTTCCAAAATGTTGAAAGGAACTCGAAACATGTCAACCTTGGTTTTGAGAATCTCTCCCGGAGTTTGAGAGATTTGGACGTGAAAGGGTACCAGTCTTGTCGGGGATTGGGAACCCTTCGCCAGAATGTCCAAAGTTTCAGCGGGATTTCCAAAATGTTGAAAGGAACTCGAAACATGTCAACCTTGGTTTTGAGAATCTCTCCCGGAGTTTGAGAGATTTGGACGTGAAAGGGTACCAGTCTTGTCGGGGATTGGGAACCCTTCGCCAGAATGTCCAAAGTTTCAGCGGGATTTCCAAAATGTTGAGAGGAACTCGAAACATGTCAACCTTGGTTTTGAGAATCTCTCCCGGAGTTCGAGAGATTTGGACGTGAAAGGGTACCAGTCTTGTCGGGGATTGGGAACCCTTCGCCAGAATGTCCAAAGTTTCAGCGGGATTTCCAAAATGTTGAGAGGAACTCGAATCATGTCAACCTTGGTTTTGAGAATCTCTCCCGGAGTTTGAGAGATTTGGACGTGAAAGGGTACCAGTCTTGTCGGGGATTGGGAACCCTTCGCGAGAATGTCCAAAGTTTCAGCGGGATTTCCAAAATGTTGAGAGGAACTCGAATCATTTCAACCTTGGTTTTGAGAATCTCTCCCGGAGTTTGAGAGATTTGGACGTGAAAGGGTACCAGTCTTGTCGGGGATTGGGAACCCTTCGCGAGAATGTCCAAAGTTTCAGCGGGATTTCCAAAATGTTGAGAGGAACTCGAAACATGTCAACCTCGGTTTTGAGAATCTCTCCCGGAGTTTGAGAGATTTGGACGTGAAAGGGTACCAGTCTTGTCGAGGATTGGGAACCCTTCGCGAGAATGTGCAAAGTTTCAGTGGGATTTCCAAAATGTTGAGAGGAACTCGAAACATGTCAACCTTGGTTTTGAGAATCTCTCCCGGAGTTTGAGAGATTTGGACGTGAAAGGGTACCAGTCTTGTCGGGGATTGGGAACCCTTCGCGAGAATGTCCAAAGTTTCAGCGGGATTTCCAAAATGTTGAGAGGAACTCGAAACATGTCAACCTTGGTTTTGAGAATCTCTCCCGGAGTTTGAGAGATTTGGACGTGAAAGGGTACCAGTCTTGTCGGGGATTGGGAACCCTTCGCCAGAATGTCCAAAGTTTCAGCGGGATTTCCAAAATGTTGAGAGGAACTCGAAACATGTCAACCTTGGTTTTGAGAATCTCTCCCGGAGTTTGAGAGATTTGGACGTGAAAGGGTACCAGTCTTGTCGGGGATTGGGAACCCTTCGCCAGAATGTCCAAAGTTTCAGCGGGATTTCCAAAATGTTGAGAGGAACTCGAAACATGTCAACCTTGGTTTTGAGAATCTCTCCCGGAGTTTGAGAGATTTGGACGTGAAAGGGTACCAGTCTTGTCGGGGATTGGGAACCCTTCGCCAGAATGTCCAAAGTTTCAGCGGGATTTCCAAAATGTTGAGAGGAACTCGAAACATGTCAACCTTGGTTTTGAGAATCTCTCCCGGAGTTTGAGAGATTTGGACATGAAAGGGTACCAGTCTTGTCGGGGATTGGGAACCCTTCGCCAGAATGTCCAAAGTTTCAGCGGGATTTCCAAAATGTTGAGAGGAACTCGAAACATGTCAACCTTGGTTTTGAGAATCTCTCCCGGAGTTTGAGAGATTTGGACGTGAAACGGTACCAGTCTTGTCGGGGATTGGGAACCCTTCGCCAGAATGTCCAAAGTTTCAGCGGGATTTCCAAAATGTTGAGAGGAACTCGAATCATGTCAACCTTGGTTTTGAGAATCTCTCCCGGAGTTTGAGAGATTTGGACGTGAAAGGGTACCAGTCTTGTCGGGGATTGGGAACCCTTCGCGAGAATGTCCAAAGTTTCAGCGGGATTTCCAAAATGTTGAGAGGAACTCGAAACATGTCAACCTTGGTTTTGAGAATCTCTCCCGGAGTTTGAGAGATTTGGACGTGAAAGGGTACCAGTCTTGTCGGGGATTGGGAACCCTTCGCCAGAATGTCCAAAGTTTCAGCGGGATTTCCAAAATGTTGAAAGGAACTCAAAACATGTGAACCTCGGTTTTGAGAATCTCTCCCGGAGTTTGAGAGATTTGGACGTGAAAGGGTACCAGTCTTGTCGGGGATTGGGAACCCTTCGCGAGAATGTGCAAAGTTTCAGCGGGATTTCCAAAATGTTGAGAGGAACTCGAAACATGTCAACCTTGGTTTTGAGAATCTCTCCCGGAGTTTGAGAGATTTGGACGTGAAAGGGTACCAGTCTTGTCGGGGATTGGGAACCCTTCGCCAGAATGTCCAAAGTTTCAGCGGGATTTCCAAAATGTTGAGAGGAACTCGAAACATGTCAACCTTGGTTTTGAGAATCTCTCCCGGAGTTTGAGAGATTTGGACGTGAAAGGGTACCAGTCTTGTCGGGGATTGGGAACCCTTCGCCAGAATGTCCAAAGTTTCAGCGGGATTTCCAAAATGTTGAGAGGAACTCGAAACATGTCAACCTTGGTTTTGAGAATCTCTCCCGGAGTTTGAGAGATTTGGACGTGAAAGGGTACCAGTCTTGTCGGGGATTGGGAACCCTTCGCGAGTATGTCCAAAGTTTCAGCGGGATTTCCAAAATGTTGAGAGGAACTTGAAACATGTCAACCTCGGTTTTGAGAATCTCTCCCGGAGTTTGAGAGATTTGGACGTGAAAGGGTACCAGTCTTGTCGGGGATTGGGAACCCTTCGCGAGAATGTCCAAAGTTTCAGCGGGATTTCCAAAATGTTAAGAGGAACTCGAAACATGTCAACCTTGGTTTTGAGAATCTCTCCCGGAGTTTGAGAGATTTGGACATGAACGGGTACCAGTCTTGTCGGGGATTGGGAACCCTTCGCCAGAATGTCCAAAGTTTCAGCGGGATTTCCAAAATGTTGAGAGGAACTCGAAACATGTCAACCTTGGTTTTGAGAATCTCTCCCGGAGTTTGAGAGATTTGGACGTGAAAGGGTACCAGTCTTGTCGGGGATTGGGAACCCTTCGCCAGAATGTCCAAAGTTTCAGCGGGATTTCCAAAATGTTGAGAGGAACTCGAATCATGTCAACCTTGGTTTTGAGAATCTCTCCCGGAGTTTGAGAGATTTGGACGTGAAAGGGTACCAGTCTTGTCGGGGATTGGGAACCCTTCGCGAGAATGTCCAAAGTTTCAGCGGGATTTCCAAAATGTTGAGAGGAACTCGAAACATGTCAACCTTGGTTTTGAGAATCTCTCCCGGAGTTTGAGAGATTTGGACGTGAAAGGGTACCAGTCTTGTCGGGGATTGGGAACCCTTCGCGAGAATGTCCAAAGTTTCAGCGGGATTTCCAAAATGTTGAGAGGAACTCGAATCATTTCAACCTTGGTTTTGAGAATCTCTCCCGGAGTTTGAGAGATTTGGACGTGAAAGGGTACCAGTCTTGTCGAGGATTGGGAACCCTTCGCGAGAATGTGCAAAGTTTCAGCGGGATTTCCAAAATGTTGAGAGGAACTCGAAACATGTCAACCTTGGTTTTGAGAATCTCTCCCGGAGTTTGAGAGATTTGGACGTGAAAGGGTACCAGTCTTGTCGGGGATTGGGAACCCTTCGCGAGAATGTCCAAAGTTTCAGCGGGATTTCCAAAATGTTGAGAGGAACTCGAAACATGTCAACCTTGGTTTTGAGAATCTCTCCCGGAGTTTGAGAGATTTGGACGTGAAAGGGTACCAGTCTTGTCGGGGATTGGGAACCCTTCGCCAGAATGTCCAAAGTTTCAGCGGGATTTCCAAAATGTTGAGAGGAACTCGAAACATGTCAACCTTGGTTTTGAGAATCTCTCCCGGAGTTTGAGAGATTTGGACGTGAAAGGGTACCAGTCTTGTCGGGGATTGGGAACCCTTCGCGAGAATGTCCAAAGTTTCAGCGGGATTTCCAAAATGTTGAGAGGAACTCGAAACATGTCAACCTTGGTTTTGAGAATCTCTCCCGGAGTTTGAGAGATTTGGACGTGAAAGGGTACCAGTCTTGTCGGGGATTGGGAACCCTTCGCCAGAATGTCCAAAGTTTCAGCGGGATTTCCAAAATGTTGAGAGGAACTCGAAACATGTCAACCTTGGTTTTGAGAATCTCTCCCGGAGTTTGAGAGATTTGGACGTGAAAGGGTACCAGTCTTGTCGAGGATTGGGAACCCTTCGCCAGAATGTCCAAAGTTTCAGCGGGATTTCCAAAATGTTGAGAGGAACTCGAAACATGTCAACCTTGGTTTTGAGAATCTCTCCCGGAGTTTGAGAGATTTGGACGTGAAAGGGTACCAGTCTTGTCGGGGATTGGGAACCCTTCACCAGAATGTCCAAAGTTTCAGCGGGATTTCCAAAATGTTGAGAGGAACTCGAAACATGTCAACCTTGGTTTTGAGAATCTCTCCCGGAGTTTGAGAGATTTGGACGTGAAAGGGTACCAGTCTTGTCGGGGATTGGGAACCCTTCGCCAGAATGTGCAAAGTTTCAGCGGGATTTCCAAAATGTTGAGAGGAACTCGAAACATGTCAACCTTGGTTTTGAGAATCTCTCCCGGAGTTTGAGAGATTTGGACGTGAAAGGGTACCAGTCTTGTCGGGGATTGGGAACCCTTCGCCAGAATGTCCAAAGTTTCAGCGGGATTTCCAAAATGTTGAAAGGAACTCGAAACATGTCAACCTTGGTTTTGAGAATCTCTCCCGGAGTTTGAGAGATTTGGACGTGAAAGGGTACCAGTCTTGTCGGGGATTGGGAACCCTTCGCCAGAATGTCCAAAGTTTCAGCGGGATTTCCAAAATGTTGAGAGGAACTCGAAACATGTCAACCTTGGTTTTGAGAATCTCTCCCGGAGTTTGAGAGATTTGGACGTGAAAGGGTACCAGTCTTGTCGGGGATTGGGAACCCTTCGCGAGAATGTCCAAAGTTTCAGCGGGATTTCCAAAATGTTGAGAGGAACTCGAAACATGTCAACCTTGGTTTTGAGAATCTCTCCCGGAGTTTGAGAGATTTGGACGTGAAACGGTACCAGTCTTGTCGGGGATTGGGAACCCTTCGCCAGAATGTCCAAAGTTTCAGCGGGATTTCCAAAATGTTGAGAGGAACTCGAATCATGTCAACCTTGGTTTTGAGAATCTCTCCCGGAGTTTGAGAGATTTGGACGTGAAAGGGTACCAGTCTTGTCGGGGATTGGGAACCCTTCGCGAGAATGTCCAAAGTTTCAGCGGGATTTCCAAAATGTTGAGAGGAACTCGAAACATGTCAACCTTGGTTTTGAGAATCTCTCCCGGAGTTTGAGAGATTTGGACGTGAAAGGGTACCAGTCTTGTCGGGGATTGGTAACCCTTCGCCAGAATGTCCAAAGTTTCAGCGGGATTTCCAAAATGTTGAAAGGAACTCAAAACATGTGAACCTCGGTTTTGAGAATCTCTCCCGGAGTTTGAGAGATTTGGACGTGAAAGGGTACCAGTCTTGTCGGGGATTGGGAACCCTTCGCGAGAATGTGCAAAGTTTCAGCGGGATTTCCAAAATGTTGAGAGGAACTCGAAACATGTCAACCTTGGTTTTGAGAATCTCTCCCGGAGTTTGAGAGATTTGGACGTGAAAGGGTACCAGTCTTGTCGGGGATTGGGAACCCTTCGCCAGAATGTCCAAAGTTTCAGCGGGATTTCCAAAATGTTGAGAGGAACTCGAAACATGTCAACCTTGGTTTTGAGAATCTCTCCCGGAGTTTGAGAGATTTGGACGTGAAAGGGTACCAGTCTTGTCGGGGATTGGGAACCCTTCGCGAGTATGTCCAAAGTTTCAGCGGGATTTCCAAAATGTTGAGAGGAACTTGAAACATGTCAACCTCGGTTTTGAGAATCTCTCCCGGAGTTTGAGAGATTTGGACGTGAAAGGGTACCAGTCTTGTCGGGGATTGGGAACCCTTCGCGAGAATGTCCAAAGTTTCAGCGGGATTTCCAAAATGTTGAGAGGAACTCGAAACATGTCAACCTCGGTTTTGAGAATCTCTCCCGGAGTTTGAGAGATTTGGACATGAACGGGTACCAGTCTTGTCGGGGATTGGGAACCCTTCGCCAGAATGTCCAAAGTTTCAGCGGGATTTCCAAAATGTTGAGAGGAACTCGAAACATGTCAACCTTGGTTTTGAGAATCTCTCCCGGAGTTTGAGAGATTTGGATGTGAAAGGGTACCAGTCTTGTCGGGGATTGGGAACCCTTCGCCAGAATGTCCAAAGTTTCAGCGGGATTTCCAAAATGTTGAGAGGAACTCGAAACATGTCAACCTTGGTTTTGAGAATCTCTCCCGGAGTTTGAGAGATTTGGACGTGAAAGGGTACCAGTCTTGTCGGGGATTGGGAACCCTTCGCGAGAATGTCCAAAGTTTCAGCGGGATTTCCAAAATGTTGAGAGGAACTCGAAACATGTCAACCTTGGTTTTGAGAATCTCTCCCGGAGTTTGAGAGATTTGGACGTGAAAGGGTACCAGTCTTGTCGGGGATTGGGAACCCTTCGCGAGAATGTCCAAAGTTTCAGCGGGATTTCCAAAATGTTGAGAGGAACTCGAATCATTTCAACCTTGGTTTTGAGAATCTCTCCCGGAGTTTGAGAGATTTGGACGTGAAAGGGTACCAGTCTTGTCGAGGATTGGGAACCCTTCGCGAGAATGTGCAAAGTTTCAGCGGGATTTCCAAAATGTTGAGAGGAACTCGAAACATGTCAACCTTGGTTTTGAGAATCTCTCCCGGAGTTTGAGAGATTTGGACGTGAAAGTGTACCAGTCTTGTCGGGGATTGGGAACCCTTCGCGAGAATGTCCAAAGTTTCAGCGGGATTTCCAAAATGTTGAGAGGAACTCGAAACATGTCAACCTTGGTTTTGAGAATCTCTCCCGGAGTTTGAGAGATTTGGACGTGAAAGGGTACCAGTCTTGTCGGGGATTGGGAACCCTTCGCCAGAATGTCCAAAGTTTCAGCGGGATTTCCAAAATGTTGAGAGGAACTCGAAACATGTCAACCTTGGTTTTGAGAATCTCTCCCGGAGTTTGAGAGATTTGGACGTGAAAGGGTACCAGTCTTGTCGGGGATTGGGAACCCTTCGCCAGAATGTCCAAAGTTTCAGCGGGATTTCCAAAATGTTGAGAGGAACTCGAAACATGTCAACCTTGGTTTTGAGAATCTCTCCCGGAGTTTGAGAGATTTGGACGTGAAAGGGTACCAGTCTTGTCGGGGATTGGGAACCCTTCGCCAGAATGTCCAAAGTTTCAGCGGGATTTCCAAAATGTTGAGAGGAACTCGAAACATGTCAACCTTGGTTTTGAGAATCTCTCCCGGAGTTTGAGAGATTTGGACGTGAAAGGGTACCAGTCTTGTCGGGGATTGGGAACCCTTCGCCAGAATGTCCAAAGTTTCAGCGGGATTTCCAAAATGTTGAGAGGAACTCGAAACATGTCAACCTTGGTTTTGAGAATCTCTCCCGGAGTTTGAGAGATTTGGACGTGAAAGGGTACCAGTCTTGTCGGGGATTGGGAACCCTTCGCCAGAATGTCCAAAGTTTCAGCGGGATTTCCAAAATGTTGAGAGGAACTCGAATCATGTCAACCTTGGTTTTGAGAATCTCTCCCGGAGTTTGAGAGATTTGGACGTGAAAGGGTACCAGTCTTGTCGGGGATTGGGAACCCTTCGCGAGAATGTCCAAAGTTTCAGCGGGATTTCCAAAATGTTGAGAGGAACTCGAAACATGTCAACCTTGGTTTTGAGAATCTCTCCCGGAGTTTGAGAGATTTGGACGTGAAAGGGTACCAGTCTTGTCGGGGATTGGGAACCCTTCGCGAGAATGTCCAAAGTTTCAGCGGGATTTCCAAAATGTTGAGAGGAACTCGAATCATTTCAACCTTGGTTTTGAGAATCTCTCCCGGAGTTTGAGAGATTTGGACGTGAAAGGGTACCAGTCTTGTCGGGGATTGGGAACCCTTCGCGAGAATGTGCAAAGTTTCAGCGGGATTTCCAAAATGTTGAGAGGAACTCGAAACATGTCAACCTTGGTTTTGAGAATCTCTCCCGGAGTTTGAGAGATTTGGACGTGAAAGGGTACCAGTCTTGTCGGGGATTGGGAACCCTTCGCGAGAATGTCCAAAGTTTCAGCGGGATTTCCAAAATGTTGAGAGGAACTCGAAACATGTCAACCTTGGTTTTGAGAATCTCTCCCGGAGTTTGAGAGATTTGGACGTGAAAGGGTACCAGTCTTGTCGGGGATTGGGAACCCTTCGCCAGAATGT
This sequence comes from Streptopelia decaocto, assembly GCF_964273445.1. Taxonomy (NCBI): domain Eukaryota; kingdom Metazoa; phylum Chordata; class Aves; order Columbiformes; family Columbidae; genus Streptopelia; species Streptopelia decaocto. The sequence goes on along the minus strand of NW_028115517.1, from coordinate 129,935 downwards.
CCAAAGTTTCAGCGGGATTTCCAAAATGTTGAGAGGAACTCGAAACATGTCAACCTTGGTTTTGAGAATCTCTCCCGGAGTTTGAGAGATTTGGACGTGAAAGGGTACCAGTCTTGTCGGGGATTGGGAACCCTTCGCGAGAATGTCCAAAGTTTCAGCGGGATTTCCAAAATGTTGAGAGGAACTCGAAACATGTCAACCTTGGTTTTGAGAATCTCTCCCGGAGTTTGAGAGATTTGGACGTGAAAGGGTACCAGTCTTGTCGGGGATTGGGAACCCTTCGCCAGAATGTCCAAAGTTTCAGCGGGATTTCCAAAATGTTGAGAGGAACTCGAAACATGTCAACCTTGGTTTTGAGAATCTCTCCCGGAGTTTGAGAGATTTGGACGTGAAAGGGTACCAGTCTTGTCGGGGATTGGGAACCCTTCGCCAGAATGTCCAAAGTTTCAGCGGGATTTCCAAAATGTTGAGAGGAACTCGAAACATGTCAACCTTGGTTTTGAGAATCTCTCCCGGAGTTTGAGAGATTTGGACGTGAAAGGGTACCAGTCTTGTCGGGGATTGGGAACCCTTCGCCAGAATGTCCAAAGTTTCAGCGGGATTTCCAAAATGTTGAGAGGAACTCGAAACATGTCAACCTTGGTTTTGAGAATCTCTCCCGGAGTTTGAGAGATTTGGACGTGAAAGGGTACCAGTCTTGTCGGGGATTGGGAACCCTTCGCCAGAATGTCCAAAGTTTCAGCGGGATTTCCAAAATGTTGAGAGGAACTCGAAACATGTCAACCTTGGTTTTGAGAATCTCTCCCGGAGTCTGAGAGATTTGGACGTGAAAGGGTACCAGTCTTGTCGGGGATTGGGAACCCTTCGCCAGAATGTCCAAAGTTTCAGCGGGATTTCCAAAATGTTGACAGGAACTCGAAACATGTCAACCTTGGTTTTGAGAATCTCTCCCGGAGTTTGAGAGATTTGGACGTGAAAGGGTACCAGTCTTGTCGGGGATTGGGAACCCTTCGCCAGAATGTCCAAAGTTTCAGCGGGATTTCCAAAATGTTGAAAGGAACTCGAAACATGTCAACCTCGGTTTTGAGAATCTCTCCCGGAGTTTGAGAGATTTGGACGTGAAAGGGTACCAGTCTTGTCGGGGATTGGGAACCCTTCGCGAGTATGTCCAAAGTTTCAGCGGGATTTCCAAAATGTTGAGAGGAACTCGAAACATGTCAACCTCGGTTTTGAGAATCTCTCCCGGAGTTTGAGAGATTTGGACGTGAAAGGGTACCAGTCTTGTCGGGGATTGGGAACCCTTCGCGAGAATGTCCAAAGTTTCAGCGGGATTTCCAAAATGTTAAGAGGAACTCGAAACATGTCAACCTTGGTTTTGAGAATCTCTCCCGGAGTTTGAGAGATTTGGACATGAACGGGTACCAGTCTTGTCGGGGATTGGGAACACTTCGCGAGAATGTCCAAAGTTTCAGCGGGATTTCCAAAATGTTGAGAGGAACTCGAAACATGTCAACCTCGGTTTTGAGAATCTCTCCCGGAGTTTGAGAGATTTGGACGTGAAAGGGTACCAGTCTTGTCGGGGATTGGGAACCCTTCGCCAGAATGTCCAAAGTTTCAGCGGGATTTCCAAAATGTTGAGAGGAACTCGAATCATGTCAACCTTGGTTTTGAGAATCTCTCCCGGAGTTTGAGAGATTTGGACGTGAAAGGGTACCAGTCTTGTCGGGGATTGGGAACCCTTCGCGAGAATGTCCAAAGTTTCAGCGGGATTTCCAAAATGTTGAGAGGAACTCGAAACATGTCAACCTTGGTTTTGAGAATCTCTCCCGGAGTTTGAGAGATTTGGACGTGAAAGGGTACCAGTCTTGTCGGGGATTGGGAACCCTTCGCCAGAATGTCCAAAGTTTCAGCGGGATTTCCAAAATGTTGAGAGGAACTCGAAACATGTCAACCTTGGTTTTGAGAATCTCTCCCGGAGTTTGAGAGATTTGGACGTGAAAGGGTACCAGTCTTGTCGGGGATTGGGAACCCTTCGCCAGAATGTCCAAAGTTTCAGCGGGATTTCCAAAATGTTGAAAGGAACTCGAAACATGTCAACCTTGGTTTTGAGAATCTCTCCCGGAGTTTGAGAGATTTGGACGTGAAAGGGTACCAGTCTTGTCGGGGATTGGGAACCCTTCGCCAGAATGTCCAAAGTTTCAGTGGGATTTCCAAAATGTTGAAAGGAACTCGAAACATGTCAACCTTGGTTTTGAGAATCTCTCCCGGAGTTTGAGAGATTTGGACGTGAAAGGGTACCAGTCTTGTCGGGGATTGGGAACCCTTCGCGAGTATGTCCAAAGTTTCAGCGGGATTTCCAAAATGTTGAGAGGAACTCGAAACATGTCAACCTCGGTTTTGAGAATCTCTCCCGGAGTTTGAGAGATTTGGACGTGAAAGGGTACCAGTCTTGTCGGGGATTGGGAACCCTTCGCGAGAATGTCCAAAGTTTCAGCGGGATTTCCAAAATGTTAAGAGGAACTCGAAACATGTCAACCTTGGTTTTGAGAATCTCTCCCGGAGTTTGAGAGATTTGGACGTGAAAGGGTACCAGTCTTGTCGGGGATTGGGAACCCTTCGCGAGAATGTCCAAAGTTTCAGCGGGATTTCCAAAATGTTGAGAGGAACTCGAAACATGTCAACCTTGGTTTTGAGAATCTCTCCCGGAGTTTGAGAGATTTGGACGTGAAAGGGTACCAGTCTTGTCGGGGATTGGGAACCCTTCGCCAGAATGTCCAAAGTTTCAGCGGGATTTCCAAAATGTTGAGAGGAACTCGAATCATTTCAACCTTGGTTTTGAGAATCTCTCCCGGAGTTTGAGAGATTTGGACGTGAAAGGGTACCAGTCTTGTCGGGGATTGGGAACCCTTCGCGAGAATGTCCAAAGTTTCAGCGGGATTTCCAAAATGTTGAGAGGAACTCGAAACATGTCAACCTTGGTTTTGAGAATCTCTCCCGGAGTTTGAGAGATTTGGACGTGAAAGGGTACCAGTCTTGTCGGGGATTGGGAACCCTTCGCCAGAATGTCCAAAGTTTCAGCGGGATTTCCAAAATGTTGAAAGGAACTCAAAACATGTGAACCTCGGTTTTGAGAATCTCTCCCGGAGTTTGAGAGATTTGGATGTGAAAGGGTACCAGTCTTGTCGGGGATTGGGAACCCTTCGCGAGAATGTCCAAAGTTTCAGCGGGATTTCCAAAATGTTGAGAGGAACTCGAAACATGTCAACCTCGGTTTTGAGAATCTCTCCCGGAGTTTGAGAGATTTGGACGTGAAAGGGTACCAGTCTTGTCGGGGATTGGGAACCCTTCGCGAGAATGTCCAAAGTTTCAGCGGGATTTCCAAAATGTTAAGAGGAACTCGAAACATGTCAACCTTGGTTTTGAGAATCTCTCCCGGAGTTTGAGAGATTTGGACATGAACGGGTACCAGTCTTGTCGGGGATTGGGAACCCTTCGCGAGAATGTCCAAAGTTTCAGCGGGATTTCCAAAATGTTGAGAGGAACTCGAAACATGTCAACCTTGGTTTTGAGAATCTCTCCCGGAGTTTGAGAGATTTGGACGTGAAAGGGTACCAGTCTTGTCGGGGATTGGGAACCCTTCGCCAGAATGTCCAAAGTTTCAGCGGGATTTCCAAAATGTTGAGAGGAACTCGAATCATGTCAACCTTGGTTTTGAGAATCTCTCCCGGAGTTTGAGAGATTTGGACGTGAAAGGGTACCAGTCTTGTCGGGGATTGGGAACCCTTCGCCAGAATGTCCAAAGTTTCAGCGGGATTTCCAAAATGTTGAGAGGAACTCGAATCATTTCAACCTTGGTTTTGAGAATCTCTCCCGGAGTTTGAGAGATTTGGATGTGAAAGGGTACCAGTCTTGTCGGGGATTGGGAACCCTTCGCGAGAATGTCCAAAGTTTCAGCGGGATTTCCAAAATGTTGAGAGGAACTCGAAACATGTCAACCTCGGTTTTGAGAATCTCTCCCGGAGTTTGAGAGATTTGGACGTGAAAGGGTACCAGTCTTGTCGGGGATTGGGAACCCTTCGCCAGAATGTCCGAAGTTTCAGCGGGATTTCCAAAATGTTGAAAGGAACTCAAAACATGTGAACCTCGGTTTTGAGAATTTCTCCCGGAGTTTGAGAGATTTGGACGTGAAAGGGTACCAGTCTTGTCGGGGATTGGGAACCCTTCGCGAGAATGTGCAAAGTTTCAGCGGGATTTCCAAAATGTTGAGAGGAACTCGAAACATGTCAACCTTGGTTTTGAGAATCTCTCCCGGAGTTTGAGAGATTTGGACGTGAAAGGGTACCAGTCTTGTCGAGGATTGGGAACCCTTCGCGAGAATGTCCAAAGTTTCAGCGGGATTTCCAAAATGTTGACAGGAACACGAAACATGTCAACCTTGGTTTTGAGAATCTCTCCCGGAGTTTGAGAGATTTGGACGTGAAAGGGTACCAGTCTTGTCGGGGATTGGGAACCCTTCGCGAGAATGTGCAAAGTTTCAGCGGGATTTCCAAAATGTTGAGAGGAACTCGAAACATGTCAACCTCGGTTTTGAGAATCTCTCCCGGAGTTTGAGAGATTTGGACGTGAAAGGGTACCAGTCTTGTCGGGGATTGGGAACCCTTCGCCAGAATGTCCAAAGTTTCAGCGGGATTTCCAAAATGTTGAGAGGAACTCGAAACATGTCAACCTCGGTTTTGAGAATCTCTCCTGGAGTTTGAGAGATTTGGACGTGAAAGGGTACCAGTCTTGTCGGGGATTGGGAACCCTTCGCCAGAATGTCCAAAGTTTCAGCGGGATTTCCAAAATGTTGAGAGGAACTCGAATCATGTCAACCTTGTTTTTGAGAATCTCTCCCGGAGTTTGAGAGATTTGGACGTGAAAGGGTACCAGTCTTGTCGGGGATTGGGAACCCTTCGCCAGAATGTCCAAAGTTTCAGCGGGATTTCCAAAATGTTGAGAGGAACTCGAAACATGTCAACCTTGGTTTTGAGAATCTCTCCCGGAGTTTGAGAGATTTGGACGTGAAAGGGTACCAGTCTTGTCGGGGATTGGGAACCCTTCGCGAGAATGTCCAAAGTTTCAGCGGGATTTCCAAAATGTTGAGAGGAACTCGAAACATGTCAACCTCGGTTTTGAGAATCTCTCCCGGAGTTTGAGAGATTTGGACGTGAAAGGGTACCAGTCTTGTCGGGGATTGGGAACCCTTCGCCAGAATGTCCAAAGTTTCAGCGGGATTTCCAAAATGTTGAGAGGAACTCGAAACATGTCAACCTCGGTTTTGAGAATCTCTCCCGGAGTTTGAGAGATTTGGACGTGAAAGGGTACCAGTCTTGTCGGGGATTGGGAACCCTTCGCGAGAATGTCCAAAGTTTCAGCGGGATTTCCAAAATGTTGAAAGGAACTCAAAACATGTGAACCTCGGTTTTGAGAATCTCTCCCGGAGTTTGAGAGATTTGGACGTGAAAGGGTACCAGTCTTGTCGGGGATTGGGAACCCTTCGCCAGAATGTCCAAAGTTTCAGCGGGATTTCCAAAATGTTGAGAGGAACTCGAAACATGTCAACCTCGGTTTTGAGAATCTCTCCCGGAGTTTGAGAGATTTGGACGTGAAAGGGTATCAGTCTTGTCGAGGATTGGGAACCCTTCGCCAGAATGTCCAAAGTTTCAGCGGGATTTCCAAAATGTTGAGAGGAACTCGAAACATGTCAACCTCGGTTTTGAGAATCTCTCCCGGAGTTTGAGAGATTTGGACGTGAAAGGGTACCAGTCTTGTCGGGGATTGGGAACCCTTCGCGAGAATGTCCAAAGTTTCAGCGGGATTTCCAAAATATTGAGAGGAACTCGAAACATGTCAACCTCGGTTTTGAGAATCTCTCCCGGAGTTTGAGAGATTTGGACGTGAAAGGGTACCAGTCTTGTCGGGGATTGGGAACCCTTCGCCAGAATGTCCAAAGTTTCAGCGGGATTTCCAAAATGTTGAGAGGAACTCGAAACATGTCAACCTCGGTTTTGAGAATCTCTCCCGGAGTTTGAGAGATTTGGACGTGAAAGGGTACCAGTCTTGTCGGGGATTGGGAACCCTTCGCCAGAATGTCCAAAGTTTCAGCGGGATTTCCAAAATGTTGAGAGGAACTCGAAACATGTCAACCTCGGTTTTGAGAATCTCTCCCGGAGTTTGAGAGATTTGGACGTGAAAGGGTACCAGTCTTGTCGGGGATTGGGAACCCTTCGCCAGAATGTCCAAAGTTTCAGCGGGATTTCCAAAATGTTGAGAGGAACTCGAAACATGTCAACCTCGGTTTTGAGAATCTCTCCCGGAGTTTGAGAGATTTGGACGTGAAAGGGTACCAGTCTTGTCGGGGATTGGGAACCCTTCGCGAGAATGTCCAAAGTTTCAGCGGGATTTCCAAAATGTTGAGAGGAACTTGAAACATGTCAACCTCGGTTTTGTTAATCTCTCCCGGAGTTTGAGAGATTTGGACGTGAAAGGGTACCAGTCTTGTCGGGGATTGGGAACCCTTTGCCAGAATGTCCAAAGTTTCAGCGGGATTTCCAAAATGTTGAGAGGAACTCGAAACATGTCAACCTTGGTTTTGAGAATCTCTCCCGGAGTTTGAGAGATTTGGACGTGAAAGGGTACCAGTCTTGTTGGGGATTGGGAACCCTTCGCCAGAATGTCCAAAGTTTCAGCGGGATTTCCAAAATGTTGAAAGGAACTCAAAACATGTGAACCTCGGTTTTGAGAATCTCTTCCGGAGTTTGAGAGATTTGGACGTGAAAGGGTACCAGTCTTGTCGGGGATTGGGAACCCTTCGCCAGAATGTCCAAAGTTTCAGCGGGATTTCCAAAATGTTGAGAGGAACTCGAAACATGTCAACCTCGGTTTTGAGAATCTCTCCCGGAGTTTGAGAGATTTGGACGTGAAAGGGTACCAGTCTTGTCGGGGATTGGGAACCCTTCGCGAGAATGTCCAAAGTTTCAGCGGGATTTCCAAAATGTTGAGAGGAACTCGAAACATGTCAACCTCGGTTTTGAGAATCTCTCCCGGAGTTTGAGAGATTTGGACGTGAAAGGGTACCAGTCTTGTCGGGGATTGGGAACCCTTCGCGAGAATGTCCAAAGTTTCAGCGGGATTTCCAAAATGTTGAGAGGAACTCGAAACATGTCAACCTCGGTTTTGAGAATCTCTCCCGGAGTTTGAGAGATTTGGACGTGAAAGGGTACCAGTCTTGTCGGTAATTGGGAACCCTTCGCGAGAATGTCCAAAGTTTCAGCGGGATTTCCAAAATGTTGAGAGGAACTCGAAACATGTCAACCTCGGTTTTGAGAATCTCTCCCGGAGTTTGAGAGATTTGGACGTGAAAGGGTACCAGTCTTGTCGAGGATTGGGAACCCTTCGCCAGAATGTCCAAAGTTTCAGCGGGATTTCCAAAATGTTGAGAGGAACTCGAAACATGTCAACCTCGGTTTTGAGAATCTCTCCCGGAGTTTGAGAGATTTGGACGTGAAAGGGTACCAGTCTTGTCGGGGATTGGGAACCCTTCGCCAGAATGTCCAAAGTTTCAGCGGGATTTCCAAAATGTTGAGAGGAACTCGAAACATGTCAACCTTGGTTTTGAGAATCTCTCCCGGAGTTTGAGAGATTTGGACGTGAAAGGGTACCAGTCTTGTCGGGGATTGGGAACACTTCACCAGAATGTCCAAAGTTTCAGCGGGATTTCCAAAATGTTGAGAGGAACTCGAAACATGTCAACCTTGGTTTTGAGAATCTCTCCCGGAGTTTGAGAGATTTGGACGTGAAAGGGTACCAGTCTTGTCGGGGATTGGGAACCCTTCGCCAGAATGTCCAAAGTTTCAGCGGGATTTCCAAAATGTTGAGAGGAACTCGAAACATGTCAACCTTGGTTTTGAGAATCTCTCCCGGAGTTTGAGAGATTTGGACGTGAAAGGGTACCAGTCTTGTCGGGGATTGGGAACCCTTCGCGAGAATGTCCAAAGTTTCAGCGGGATTTCCAAAATGTTGAGAGGAACTCGAAACATGTCAACCTTGGTTTTGAGAATCTCTCCCGGAGTTTGAGAGATTTGGTCGTGAAAGGGTACCAGTCTTGTCGGGGATTGGGAACCCTTCGCGAGAATGTCCAAAGTTTCAGCGGGATTTCCAAAATGTTGAGAGGAACTCGAAACATGTCAACCTCGGTTTTGAGAATCTCTCCCGGAGTTTGAGAGATTTGGACGTGAAAGGGTACCAGTCTTGTCGGGGTTTGGGAACCCTTCGCGAGTATGTCCACAGTTTCAGCGGGATTTCCAAAATGTTGAAAGGAACTCAAAACATGTGAACATCGGTTTTGAGAATCTCTCCCGGAGTTTGAGAGATTTGGACGTGAAAGGGTACCAGTCTTGTCGGGGATTGGGAACCCTTCGCCAGAATGTCCAAAGTTTCAGCGGGATTTCCAAAATGTTGAGAGGAACTCGAAACATGTCAACCTCGGTTTTGAGAATCTCTCCCGGAGTTTGAGAGATTTGGACGTGAAAGGGTACCAGTCTTGTCGAGGATTGGGAACCCTTCGCCAGAATGTCCAAAGTTTCAGCGGGATTTCCAAAATGTTGAGAGGAACTCGAAACATGTCAACCTCGATTTTGAGAATCTCTCCCGGAGTTTGAGAGATTTGGACGTGAAAGGGTACCAGTCTTGTCGGGGATTGGGAACCCTTCGCCAGAATGTCCAAAGTTTCAGCGGGATTTCCAAAATGTTGAGAGGAACTCGAAACATTTCAACCTTGGTTTTGAGAATCTCTCCCGGAGTTTGAGAGATTTGGACGTGAAAGGGTACCAGTCTTGTCGGGGATTGGGAACACTTCACCAGAATGTCCAAAGTTTCAGCGGGATTTCCAAAATGTTGAGAGGAACTCGAAACATGTCAACCTTGGTTTTGAGAATCTCTCCCGGAGTTTGAGAGATTTGGACGTGAAAGGGTACCAGTCTTGTCGGGGATTAGGAACCCTTCGCCAGAATGTCCAAAGTTTCAGCGGGATTTCCAAAATGTTGAGAGGAACTCGAAACATGTCAACCTCGGTTTTGAGAATCTCTCCCGGAGTTTGAGAGATTTGGACGTGAAAGGGTACCAGTCTTGTCGGGGATTGGGAACCCTTCGCGAGAATGTCCAAAGTTTCAGCGGGATTTTTAAAATGTTGAAAGGAACTCAAAACATGTGAACCTCGGTTTTGAGAATCTCTCCCGGAGTTTGAGAGATTTGGACGTGAAAGGGTACCAGTCTTGTCGGGGATTGGGAACCCTTCGCGAGAATGTCCAAAGTTTCAGCGGGATTTCCAAAATGTTGAGAGGAACTCGAAACATGTCAACCTTGGTTTTGAGAATCTATCCCGGAGTTTGAGAGATTTGGACGTGAAAGGGTACCAGTCTTGTCGAGGATTGGGAACCCTTCGCCAGAATGTCCAGTTTCAGCGGGATTTCCAAAATGTTGAGAGGAACTCGAAACATGTCAACCTCGGTTTTGAGAATCTCTCCCGGAGTTTGAGAGATTTGGACGTGAAAGGGTACCAGTCTTGTCGGGGATTGGGAACCCTTCGCCAGAATGTCCAAAGTTTCAGCAAGATTTCCAAAATGTTGAGAGGAACTCGAAACATGTCAACCTCGGTTTTGAGAATCTCTCCCGGAGTTTGAGAGATTTGGACGTGAAAGGGTACCAGTCTTGTCGGGGATTGGGAACCCTTCGCCAGAATGTCCAAAGTTTCAGCGGGATTTCCAAAATGTTGAGAGGAACTCGAAACATGTCAACCTTGGTTTTGAGAATCTCTCCCGGAGTTTGAGAGATTTGGACGTGAAAGGGTACCAGTCTTGTCGGGGATTGGGAACCCTTCGCGAGAATGTCCAAAGTTTCAGCGGGATTTCCAAAATGTTGAAAGGAACTCAAAACATGTGAACCTCGGTTTTGAGAATCTCTCCCGGAGTTTGAGAGATTTGGACGTGAAAGGGTACCAGTCTTGTCGGGGATTGGGAACCCTTCGCGAGAATGTCCAAAGTTTCAGCGGGATTTCCAAAATGTTGAGAGGAACTCGAAACATGTCAACCTCGGTTTTGAGAATCTCTCCCGGAGTTTGAGAGATTTGGACGTGAAAGGGTACCAGTCTTGTCGAGGATTGGGAACCCTTCGCCAGAATGTCCAGTTTCAGCGGGATTTCCAAAATGTTGAGAGGAACTCGAAACATGTCAACCTCGGTTTTGAGAATCTCTCCCGGAGTTTGAGAGATTTGGACGTGAAAGGGTACCAGTCTTGTCGGGGATTGGGAACCCTTCGCGAGAATGTCCAAAGTTTCAGCAAGATTTCCAAAATGTTGAGAGGAACTCGAAACATGTCAACCTCGGTTTTGAGAATCTCTCCCGGAGTTTGAGAGATTTGGACGTGAAAGGGTACCAGTCTTGTCGGGGATTGGGAACCCTTCGCCAGAATGTCCAAAGTTTCAGCGGGATTTCCAAAATGTTGAGAGGAACTCGAAACATGTCAACCTTGGTTTTGAGAATCTCTCCCGGAGTTTGAGAGATTTGGACGTGAAAGGGTACCAGTCTTGTCGGGGATTGGGAACCCTTCGCGAGAATGTCCAAAGTTTCAGCGGGATTTCCAAAATGTTGAGAGGAACTCGAAACATGTCAACCTCGGTTTTGAGAATCTCTCCCGGAGTTTGAGAGATTTGGACGTGAAAGGGTACCAGTCTTGTCGGGGATTGGGAACCCTTCGCGAGAATGTCCAAAGTTTCAGCGGGATTTCCAAAATGTTGAAAGGAACTCAAAACATGTGAACCTCGGTTTTGAGAATCTCTCCCGGAGTTTGAGAGATTTGGACGTGAAAGGGTACCAGTCTTGTCGGGGATTGGGAACCCTTCGCGAGAATGTCCAAAGTTTCAGCGGGATTTCCAAAATGTTGAGAGGAATTCGAATCATATCAACCTTGGTTTTGAGAATCTCTCCCGGAGTTTGAGAGATTTGGACGTGAAAGGGTACCAGTCTTGTCGGGGATTGGGAACCCTTCGCCAGAATGTCCAAAGTTTCAGCGGGATTTCCAAAATGTTGAGAGAAACTCGAAACATGTCAACCTTGGTTTTGAGAATCTCTCCCGGAGTTTGAGAGATTTGGACGTGAAAGGGTACCAGTCTTGTCGGGGATTGGGAACCCTTCGCGAGAATGTCCAAAGTTTCAGCAGGATTTCCAAAATCTTGAGAGGAACTCGAAACATGTCAACCTCGGTTTTGAGAATCTCTCCCGGAGTTTGAGAGATTTGGACGTGAAAGGGTACCAGTCTTGTCGGGGATTGGGAACCCTTCGCCAGAATGTCCAAAGTTTCAGCGGGATTTCCAAAATGTTGAGAGGAACTCGAAACATGTCAACCTTGGTTTTGAGAATCTCTCCCGGAGTTTGAGAGATTTGGACGTGAAAGGGTACCAGTCTTGTCGGGGATTGGGAACCCTTCGCCAGAATGTGCAAAGTTTCAGCGGGATTTCCAAAATGTTGAGAGGAACTCGAATCATGTCAACCTTGGTTTTGAGAATCTCTCCCGGAGTTTGAGAGATTTGGACGTGAAAGGGTACCAGTCTTGTCGGGGATTGGGAACCCTTCGCGAGAATGTCCAAAGTTTCAGCAGGATTTCCAAAATGTTGAGAGGAACTCGAATCATGTCAACCTTGGCTTTGAGAATCTCTCCTGGAGTTTGAGAGATTTGGACGTGAAAGGGTACCAGTCTTGTCGGGGATTGGGAACCCTTCGCGAGAATGTCCAAAGTTTCAGCGGGATTTCCAAAATGTTGAGAGGAACTCGAAACATGTCAACCTCGGTTTTGAGAATCTCTCCCGGAGTTTGAGAGATTTGGACGTGAAAGGGTACCAGTCTTGTCGGGGATTGGGAACCCTTCGCGAGAATGTCCAAAGTTTCAGCGGGATTTCCAAAATGTTGAGAGGAACTCGAAACATGTCAACCTCGGTTTTGAGAATCTCTCCCGGAGTTTGAGAGATTTGGACGTGAAAGGGTACCAGTCTTGTCGGGGATTGGGAACCCTTCGCCAGAATGTCCAAAGTTTCAGCGGGATTTCCAAAATGTTGAGAGGAACTCGAAACATGTCAACCTTGGTTTTGAGAATCTCTCCCGGAGTTTGAGAGATTTGGACGTGAAAGGGTACCAGTCTTGTCGGGGATTGGGAACCCTTCGCGAGAATGTCCAAAGTTTCAGCGGGATTTCCAAAATGTTTAGAGGAGCTCGAATCATGTCAACCTTGGCTTTGAGAATCTCTCCCGGAGTTTGAGAGATTTGGACGTGAAAGGGTACCAGTCTTGTCGGGGATTGGGAACCCTTCGCGAGAATGTCCAAAGTTTCAGCGGGATTTCCAAAATGTTGAGAAAAACTCGAAACATGTCAACCTCGGTTTTGAGAATCTCTCCCGGAGTTTGAGAGATTTGGACGTGAAAGGTTACCAGTCTTGTCGGGGATTGGGAACCCTTCGCGAGAATGTCCAAAGTTTCAGCGGGATTTCCAAAATGTTGAGAGGAACTCGAAACATGTCAACCTTGGTTTTGAGAATCTCTCCCGGAGTTTGAGAGATTTGGACGTGAAAGGGTACCAGTCTTGTCGGGGATTGGGAACCCTTCGCCAGAATGTCCAAAGTTTCAGCGGGATTTCCAAAATGTTGAGAGGAACTCGAAACATGTCAACCTCGGTTTTGAGAATCTCTCCCGGAGTTTGAGAGATTTGGACATGAAAGGGTACCAGTCTTGTCGGGGATTGGGAACCCTTCGCGAGAATGTCCAAAGTTTCAGCGGGATTTCCAAAATGTTGAGAGGAACTCGAAACATGTCAACCTCGGTTTTGAGAATCTCTCCCGGAGTTTGAGAGATTTGGACGTGAAAGGGTACCAGTCTTGTCGGGGATTGGGAACCCTTCGCGAGAATGTCCAAAGTTTCAGCGGGATTTCCAAAATGTTGAGAGGAACTCGAAACATGTCAACCTTGGTTTTGAGAATCTCTCCCGGAGTTTGAGAGATTTGGACGTGAAAGGGTACCAGTCTTGTCGGGGATTGGGAACCCTTCGCCAGAATGTCCAAAGTTTCAGCGGGATTTCCAAAATGTTTAGAGGAACTCGAATCATGTCAACCTTGGCTTTGAGAATCTCTCCCGGAGTTTGAGAGATTTGGACGTGAAAGGGTACCAGTCTTGTCGGGGATTGGGAACCCTTCGCGAGAATGTCCAAAGTTTCAGCGGGATTTCCAAAATGTTGAGAGGAACTCGAAACATGTCAACCTCGGTTTTGAGAATCTCTCCCGGAGTTTGAGAGATTTGGACGTGAAAGGGTACCAGTCTTGTCGGGGATTGGGAACCCTTTGCGAGAATGTCCAAAGTTTCAGCGGGATTTCCAAAATGTTGAGAGGAACTCGAAACATGTCAACCTTGGTTTTGAGAATCTCTCCCGGAGTTTGAGAGATTTGGACGTGAAAGGGTACCAGTCTTGTCGGGGATTGGGAACCCTTCGCCAGAATGTCCAAAGTTTCAGCGGGATTTCCAAAATGTTGAGAGGAACTCGAATCATGTCAACCTTGGTTTTGAGAATCTCTCCCGGAGTTTGAGAGATTTGGACGTGAAAGGGTACCAGTCTTGTCGGGGATTGGGAACCCTTCGCCAGAATGTCCAAAGTTTCAGCGGGATTTCCAAAATGTTGAGAGGAACTCGAAACATGTCAACCTCGGTTTTGAGAATCTCTCCCGGAGTTTGAGAGATTTGGACGTGAAAGGGTACCAGTCTTGTCGGGGATTGGGAACCCTTCGCGAGAATGTCCAAAGTTTCAGCGGGATTTCCAAAATGTTGAGAGGAACTCGAAACATGTCAACCTCGGTTTTGAGAATCTCTCCCGGAGTTTGAGAGATTTGGACGTGAAAGGGTACCAGTCTTGTCGGGGATTGGGAACCCTTCGCCAGAATGTCCAAAGTTTCAGCGGGATTTCCAAAATGTTGAGAGGAACTCGAAACATGTCAACCTCGGTTTTGAGAATCTCTCCCGGAGTTTGAGAGATTTGGACGTGAAAGGGTACCAGTCTTGTCAGGGATTGGGAACCCTTCGCCAGAATGTCCAAAGTTTCAGCGGGATTTCCAAAATGTTGAGAGGAACTCGAAACATGTCAACCTTGGTTTTGAGAATCTCTCCCGGAGTTTGAGAGATTTGGACGTGAAAGGGTACCAGTCTTGTCGGGGATTGGGAACCCTTCGCGAGAATGTCCAAAGTTTCAGCGGGATTTCCAAAATGTTGAGAGGAACTCGAATCATGTCAACCTTGGCTTTGAGAATCTCTCCCGGAGTTTGAGAGATTTGGACGTGAAAGGGTACCAGTCTTGTCGGGGATTGGGAACCCTTCGCGAGAATGTCCAAAGTTTCAGCGGGATTTCCAAAATGTTGAGAGGAACTCGAAACATGTCAACCTTGGTTTTGAGAATCTCTCCCGGAGTTTGAGAGATTTGGACGTGAAAGGGTACCAGTCTTGTCGGGGATTGGGAACCCTTCGCGAGAATGTCCAAAGTTTCAGCGGGATTTCCAAAATGTTGAAAGGAACTCGAAACATGTGAACCTTGGTTTTGAGAATCTCTCCCGGAGTTTGAGAGATTTGGACGTGAAAGGGTACCAGTCTTGTCGGGGATTGGGAACCCTTCGCGAGAATGTCCAAAGTTTCAGCGGGATTTCCAAAATGTTGAGAGGAACTCGAAACATGTCAACCTTGGCTTTGAGAATCTCTCCCGGAGTTTGAGAGATTTGGACGTGAAAGGGTACCAGTCTTGTCGGGGATTGGGAACCCTTCGCCAGAATGTCCAAAGTTTCAGCGGGATTTCCAAAATGTTGAAAGGAACTCGAAACATGTCAACCTTGGTTTTGAGAATTTCTCCCGGAGTTTGAGAGATTTGGACGTGAAAGGGTACCAGTCTTGTCGGGGATTGGGAACCCTTCGCCAGAATGTCCAAAGTTTCAGCGGGATTTCCAAAATGTTGAGAGGAACTCGAAACATGTCAACCTTGGTTTTGAGAATCTCTCCCGGAGTTTGAGAGATTTGGACGTGAAAGGGTACCAGTCTTGTCGGGGATTGGGAACCCTTCGCGAGAATGTCCAAAGTTTCAGCAGGATTTCCAAAATGTTGAGAGGAACTCGAAACATGTCAACCTCGGTTTTGAGAATCTCTCCCGGAGTTTGAGAGATTTGGACGTGAAAGGGTACCAGTCTTGTCGGGGATTGGGAACCCTTCACCACAATGTCCAAAGTTTCAGCGGGATTTCCAAAATGTTGAGAGGAACTCGAAACATGTCAACCTTGGTTTTGAGAATCTCTCCCGGAGTTTGAGAGATTTGGACGTGAAAGGGTACCAGTCTTGTCGGGGATTGGGAACCCTTCGCGAGAATGTCCAAAGTTTCAGCGGGATTTCCAAAATTTTGAAAGGAACTCGAAACATGTGAACCTCGGTTTTGAGAATCTCTCCCGGAGTTTGAGAGATTTGGACGTGAAAGGGTACCAGTCTTGTCGGGGATTGGGAACCCTTCGCCAGAATGTCCAAAGTTTCAGCGGGATTTCCAAAATGTTGAGAGGAACTCGAAACATGTCAACCTTGGTTTTGAGAATCTCTCCCGGAGTTTGAGAGATTTGGACGTGAAAGGGTACCAGTCTTGTCGGGGATTGGGAACCCTTCGCCAGAATGTCCAAAGTTTCAGCGGGATTTCCAAAATGTTGAGAGGAACTCGAAACATGTCAACCTCGGTTTTGAGAATCTCTCCCGGAGTTTGAGAGATTTGGACGTGAAAGGGTACCAGTCTTGTCGGGGATTGGGAACCCTTCGCGAGAATGTCCAAAGTTTCAGCGGGATTTCCAAAATGTTGAGAGGAACTCGAAACATGTCAACCTCGGTTTTGAGAATCTCTCCCGGAGTTTGAGAGATTTGGACGTGAAAGGGTACCAGTCTTGTCGGGGATTGGGAACCCTTCGCGAGTATGTCCACAGTTTCAGCGGGATTTCCAAAATGTTGAAAGGAACTCAAAACATGTGAACATCGGTTTTGAGAATCTCTCCCGGAGTTTGAGAGATTTGGACGTGAAAGGGTACCAGTCTTGTCGGGGATTGGGAACCCTTCGCCAGAATGTCCAAAGTTTCAGCGGGATTTCCAAAATGTTGAGAGGAACTCGAAACATGTCAACCTCGGTTTTGAGAATCTCTCCCGGAGTTTGAGAGATTTGGACGTGAAAGGGTACCAGTCTTGTCGAGGATTGGGAACCCTTCGCCAGAATGTCCAAAGTTTCAGCGGGATTTCCAAAATGTTGAGAAAAACTCGAAACATGTGAACCTCGGTTTTGAGAATCTCTCCCGGAGTTTGAGAGATTTGGACGTGAAAGGGTACCAGTCTTGTCGGGGATTGGGAACCCTTCGCCAGAATGTCCAAAGTTTCAGCGGGATTTCCAAAATGTTGAGAGGAACTCGAAACATGCCAACCTTGGTTTTGAGAATCTCTCCCGGAGTTTGAGAGATTTGGACGTGAAAGGGTACCAGTCTTGTCGGGGATTGGGAACCCTTCGCCAGAATGTCCAAAGTTTCAGCGGGATTTCCAAAATGTTGAGAGGAACTCGAAACATGTGAACCTCGGTTTTGAGAATCTCTCCCGGAGTTTGAGAGATTTGGACGTGAAAGGGTACCAGTCTTGTCGGGGATTGGGAACCCTTCGCGAGAATGTCCAAAGTTTCAGCGGGATTTCCAAAATGTTGAGAGGAACTCGAAACATGTCAACCTTGGTTTTGAGAATCTCTCCCGGAGTTTGAGAGATTTGGACGTGAAAGGGTACCAGTCTTGTCGGGGTTTGGGAACCCTTCGCGAGTATGTCCACAGTTTCAGCGGGATTTCCAAAATGTTGAAAGGAACTCAAAACATGTGAACATCGGTTTTGAGAATCTCTCCCGGAGTTTGAGAGATTTGGACGTGAAAGGGTACCAGTCTTGTCGGGGATTGGGAACCCTTCGCCAGAATGTCCAAAGTTTCAGCGGGATTTCCAAAATGTTGAGAGGAACTCGAAACATGTCAACCTCGGTTTTGAGAATCTCTCCCGGAGTTTGAGAGATTTGGACGTGAAAGGGTACCAGTCTTGTCGAGGATTGGGAACCCTTCGCCAGAATGTCCAAAGTTTCAGCGGGATTTCCAAAATGTTGAGAAAAACTCGAAACATGTCAACCTCGGTTTTGAGAATCTCTCCCGGAGTTTGAGAGATTTGGACGTGAAAGGGTACCAGTCTTGTCGGGGATTGGGAACCCTTCGCCAGAATGTCCAAAGTTTCAGCGGGATTTCCAAAATGTTGAGAGGAACTCGAAACATGTCAACCTTGGTTTTGAGAATCTCTCCCGGAGTTTGAGAGATTTGGACGTGAAAGGGTACCAGTCTTGTCGGGGATTGGGAACCCTTCGCCAGAATGTCCAAAGTTTCAGCGGGATTTCCAAAATGTTGAGAGGAACTCGAAACATGTCAACCTTGGTTTTGAGAATCTCTCCCGGAGTTTGAGAGATTTGGACGTGAAAGGGTACCAGTCTTGTTGGGGATTGGGAACCCTTCGCGAGAATGTCCAAAGTTTCAGCGGGATTTCCAAAATGTTGAGAGGAACTCGAAACATGTCAACCTTGGTTTTGAGAATCTCTCCCGGAGTTTGAGAGATTTGGACGTGAAAGGGTACCAGTCTTGTCGGGGATTGGGAACCCTTCGCGAGAATGTCCAAAGTTTCAGCGGGATTTCCAAAATGTTGAGAGGAACTCGAAACATGTCAACCTCGGTTTTGAGAATCTCTCCCGGAGTTTGAGAGATTTGGACGTGAAAGGGTACCAGTCTTGTCGGGGATTGGGAACCCTTCGCGAGAATGTCCAAAGTTTCAGCGGGATTTCCAAAATGTTGAGAGGAGCTCGAAACATGTCAACCTCGGTTTTGAGAATCTCTCCCGGAGTTTGAGAGATTTGGACGTGAAAGGGTACCAGTCTTGTCGGGGTTTGGGAACCCTTCGCGAGTATGTCCACAGTTTCAGCGGGATTTCCAAAATGTTGAAAGGAACTCAAAACATGTGAACATCGGTTTTGAGAATCTCTCCCGGAGTTTGAGAGATTTGGACGTGAAAGGGTACCAGTCTTGTC
Organism: Streptopelia decaocto; assembly: GCF_964273445.1. NCBI lineage: Eukaryota > Metazoa > Chordata > Aves > Columbiformes > Columbidae > Streptopelia > Streptopelia decaocto. Next base: position 111,717 of record NW_028115517.1, on the reverse strand, counting down.
GGGGATTGGGAACCCTTCGCCAGAATGTCCAAAGTTTCAGCGGGATTTCCAAAATGTTGAGAGGAACTCGAAACATGTCAACCTCGGTTTTGAGAATCTCTCCCGGAGTTTGAGAGATTTGGACGTGAAAGGGTACCAGTCTTGTCGAGGATTGGGAACCCTTCGCCAGAATGTCCAAAGTTTCAGCGGGATTTCCAAAATGTTGAGAAAAACTCGAAACATGTCAACCTCGGTTTTGAGAATCTCTCCCGGAGTTTGAGAGATTTGGACGTGAAAGGGTACCAGTCTTGTCGGGGATTGGGAACCCTTCGCCAGAATGTCCAAAGTTTCAGCGGGATTTCCAAAATGTTGAGAGGAACTCGAAACATGTCAACCTTGGTTTTGAGAATCTCTCCCGGAGTTTGAGAGATTTGGACGTGAAAGGGTACCAGTCTTGTCGGGGATTTGGAACCCTTCGCCAGAATGTCCAAAGTTTCAGCGGGATTTCCAAAATGTTGAGAGGAACTCGAAACATGTCAACCTTGGTTTTGAGAATCTCTCCCGGAGTTTGAGAGATTTGGACGTGAAAGGGTACCAGTCTTGTTGGGGATTGGGAACCCTTCGCGAGAATGTCCAAAGTTTCAGCGGGATTTCCAAAATGTTGAGAGGAACTCGAAACATGTCAACCTTGGTTTTGAGAATCTCTCCCGGAGTTTGAGAGATTTGGACGTGAAAGGGTACCAGTCTTGTCGGGGATTGGGAACCCTTCGCGAGAATGTCCAAAGTTTCAGCGGGATTTCCAAAATGTTGAGAGGAACTCGAAACATGTCAACCTCGGTTTTGAGAATCTCTCCCGGAGTTTGAGAGATTTGGACGTGAAAGGGTACCAGTCTTGTCGGGGTTTGGGAACCCTTCGCGAGTATGTCCACAGTTTCAGCGGGATTTCCAAAATGTTGAAAGGAACTCAAAACATGTGAACATCGGTTTTGAGAATCTCTCCCGGAGTTTGAGAGATTTGGACGTGAAAGGGTACCAGTCTTGTCGGGGATTGGGAACCCTTCGCCAGAATGTCCAAAGTTTCAGCGGGATTTCCAAAATGTTGAGAGGAACTCGAAACATGTCAACCTCGGTTTTGAGAATCTCTCCCGGAGTTTGAGAGATTTGGACGTGAAAGGGTACCAGTCTTGTCGAGGATTGGGAACCCTTCGCGAGAATGTCCAAAGTTTCAGCGGGATTTCCAAAATGTTGAGAGGAACTCGAAACATGTCAACCTCGGTTTTGAGAATCTCTCCCGGAGTTTGAGAGATTTGGACGTGAAAGGGTACCAGTCTTGTCGGGGATTGGGAACCCTTCGCCAGAATGTCCAAAGTTTCAGCGGGATTTCCAAAATGTTGAGAGGAACTCGAAACATGTCAACCTTGGTTTTGAGAATCTCTCCCGGAGTTTGAGAGATTTGGACGTGAAAGGGTACCAGTCTTGTCGGGGATTGGGAACCCTTCGCCAGAATGTCCAAAGTTTCAGCGGGATTTCCAAAATGTTGAGAGGAACTCGAAACATGTCAACCTTGGTTTTGAGAATCTCTCCCGGAGTTTGAGAGATTTGGACGTGAAAGGGTACCAGTCTTGTCGGGGATTGGGAACCCTTCGCCAGAATGTCCAAAGTTTCAGCGGGATTTCCAAAATGTTGAGAGGAACTCGAAACATGTCAACCTTGGTTTTGAGAATCTCTCCCGGAGTTTGAGAGATTTGGACGTGAAAGGGTACCAGTCTTGTCGGGGATTGGGAACCCTTCGCCAGAATGTCCAAAGTTTCAGCGGGATTTCCAAAATGTTGAGAGGAACTCGAAACATGTCAACCTTGGTTTTGAGAATCTCTCCCGGAGTTTGAGAGATTTGGACGTGAAAGGGTACCAGTCTTGTTGGGGATTGGGAACCCTTCGCGAGAATGTCCAAAGTTTCAGCGGGATTTCCAAAATGTTGAGAGGAACTCGAAACATGTCAACCTTGGTTTTGAGAATCTCTCCCGGAGTTTGAGAGATTTGGACGTGAAAGGGTACCAGTCTTGTCGGGGATTGGGAACCCTTCGCGAGAATGTCCAAAGTTTCAGCGGGATTTCCAAAATGTTGAGAGGAACTCGAAACATGTCAACCTCGGTTTTGAGAATCTCTCCCGGAGTTTGAGAGATTTGGACGTGAAAGGGTACCAATCTTGTCGGGGTTTGGGAACCCTTCGCGAGTATGTCCACAGTTTCAGCGGGATTTCCAAAATGTTGAAAGGAACTCAAAACATGTGAACATCGGTTTTGAGAATCTCTCCCGGAGTTTGAGAGATTTGGACGTGAAAGGGTACCAGTCTTGTCGGGGATTGGGAACCCTTCGCGAGAATGTCCAAAGTTTCAGCGGGATTTCCAAAATGTTGAGAGGAACTCGAAACATGTCAACCTCGGTTTTGAGAATCTCTCCCGGAGTTTGAGAGATTTGGACGTGAAAGGGTACCAGTCTTGTCGGGGATTGGGAACCCTTCGCCAGAATGTCCAAAGTTTCAGCGGGATTTCCAAAATGTTGAGAGGAACTCGAAACATGTCAACCTCGGTTTTGAGAATCTCTCCCGGAGTTTGAGAGATTTGGACGTGAAAGGGTACCAGTCTTGTCGAGGATTGGGAACCCTTCGCCAGAATGTCCAAAGTTTCAGCGGGATTTCCAAAATGTTGAGAGGAACTCGAAACATGTCAACCTCGGTTTTGAGAATCTCTCCCGGAGTTTGAGAGATTTGCACGTGAAAGGGTACCAGTCTTGTCGGGGATTGGGAACCCTTCGCCAGAATGTCCAAAGTTTCAGCGGGATTTCCAAAATGTTGAGAGGAATTCGAATCATATCAACCTTGGTTTTGAGAATCTCTCCCGGAGTTTGAGAGATTTGGACGTGAAAGGGTACCAGTCTTGTCGGGGATTGGGAACCCTTCGCCAGAATGTCCAAAGTTTCAGCGGGATTTCCAAAATGTTGAGAGAAACTCGAAACATGTCAACCTCGGTTTTGAGAATCTCTCCCGGAGTTTGAGAGATTTGGACGTGAAAGGGTACCAGTCTTGTCGGGGATTGGGAACCCTTCGCCAGAATGTCCAAAGTTTCAGCGGGATTTCCAAAATGTTGAGAGGAACTCGAAACATGTCAACCTTGGTTTTGAGAATCTCTCCCGGAGTTTGAGAGATTTGGACGTGAAAGGGTACCAGTCTTGTCGGGGATTGGGAACCCTTCGCGAGAATGTCCAAAGTTTCAGCGGGATTTCCAAAATGTTGAGAGGAACTCGAAACATGTCAACCTTGGTTTTGAGAATCTCTCCCGGAGTTTGAGAGATTTGGACGTGAAAGGGTACCAGTCTTGTCGGGGATTGGGAACCCTTCGCCAGAATGTCCAAAGTTTCAGCAGGATTTCCAAAATGTTGAGAGGAACTCGAATCATGTCAACCTTGGTTTTGAGAATCTCTCCCGGAGTTTGAGAGATTTGGACGTGAAAGGGTACCAGTCTTGTCGGGGATTGGGAACCCTTCGCGAGAATGTCCAAAGTTTCAGCGGGATTTCCAAAATGTTGAAAGGAACTCAAAACATGTGAACCTCGGTTTTGAGAATCTCTCCCGGAGTTTGAGAGATTTGGACGTGAAAGGGTACCAGTCTTGTCGGGGATTGGGAACCCTTCGCGAGAATGTCCAAAGTTTCAGCGGGATTTCCAAAATGTTGAGAGGAACTCGAAACATGTCAACCTTGGTTTTGAGAATCTCTCCCGGAGTTTGAGAGATTTGGACGTGAAAGGGTACCAGTCTTGTCGGGGATTGGGAACCCTTCGCGAGAATGTCCAAAGTTTCAGCGGGATTTCCAAAATGTTGAGAGGAACTCGAAACATGTCAACCTCGGTTTTGAGAATCTCTCCCGGAGTTTGAGAGATTTGGACGTGAAAGGGTACCAGTCTTGTCGGGGATTGGGAACCCTTTGCGAGAATGTCCAAAGTTTCAGCGGGATTTCCAAAATGTTGAGAGGAACTCGAAACATGTCAACCTTGGTTTTGAGAATCTCTCCCGGAGTTTGAGAGATTTGGACGTGAAAGGGTACCAGTCTTGTCGGGGATTGGGAACCCTTCGCCAGAATGTCCAAAGTTTCAGCGGGATTTCCAAAATGTTGAGAGGAACTCGAATCATGTCAACCTTGGTTTTGAGAATCTCTCCCGGAGTTTGAGAGATTTGGACGTGAAAGGGTACCAGTCTTGTCGGGGATTGGGAACCCTTTGCGAGAATGTCCAAAGTTTCAGCGGGATTTCCAAAATGTTGAAAGGAACTCAAAACATGTGAACCTCGGTTTTGAGAATCTCTCCCGGAGTTTGAGAGATTTGGACGTGAAAGGGTACCAGTCTTGTCGGGGATTGGGAACCCTTCGCGAGAATGTCCAAAGTTTCAGCGGGATTTCCAAAATGTTGAGAGGAACTCGAAACATGTCAACCTCGGTTTTGAGAATCTCTCCCGGAGTTTGAGAGATTTGGACGTGAAAGGGTACCAGTCTTGTCGGGGATTGGGAACCCTTCGCCAGAATGTCCAAAGTTTCAGCGGGATTTCCAAAATGTTGAGAGCAACTCGAAACATGTCAACCTCGGTTTTGAGAATCTCTCCCGGAGTTTGAGAGATTTGGACGTGAAAGGGTACACGTCTTGTCGGGGATTGGGAACCCTTCGCGAGAATGTCCAAAGTTTCAGCGGGATTTCCAAAATGTTGACAGGAACTCGAAACATGTCAACCTCGGTTTTGAGAATCTCTCCCGGAGTTTGAGAGATTTGGACGTGAAAGGGTACCAGTCTTGTCGGGGATTGGGAACCCTTCGCCAGAATGTCCAAAGTTTCAGCGGGATTTCCAAAATGTTGAAAGGAACTCAAAACATGTGAACCTTGGTTTTGAGAATCTCTCCTGGAGTTTGAGAGATTTGGACGTGAAAGGGTACCAGTCTTGTCGGGGATTGGGAACCCTTCGCGAGAATGTCCAAAGTTTCAGCGGGATTTCCAAAATGTTGAGAGGAACTCGAAACATGTCAACCTTGGTTTTGAGAATCTCTCCCGGAGTTTGAGAGATTTGGACGTGAAAGGGTACCAGTCTTGTCGAGGATTGGGAACCCTTCGCCAGAATGTCCAAAGTTTCAGCGGGATTTCCAAAATGTTGAGAGGAACTCGAAACATGTCAACCTTGGTTTTGAGAATCTCTCCCAGAGTTTGAGAGATTTGGACGTGAAAGGGTACCAGTCTTGTCGGGGATTGGGAACCCTTCGCGAGAATGTCCAAAGTTTCAGCGGGATTTCCAAAATGTTGAGAGGAACTCGAAACATGTCAACCTTGGTTTTGAGAATCTCTCCCGGAGTTTGAGAGATTTGGACGTGAAAGGGTACCAGTCTTGTCGGGGATTGGGAACCCTTTGCGAGAATGTCCAAAGTTTCAGCGGGATTTCCAAAATGTTGAGAGGAACTCGAAACATGTCAACCTCGGTTTTGAGAATCTCTCCCGGAGTTTGAGAGATTTGGACGTGAAAGGGTACCAGTCTTGTCGGGGATTGGGAACCCTTCGCGAGAATGTCCAAAGTTTCAGCGGGATTTCCAAAATGTTGAGAGGAACTCGAAACATGTCAACCTCGGTTTTGAGAATCTCTCCCAGAGTTTGAGAGATTTGGACGTGAAAGGGTACCAGTCTTGTCGGGGATTGGGAACCCTTCGCGAGAATGTCCAAAGTTTCAGCGGGATTTCCAAAATGTTGAAAGGAACTCAAAACATGTGAACCTCGGTTTTGAGAATCTCTCCCGGAGTTTGAGAGATTTGGACGTGAAAGGGTACCAGTCTTGTCGGGGATTGGGAACCCTTCGCGAGAATGTCCAAAGTTTCAGCGGGATTTCCAAAATGTTGAGAGGAACTCGAAACATGTCAACCTCGGTTTTGAGAATCTCTCCCGGAGTTTGAGAGATTTGGACGTGAAAGGGTACCAGTCTTGTCGAGGATTGGGAACCCTTCGCCAGAATGTCCAGTTTCAGCGGGATTTCCAAAATGTTGAGAGGAACTCGAAACATGTCAACCTCGGTTTTGAGAATCTCTCCCGGAGTTTGAGAGATTTGGACGTGAAAGGGTACCAGTCTTGTCGGGGATTGGAAACCCTTCGCGAGAATGTCCAAAGTTTCAGCAAGATTTCCAAAATGTTGAGAGGAACTCGAAACATGTCAACCTCGGTTTTGAGAATCTCTCCCGGAGTTTGAGAGATTTGGACGTGAAAGGGTACCAGTCTTGTCGGGGATTGGGAACCCTTCGCCAGAATGTCCAAAGTTTCAGCGGGATTTCCAAAATGTTGAGAGGAACTCGAAACATGTCAACCTTGGTTTTGAGAATCTCTCCCGGAGTTTGAGAGATTGGGACGTGAAAGGGTACCAGTCTTGTCGGGGATTGGGAACCCTTCGCGAGAATGTCCAAAGTTTCAGCGGGATTTCCAAAATGTTGAGAGGAACTCGAAACATGTCAACCTCGGTTTTGAGAATCTCTCCCGGAGTTTGAGAGATTTGGACGTGAAAGGGTACCAGTCTTGTCGGGGATTGGGAACCCTTCGCGAGAATGTCCAAAGTTTCAGCGGGATTTCCAAAATGTTGAAAGGAACTCAAAACATGTGAACCTCGGTTTTGAGAATCTCTCCCGGAGTTTGAGAGATTTGGACGTGAAAGGGTACCAGTCTTGTCGGGGATTGGGAACCCTTCGCGAGAATGTCCAAAGTTTCAGCGGGATTTCCAAAATGTTGAGAGGAACTCGAAACATGTCAACCTCGGTTTTGAGAATCTCTCCCGGAGTTTGAGAGATTTGGACGTGAAAGGGTACCAGTCTTGTCGAGGATTGGGAACCCTTCGCCAGAATGTCCAAAGTTTCAGCGGGATTTCCAAAATGTTGAGAGGAACTCGAAACATGTCAACCTCGGTTTTGAGAATCTCTCCCGGAGTTTGAGAGATTTGCACGTGAAAGGGTACCAGTCTTGTCGGGGATTGGGAACCCTTCGCCAGAATGTCCAAAGTTTCAGCGGGATTTCCAAAATGTTGAGAGGAATTCGAATCATATCAACCTTGGTTTTGAGAATCTCTCCCGGAGTTTGAGAGATTTGGACGTGAAAGGGTACCAGTCTTGTCGGGGATTGGGAACCCTTCGCCAGAATGTCCAAAGTTTCAGCGGGATTTCCAAAATGTTGAGAGAAACTCGAAACATGTCAACCTCGGTTTTGAGAATCTCTCCCGGAGTTTGAGAGATTTGGACGTGAAAGGGTACCAGTCTTGTCGGGGATTGGGAACCCTTCGCCAGAATGTCCAAAGTTTCAGCGGGATTTCCAAAATGTTGAGAGGAACTCGAAACATGTCAACCTCGGTTTTGAGAATCTCTCCCGGAGTTTGAGAGATTTGGACGTGAAAGGGTACCAGTCTTGTCGAGGATTGGGAACCCTTCGCCAGAATGTCCAGTTTCAGCGGGATTTCCAAAATGTTGAGAGGAACTCGAAACATGTCAACCTCGGTTTTGAGAATCTCTCCCGGAGTTTGAGAGATTTGGACGTGAAAGGGTACCAGTCTTGTCGGGGATTGGAAACCCTTCGCGAGAATGTCCAAAGTTTCAGCAAGATTTCCAAAATGTTGAGAGGAACTCGAAACATGTCAACCTCGGTTTTGAGAATCTCTCCCGGAGTTTGAGAGATTTGGACGTGAAAGGGTACCAGTCTTGTCGGGGATTGGGAACCCTTCGCGAGAATGTCCAAAGTTTCAGCGGGATTTCCAAAATGTTGAGAAAAACTCGAAACATGTCAACCTTGGTTTTGAGAATCTCTCCCGGAGTTTGAGAGATTGGGACGTGAAAGGGTACCAGTCTTGTCGGGGATTGGGAACCCTTCGCGAGAATGTCCAAAGTTTCAGCGGGATTTCCAAAATGTTGAGAGGAACTCGAAACATGTCAACCTCGGTTTTGAGAATCTCTCCCGGAGTTTGAGAGATTTGGACGTGAAAGGGTACCAGTCTTGTCGGGGATTGGGAATCCTTCGCCAGAATGTCCAAAGTTTCAGCGGGATTTCCAAAATGTTGAGAGGAACTCGAATCATGTCAACCTTGGTTTTGAGAATCTCTCCCGGAGTTTGAGAGATTTGGACATGAAAGGGTACCAGTCTTGTCGGGGATTGGGAACCCTTCGCGAGAATGTCCAAAGTTTCAGCGGGATTTCCAAAATGTTGAGAGGAACTCGAAACATGTCAACCTCGGTTTTGAGAATCTCTCCCGGAGTTTGAGAGATTTGGACGTGAAAGGGTACCAGTCTTGTCGGGGATTGGGAACCCTTCGCGAGAATGTCCAAAGTTTCAGCGGGATTTCCAAAATGTTGAGAGGAACTCGAAACATGTAAACCTTGGCTTTGAGAATCTCTCCCGGAGTTTGAGAGATTTGGACGTGAAAGGTTACCAGTCTTGTCGGGGATTGGGAACCCTTCGCGAGAATGTCCAAAGTTTCAGCGGGATTTCCAAAATGTTGAGAGGAACTCGAAACATGTCAACCTTGGTTTTGAGAATCTCTCCCGGAGTTTGAGAGATTTGGACGTGAAAGGGTACCAGTCTTGTCGGGGATTGGGAACCCTTCGCGAGAATGTCCAAAGTTTCAGCGGGATTTCCAAAATGTTGAGAGGAACTCGAAACATGTCAACCTCGGTTTTGAGAATCTCTCCCGGAGTTTGAGAGATTTGGACGTGAAAGGGTACCAGTCTTGTCGGGGATTGGGAACCCTTCGCGAGAATGTCCAAAGTTTCAGCGGGATTTCCAAAATGTTGAGAAAAACTCGAAACATGTCAACCTTGGTTTTGAGAATCTCTCCCGGAGTTTGAGAGATTTGGACGTGAAAGGTTACCAGTCTTGTCGGGGATTGGGAACCCTTCGCGAGAATGTCCAAAGTTTCAGCGGGATTTCCAAAATGTTGAGAGGAACTCGAAACATGTCAACCTTGGTTTTGAGAATCTCTCCCGGAGTTTGAGAGATTTGGACGTGAAAGGGTACCAGTCTTGTCGGGGATTGGGAATCCTTCGCCAGAATGTCCAAAGTTTCAGCGGGATTTCCAAAATGTTGAGAGGAACTCGAAACATGTCAACCTTGGTTTTGAGAATCTCTCCCGGAGTTTGAGAGATTTGGACATGAAAGGGTACCAGTCTTGTCGGGGATTGGGAACCCTTCGCGAGAATGTCCAAAGTTTCAGCGGGATTTCCAAAATGTTGAGAGGAACTCGAAACATGTCAACCTCGGTTTTGAGAATCTCTCCCGGAGTTTGAGAGATTTGGACGTGAAAGGGTACCAGTCTTGTCGGGGATTGGGAACCCTTCGCGAGAATGTCCAAAGTTTCAGCGGGATTTCCAAAATGTTGAGAGGAACTCGAAACATGTGAACCTTGGTTTTGAGAATCTCTCCCGGAGTTTGAGAGATTTGGACATGAAAGGGTACCAGTCTTGTCGGGGATTGGGAACCCTTCGCGAGAATGTCCAAAGTTTCAGCGGGATTTCCAAAATGTTGAGAGGAACTCGAAACATGTCAACCTCGGTTTTGAGAATCTCTCCCGGAGTTTGAGAGATTTGGACGTGAAAGGGTACCAGTCTTGTCGGGGATTGGGAACCCTTCGCGAGAATGTCCAAAGTTTCAGCGGGATTTCCAAAATGTTGAGAGGAACTCGAAACATGTAAACCTTGGCTTTGAGAATCTCTCCCGGAGTTTGAGAGATTTGGACGTGAAAGGGTACCAGTCTTGTCGGGGATTGGGAACCCTTCGCGAGAATGTCCAAAGTTTCAGCGGGATTTCCAAAATGTTGAGAGGAACTCGAAACATGTCAACCTTGGTTTTGAGAATCTCTCCCGGAGTTTGAGAGATTTGGACGTGAAAGGGTACCAGTCTTGTCGGGGATTGGGAACCCTTCGCGAGAATGTCCAAAGTTTCAGCGGGATTTCCAAAATGTTGAGAGGAACTCGAAACATGTCAACCTCGGTTTTGAGAATCTCTCCCGGAGTTTGAGAGATTTGGACGTGAAAGGGTACCAGTCTTGTCGGGGATTGGGAACCCTTCGCGAGAATGTCCAAAGTTTCAGCGGGATTTCCAAAATTTTGAAAGGAACTCGAAACATGTGAACCGTGGTTTTGAGAATCTCTCCCGGAGTTTGAGAGATTTGGACGTGAAAGGGTACCAGTCTTGTCGGGGATTGGGAACCCTTCGCGAGAATGTCCAAAGTTTCAGCGGGATTTCCATAATGTTGAGAGGAACTCGAAACATGTCAACCTTGGTTTTGAGAATCTCTCCCGGAGTTTGAGAGATTTGGACGTGAAAGGGTACCAGTCTTGTCGGGGATTGGGAACCCTTCGCGAGAATGTCCAAAGTTTCAGCGGGATTTCCAAAATGTTGAGAAAAACTCGAAACATGTCAACCTTGGTTTTGAGAATCTCTCCCGGAGTTTGAGAGATTTGGACGTGAAAGGTTACCAGTCTTGTCGGGGATTGGGAACCCTTCGCGAGAATGTCCAAAGTTTCAGCGGGATTTCCAAAATGTTGAGAGGAACTCGAAACATGTCAACCTTGGTTTTGAGAATCTCTCCCGGAGTTTGAGAGATTTGGACGTGAAAGGGTACCAGTCTTGTCGGGGATTGGGAACCCTTCGCGAGAATGTCCAAAGTTTCAGCGGGATTTCCAAAATGTTGAGAGGAACTCGAAACATGTCAACCTTGGTTTTGAGAATCTCTCCCGGAGTTTGAGAGATTTGGACGTGAAAGGGTACCAGTCTTGTCGGGGATTGGGAATCCTTCGCCAGAATGTCCAAAGTTTCAGCGGGATTTCCAAAATGTTGAGAGGAACTCGAAACATGTCAACCTTGGTTTTGAGAATCTCTCCCGGAGTTTGAGAGATTTGGACATGAAAGGGTACCAGTCTTGTCGGGGATTGGGAACCCTTCGCGAGAATGTCCAAAGTTTCAGCGGGATTTCCAAAATGTTGAGAGGAACTCGAAACATGTCAACCTCGGTTTTGAGAATCTCTCCCGGAGTTTGAGAGATTTGGACGTGAAAGGGTACCAGTCTTGTCGGGGATTGGGAACCCTTCGCGAGAATGTCCAAAGTTTCAGCGGGATTTCCAAAATGTTGAGAGGAACTCGAAACATGTGAACCTTGGTTTTGAGAATCTCTCCCGGAGTTTGAGAGATTTGGACATGAAAGGGTACCAGTCTTGTCGGGGATTGGGAACCCTTCGCGAGAATGTCCAAAGTTTCAGCGGGATTTCCAAAATGTTGAGAGGAACTCGAAACATGTCAACCTCGGTTTTGAGAATCTCTCCCGGAGTTTGAGAGATTTGGACGTGAAAGGGTACCAGTCTTGTCGGGGATTGGGAACCCTTCGCGAGAATGTCCAAAGTTTCAGCGGGATTTCCAAAATGTTGAGAGGAACTCGAAACATGTAAACCTTGGCTTTGAGAATCTCTCCCGGAGTTTGAGAGATTTGGACGTGAAAGGGTACCAGTCTTGTCGGGGATTGGGAACCCTTCGCGAGAATGTCCAAAGTTTCAGCGGGATTTCCAAAATGTTGAGAGGAACTCGAAACATGTCAACCTTGGTTTTGAGAATCTCTCCCGGAGTTTGAGAGATTTGGACGTGAAAGGGTACCAGTCTTGTCGGGGATTGGGAACCCTTCGCGAGAATGTCCAAAGTTTCAGCGGGATTTCCAAAATGTTGAGAGGAACTCGAAACATGTCAACCTCGGTTTTGAGAATCTCTCCCGGAGTTTGAGAGATTTGGACGTGAAAGGGTACCAGTCTTGTCGGGGATTGGGAACCCTTCGCGAGAATGTCCAAAGTTTCAGCGGGATTTCCAAAATGTTGAGAAAAACTCGAAACATGTCAACCTTGGTTTTGAGAATCTCTCCCGGAGTTTGAGAGATTTGGACGTGAAAGGTTACCAGTCTTGTCGGGGATTGGGAACCCTTCGCGAGAATGTCCAAAGTTTCAGCGGGATTTCCAAAATGTTGAGAGGAACTCGAAACATGTCAACCTTGGTTTTGAGAATCTCTCCCGGAGTTTGAGAGATTTGGACGTGAAAGGGTACCAGTCTTGTCGGGGATTGGGAATCCTTCGCCAGAATGTCCAAAGTTTCAGCGGGATTTCCAAAATGTTGAGAGGAACTCGAAACATGTCAACCTTGGTTTTGAGAATCTCTCCCGGAGTTTGAGAGATTTGGACATGAAAGGGTACCAGTCTTGTCGGGGATTGGGAACCCTTCGCGAGAATGTCCAAAGTTTCAGCGGGATTTCCAAAATGTTGAGAGGAACTCGAAACATGTCAACCTCGGTTTTGAGAATCTCTCCCGGAGTTTGAGAGATTTGGACGTGAAAGGGTACCAGTCTGGTCGGGGATTGGGAACCCTTCGCGAGAATGTCCAAAGTTTCAGCGGGATTTCCAAAATGTTGAGAGGAACTCGAAACATGTGAACCTTGGTTTTGAGAATCTCTCCCGGAGTTTGAGAGATTTGGACATGAAAGGGTACCAGTCTTGTCGGGGATTGGGAACCCTTCGCGAGAATGTCCAAAGTTTCAGCGGGATTTCCAAAATGTTGAGAGGAACTCGAAACATGTCAACCTCGGTTTTGAGAATCTCTCCCGGAGTTTGAGAGATTTGGACCTGAAAGGGTACCAGTCTTGTCGGGGATTGGGAACCCTTCGCGAGAATGTCCAAAGTTTCAGCGGGATTTCCAAAATGTTGAGAGGAACTCGAAACATGTAAACCTTGGCTTTGAGAATCTCTCCCGGAGTTTGAGAGATTTGGACGTGAAAGGGTACCAGTCTTGTCGGGGATTGGGAACCCTTCGCGAGAATGTCCAAAGTTTCAGCGGGATTTCCAAAATGTTGAGAGGAACTCGAAACATGTCAACCTCGGTTTTGAGAATCTCTCCCGGAGTTTGAGAGATTTGGACGTGAAAGGGTACCAGTCTTGTCGGGGATTGGGAACCCTTCGCGAGAATGTCCAAAGTTTCAGCGGGATTTCCAAAATGTTGAGAGGAACTCGAAACATGTCAACCTCGGTTTTGAGAATCTCTCCCGGAGTTTGAGAGATTTGGACGTGAAAGGGTACCAGTCTTGTCGGGGATTGGGAACCCTTCGCGAGAATGTCCAAAGTTTCAGCGGGATTTCCAAAATTTTGAAAGGAACTCGAAACATGTGAACCGTGGTTTTGAGAATCTCTCCCGGAGTTTGAGAGATTTGGACGTGAAAGGGTACCAGTCTTGTCGGGGATTGGGAACCCTTCGCGAGAATGTCCAAAGTTTCAGCGGGATTTCCATAATGTTGAGAGGAACTCGAAACATGTCAACCTTGGTTTTGAGAATCTCTCCCGGAGTTTGAGAGATTTGGACGTGAAAGGGTACCAGTCTTGTCGGGGATTGGGAACCCTTCGCGAGAATGTCCAAAGTTTCAGCGGGATTTCCAAAATGTTGAGAAAAACTCGAAACATGTCAACCTTGGTTTTGAGAATCTCTCCCGGAGTTTGAGAGATTTGGACGTGAAAGGTTACCAGTCTTGTCGGGGATTGGGAACCCTTCGCGAGAATGTCCAAAGTTTCAGCGGGATTTCCAAAATGTTGAGAGGAACTCGAAACATGTCAACCTTGGTTTTGAGAATCTCTCCCGGAGTTTGAGAGATTTGGACGTGAAAGGGTACCAGTCTTGTCGGGGATTGGGAATCCTTCGCCAGAATGTCCAAAGTTTCAGCGGGATTTCCAAAATGTTGAGAGGAACTCGAAACATGTCAACCTTGGTTTTGAGAATCTCTCCCGGAGTTTGAGAGATTTGGACATGAAAGGGTACCAGTCTTGTCGGGGATTGGGAACCCTTCGCGAGAATGTCCAAAGTTTCAGCGGGATTTCCAAAATGTTGAGAGGAACTCGAAACATGTCAACCTCGGTTTTGAGAATCTCTCCCGGAGTTTGAGAGATTTGGACGTGAAAGGGTACCAGTCTTGTCGGGGATTGGGAACCCTTCGCCAGAATGTCCAAAGTTTCAGCGGGATTTCCAAAATGTTGAGAGGAACTCGAATCATGTGAACCTTGGTTTTGAGAATCTCTCCCGGAGTTTGAGAGATTTGGACGTGAAAGGGTACCAGTCTTGTCGGGGATTGGGAACCCTTCGCCAGAATGTCCAAAGTTTCAGCGGGATTTCCAAAATGTTGAGAGGAACTCGAAACATGTCAACCTTGGTTTTGAGAATCTCTCCCGGAGTTTGAGAGATTTGGACGTGAAAGGGTACCAGTCTTGTCGGGGATTGGGCACCCTTCGCCAGAATGTCCAAAGTTTCAGCGGGATTTCCAAAATGTTGAGAGGAACTCGAAACATGTCAACCTCGGTTTTGAGAATCTCTCCCGGAGTTTGAGAGATTTGGACGTGAAAGGGTACCAGTCTTGTCGGGGATTGGGAACCCTTCGCCAGAATGTCCAAAGTTTCAGCGGGATTTCCAAAATGTTGAGAGGAACTCGAAACATGTCAACCTCGGTTTTGAGAATCTCTCCCGGAGTTTGAGAGATTTGGACGTGAAAGGGTACCAGTCTTGTCGGGGATTGGGAACCCTTCGCCAGAATGTCCAAAGTTTCAGCGGGATTTCCAAAATGTTGAGAGGAACTCGAAACATGTCAACCTCGGTTTTGAGAATCTCTCCCGGAGTTTGAGAGATTTGGACGTGAAAGGGTACCAGTCTTGTCGGGGATTGGGAACCCTTCGCGAGAATGTCCAAAGTTTCAGCGGGATTTCCAAAATGTTGAGAGGAACTCGAATCATGTCCACCTTGGTTTTGAGAATCTCTCCCGGAGTTTGAGAGATTTGGACGTGAAAGGGTACCAGTCTTGTCGGGGATTGGGAACCCTTCGCCAGAATGTCCAAAGTTTCAGCGGGATTTCCAAAATGTTGAGAGGAACTCGAAACATGTCAACCTTGGTTTTGAGAATCTCTCCCGGAGTTTGAGAGATTTGGACGTGAAAGGGTACCAGTCTTGTCGGGGATTGGGAACCCTTCGCCAGAATGTCCAAAGTTTCAGCGGGATTTCCAAAATGTTGAGAGGAACTCGAAACATGTCAACCTTGGTTTTGAGAATCTCTCCCGGAGTTTGAGAGATTTGGACGTGAAAGGGTACCAGTCTTGTCGGGGATTGGGAACCCTTCGCCAGAATGTCCAAAGTTTCAGCGGGATTTCCAAAATGTTGAGAGGAACTCGAAACATGTCAACCTTGGTTTTGAGAATCTCTCCCGGAGTTTGAGAGATTTGGACGTGAAAGGGTACCAGTCTTGTCGGGGATTGGGAACCCTTCGCGAGAATGTCCAAAGTTTCAGCGGGATTTCCAAAATGTTGAGAGGAACTCGAAACATGTCAACCTCGGTTTTGAGAATCTCTCCCGGAGTTTGAGAGATTTGGACGTGAAAGGGTACCAGTCTTGTCGGGGATTGGGAACCCTTCGCCAGAATGTCCAAAGTTTCAGCGGGATTTCCAAAATGTTGAGAGGAACTCGAAACATGTCAACCTTGGCTTTGAGAATCTCTCCCGGAGTTTGAGAGATTTGGACGTGAAAGGGTACCAGTCTTGTCGGGGATTGGGAACCCTTCGCGAGAATGTCCAAAGTTTCAGCGGGATTTCCAAAATGTTGAGAGGAACTCGAAACATGTCAACCTTGGTTTTGAGAATCTCTCCCGGAGTTTGAGAGATTTGGACGTGAAAGGGTACCAGTCTTGTCGGGGATTGGGAACCCTTCGCGAGAATGTCCAAAGTTTCAGCAGGATTTCCAAAATGTTGAGAGGAACTCGAATCATGTCAACCTTGGCTTTGAGAATCTCTCCCGGAGTTTGAGAGATTTGGACGTGAAAGGGTACCAGTCTTGTCGGGGATTGGGAACCCTTCGCGAGAATGTCCAAAGTTTCAGCGGGATTTCCAAAATGTTGAGAGGAACTCGAAACATGTCAACCTCGGTTTTGAGAATCTCTCCCGGAGTTTGAGAGATTTGGACGTGAAAGGGTACCAGTCTTGTCGGGGATTGGGAACCCTTCGCGAGAATGTCCAAAGTTTCAGCGGGATTTCCAAAATTTTGAAAGGAACTCGAAACATGTGAACCTTGGTTTTGAGAATCTCTCCCGGAGTTTGAGAGATTTGGACGTGAAAGGGTACCAGTCTTGTCGGGGATTGGGAACCCTTCGTGAGAATGTCCAAAGTTTCAGCGGGATTTCCATAATGTTGAGAGGAACTCGAAACATGTCAACCTTGGTTTTGAGAATCTCTCCCGGAGTTTGAGAGATTTGGACGTGAAAGGGTACCAGTCTTGTCGGGGATTGGGAATCCTTCGCCAGAATGTCCAAAGTTTCAGCGGGATTTCCAAAATGTTGAGAGGAACTCGAAACATGTGAACCTTGGTTTTGAGAATCTCTCCCGGAGTTTGAGAGATTTGGACATGAAAGGGTACCAGTCTTGTCGGGGATTGGGAACCCTTCGCGAGAATGTCCAAAGTTTCAGCGGGATTTCCAAAATGTTGAGAGGAACTCGAAACATGTCAACCTCGGTTTTGAGAATCTCTCCCGGAGTTTGAGAGATTTGGACGTGAAAGGGTACCAGTCTTGTCGGGGATTGGGAACCCTTCGCCAGAATGTCCAAAGTTTCAGCGGGATTTCCAAAATGTTGAGAGGAACTCGAAACATGTCAACCTTGGTTTTGAGAATCTCTCCCGGAGTTTGAGAGATTTGGACGTGAAAGGGTACCAGTCTTGTCGGGGATTGGGAACCCTTCGCCAGAATGTCCAAAGTTTCAGCGGGATTTCCAAAATGTTTAGAGGAACTCGAATCATGTCAACCTTGGCTTTGAGAATCTCTCCCGGAGTTTGAGAGATTTGGACGTGAAAGGGTACCAGTCTTGTCGGGGATTGGGAACCCTTCGCGAGAATGTCCAAAGTTTCAGCGGGATTTCCAAAATTTTGAAAGGAACTCGAAACATGTGAACCTTGGTTTTGAGAATCTCTCCCGGAGTTTGAGAGATTTGGACGTGAAAGGGTACCAGTCTTGTCGGGGATTGGGAACCCTTCGCGAGAATGTCCAAAGTTTCAGCGGGATTTCCATAATGTTGAGAGGAACTCGAAACATGTCAACCTTGGTTTTGAGAATCTCTCCCGGAGTTTGAGAGATTTGGACGTGAAAGGGTACCAGTCTTGTCGGGGATTGGGAATCCTTCGCCAGAATGTCCAAAGTTTCAGCGGGATTTCCAAAATGTTGAGAGGAACTCGAAACATGTCAACCTTGGTTTTGAGAATCTCTCCCGGAGTTTGAGAGATTTGGACATGAAAGGGTACCAGTCTTGTCGGGGATTGGGAACCCTTCGCGAGAATGTCCAAAGTTTCAGCGGGATTTCCAAAATGTTGAGAGGAACTCGAAACATGTCAACCTCGGTTTTGAGAATCTCTCCCGGAGTTTGAGAGATTTGGACGTGAAAGGGTACCAGTCTTGTCGGGGATTGGGAACCCTTCGCGAGAATGTCCAAAGTTTCAGCGGGATTTCCAAAATGTTGAGAGGAACTCGAAACATGTCAACCTTGGTTTTGAGAATCTCTCCCGGAGTTTGAGAGATTTGGACGTGAAAGGGTACCAGTCTTGTCGGGGATTGGGAACCCTTCGCGAGAATGTCCAAAGTTTCAGCGGGATTTCCAAAATGTTTAGAGGAACTCGAATCATGTCAACCTTGGCTTTGAGAATCTCTCCCGGAGTTTGAGAGATTTGGACGTGAAAGGGTACCAGTCTTGTCGGGGATTGGGAACCCTTCGCGAGAATGTCCAAAGTTTCAGCGGGATTTCCAAAATGTTGAGAGGAACTCGAAACATGTCAACCTCGGTTTTGAGAATCTCTCCCGGAGTTTGAGAGATTTGGACGTGAAAGGGTACCAGTCTTGTCGGGGATTGGGAACCCTTTGCGAGAATGTCCAAAGTTTCAGCGGGATTTCCAAAATGTTGAGAGGAACTCGAAACATGTCAACCTTGGTTTTGAGAATCTCTCCCGGAGTTTGAGAGATTTGGACGTGAAAGGGTACCAGTCTTGTCGGGGATTGGGAACCCTTCGCCAGAATGTCCAAAGTTTCAGCGGGATTTCCAAAATGTTGAGAGGAACTCGAATCATGTCAACCTTGGTTTTGAGAATCTCTCCCGGAGTTTGAGAGATTTGGACGTGAAAGGGTACCAGTCTTGTCGGGGATTGGGAACCCTTCGCGAGAATGTCCAAAGTTTCAGCGGGATTTCCAAAATGTTGAGAGGAACTCGAAACATGTCAACCTTGGTTTTGAGAATCTCTCCCGGAGTTTGAGAGATTTGGACGTGAAAGGGTACCAGTCTTGTCGGGGATTGGGAACCCTTCGCCAGAATGTCCAAAGTTTCAGCGGGATTTCCAAAATGTTGAGAGGAACTCGAAACATGTCAACCTTGGTTTTGAGAATCTCTCCCGGAGTTTGAGAGATTTGGACGTGAAAGGGTACCAGTCTTGTCGGGGATTGGGAACCCTTCGCGAGAATGTCCAAAGTTTCAGCGGGATTTCCAAAATGTTGAGAGGAACTCGAAACATGTCAACCTTGGTTTTGAGAATCTCTCCCGGAGTTTGAGAGATTTGGACGTGAAAGGGTACCAGTCTTGTCGGGGATTGGGAACCCTTCGCGAGAATGTCCAAAGTTTCAGCGGGATTTCCAAAATATTGAAAGGAACTCGAAACATGTGAACCTTGGTTTTGAGAATCTCTCCCGGAGTTTGAGAGATTTGGACGTGAAAGGGTACCAGTCTTGTCGGGGATTGGGAACCCTTCGCGAGAATGTCCAAAGTTTCAGCGGGATTTCCAAAATGTTGAGAGGAACTCGAAACATGTCAACCTTGGCTTTGAGAATCTCTCCCGGAGTTTGAGAGATTTGGACGTGAAAGGGTACCAGTCTTGTCGGGGATTGGGAACCCTTCGCCAGAATGTCCAAAGTTTCAGCGGGATTTCCAAAATGTTGAAAGGAACTCGAAACATGTCAACCTTGGTTTTGAGAATTTCTCCCGGAGTTTGAGAGATTTGGACGTGAAAGGGTACCAGTCTTGTCGGGGATTGGGAACCCTTCGCCAGAATGTCCAAAGTTTCAGCGGGATTTCCAAAATGTTGAGAGGAACTCGAAACATGTCAACCTTGGTTTTGAGAATCTCTCCCGGAGTTTGAGAGATTTGGACGTGAAAGGGTACCAGTCTTGTCGGGGATTGGGAACCCTTCGTCAGAATGTCCAAAGTTTCAGCGGGATTTCCAAAATGTTGAGAGGAACTCGAAACATGTCAACCTTGGTTTTGAGAATCTCTCCCGGAGTTTGAGAGATTTGGACGTGAAAGGGTACCAGTCTTGTCGGGGATTGGGAACCCTTCGCCAGAATGTCCAAAGTTTCAGCGGGATTTCCAAAATGTTGAGAGGAACTCGAATCATGTCAACCGTGGTTTTGAGAATCTCTCCCGGAGTTTGAGAGATTTGGACGTGAAAGGGTACCAGTCTTGTCGGGGATTGGGAACCCTTCGCCAGAATGTCCAAAGTTTCAGCGGGATTTCCAAAATGTTGAGAGGAACTCGAAACATGTCAACCTCGGTTTTGAGAATCTCTCCCGGAGTTTGAGAGATTTGGACGTGAAAGGGTACCAGTCTTGTCGGGGATTGGGAACCCTTCGCCAGAATGTCGAAAGTTTCAGCGGAATTTCCAAAATGTTGAGAGGAACTCGAAACATGTCAACCTCGGTTTTGAGAATCTCTCCCGGAGTTTGAGAGATTTGGACGTGAAAGGGTACCAGTCTTGTCGGCGATTGGGAACCCTTCGCGAGAATGTCCAAAGTTTCAGCGGGATTTCCAAAATGTTGAGAGGAACTCGAAACATGTCAACCTTGGTTTTGAGAATCTCTCCCGGAGTTTGAGAGATTTGGACGTGAAAGGGTACCAGTCTTGTCGGGGATTGGGAACCCTTCGCCAGAATGTCCAAAGTTTCAGCGGGATTTCCAAAATGTTGAGAGGAACTCGAATCATGTCAACCTTGGTTTTGAGAATCTCTCCCGGAGTTTGAGAGATTTGGACGTGAAAGGGTACCAGTCTTGTCGGGGATTGGGAACCCTTCGCCAGAATGTCCAAAGTTTCAGCGGGATTTCCAAAATGTTGAGAGGAACTCGAAACAAGTCAACCTTGGTTTTGAGAATCTCTCCCGGAGTTTGAGAGATTTGGACGTGAAAGGGTACCAGTCTTGTTGGGGATTGAGAACCCTTCGCGAGAATGTCCAAAGTTTCAGCGGGATTTCCAAAATGTTGAGAGGAACTCGAAACATGTCAACCTTGGTTTTGAGAATCTCTCCCGGAGTTTGAGAGATTTGGACGTGAAAGGGTACCAGTCTTGTCGGGGATTGGGAACCCTTCGCGAGAATGTCCAAAGTTTCAGCGGGATTTCCAAAATGTTGAGAGGAACTCGAAACATGTCAACCTCGGTTTTGAGAATCTCTCCCGGAGTTTGAGAGATTTGGACGTGAAAGGGTACCAGTCTTGTCGGGGATTGGGAACCCTTCGCCAGAATGTCCAAAGTTTCAGCGGGATTTCCAAAATGTTGAGAGGAACTCGAAACATGTCAACCTTGGTTTTGAGAATCTCTCCCGGAGTTTGAGAGATTTGGACGTGAAAGGGTACCAGTCTTGTCGGGGATTGGGAACCCTTCGCCAGAATGTCCAAAGTTTCAGCGGGATTTCCAAAATGTTGAGAGGAACTCGAAACATGTCAACCTTGGTTTTGAGAATCTCTCCCGGAGTTTGAGAGATTTGGACGTGAAAGGGTACCAGTCTTGTCGGGGATTGGGAACCCTTCGCCAGAATGTCCAAAGTTTCAGCGGGATTTCCAAAATGTTGAGAGGAACTCGAAACATGTCAACCTTGGTTTTGAGAATCTCTCCCGGAATTTGAGAGATTTGGACGTGAAAGGGTACCAGTCTTGTCGGGGATTGGGAACCCTTCGCCAGAATGTCCAAAGTTTCAGCGGGATTTCCAAAATGTTGAGAGGAACTCGAATCATGTCAACCTTGGTTTTGAGAATCTCTCCCGGAGTTTGAGAGATTTGGACGTGAAAGGGTACCAGTCTTGTCGGGGATTGGGAACCCTTCGCCAGAATGTCCAAAGTTTCAGCGGGATTTCCAAAATGTTGAGAGGAACTCGAAACATGTCAACCTCGGTTTTGAGAATCTCTCCCGGAGTTTGAGAGATTTGGACGTGAAAGGGTACCAGTCTTGTCGGGGATTGGGAACCCTTCGCGAGAATGTCCAAAGTTTCAGCGGGATTTCCAAAATGTTGAGAGGAACTCGAAACATGTCAACCTTGGTTTTGAGAATCTCTCCCGGAGTTTGAGAGATTTGGACGTGAAAGGGTACCAGTCTTGTCGGGGATTGGGAACCCTTCGCGAGAATGTCCAAAGTTTCAGCGGGATTTCCAAAATGTTGAGAGGAACTCGAAACATGTCAACCTCGGTTTTGAGAATCTCTCCCGGAGTTTGAGAGATTTGGACGTGAAAGGGTACCAGTCCTGTCGGGGATTGGGAACCCTTCGCGAGAATGTCCAAAGTTTCAGCGGGATTTCCAAAATGTTGAGAGGAACTCGAAACATGTCAACCTTGGTTTTGAGAATCTCTCCCGGAGTTTGAGAGATTTGGACGTGAAAGGGTACCAGTCTTGTCGGGGATTGGGAACCCTTCGCCAGAATGTCCAAAGTTTCAGCGGGATTTCCAAAATGTTGAGAGGAACTCGAAACATGTCAACCTTGGTTTTGAGAATCTCTCCCGGAGTTTGAGAGATTTGGACGTGAAAGGGTACCAGTCTTGTCGGGGATTGGGAACCCTTCGCCAGAATGTCCAAAGTTTCAGCGGGATTTCCAAAATGTTGAGAGGAACTCGAAACATGTCAACCTCGGTTTTGAGAATCTCTCCCGGAGTTTGAGAGATTTGGACGTGAAAGGGTACCAGTCTTGTCGGGGATTGGGAACCCTTCGCCAGAATGTCCAAAGTTTCAGCGGGATTTCCAAAATGTTGAGAGGAACTCGAATCATGTCAACCTTGGTTTTGAGAATCTCTCCCGGAGTTTGAGAGATTTGGACGTGAAAGGGTACCAGTCTTGTCGGGGATTGGTCAACCCTTCGCGAGAATGTCCAAAGTTTCAGCGGGATTTCCAAAATGTTGAGAGGAACTCGAAACATGTCAACCTTGGTTTTGAGAATCTCTCCCGGAGTTTGAGAGATTTGGACGTGAAAGGGTACCAGTCTTGTCAGGGATTGGTCAACCCTTCGCCAGAATGTCCAAAGTTTCAGCGGGTTTTCCAAAATGTTGAGAGGAACTCGAAACATGTCAACCTCGGTTTTGAGAATCTCTCCCGGAGTTTGAGAGATTTGGACGTGAAAGGGTACCAGTCTTGTCGGGGATTGGGAACCCTTCGCCAGAATGTCCAAAGTTTCAGCGGGATTTCCAAAATGTTGAGAGGAACTCGAAACATGTCAACCTTGGTTTTGAGAATCTCTCCCGGAGTTTGAGAGATTTGGACGTGAAAGGGTACCAGTCTTGTCGGGGATTGGGAACCCTTCGCGAGAATGTGCAAAGTTTCAGCGGGATTTCCAAAATGTTGAGAGGAACTCGAAACATGTCAACCTTGGTTTTGAGAATCTCTCCCGGAGTTTGAGAGATTTGGACGTGAAAGGGTACCAGTCTTGTCGGGGATTGGGAACCCTTCGCCAGAATGTCCAAAGTTTCAGCGGGATTTCCAAAATGTTGAGAGGAACTCGAATCATGTCAACCTTGGTTTTGAGAATCTCTCCCGGAGTTTGAGAGATTTGGACGTGAAAGGGTACCAGTCTTGTTGGGGATTGGTCAACCCTTCGCCAGAATGTGCAAAGTTTCAGCGGGATTTCCAAAATGTTGAGAGGAACTCGAATCATGTCAACCTTGGTTTTGAGAATCTCTCCCGGAGTTTGAGAGATTTGGACGTGAAAGGGTACCAGTCTTGTCGGGGATTGGGAACCCTTCGCCAGAATGTCCAAAGTTTCAGCGGGATTTCCAAAATGTTGAGAGGAACTCGAATCATGTCAACCTTGGTTTTGAGAATCTCTCCCGGAGTTTGAGAGATTTGGACGTGAAAGGGTACCAGTCTTGTCAGGGATTGGTCAACCCTTCGCGAGAATGTCCAAAGTTTCAGCGGGATTTCCAAAATGTTGAGAGGAACTCGAAACATGTCAACCTTGGTTTTGAGAATCTCTCCCGGAGTTTGAGAGATTTGGACGTGAAAGGGTACCAGTCTTGTCGGGGATTGGGAACCCTTCGCCAGAATGTCCAAAGTTTCAGCGGGATTTCCAAAATGTTGAGAGGAACTCGAAACATGTCAACCTTGGTTTTGAGAATCTCTCCCGGAGTTTGAGAGATTTGGACGTGAAAGGGTATCAGTCTTGTCGGGGATTGGGAACCCTTCGCCAGAATGTCCAAAGTTTCAGCGGGATTTCCAAAATGTTGAGAGGAACTCGAAACATGTCAACCTTGGTTTTGAGAATCTCTCCCGGAGTTTGAGAGATTTGGACGTGAAAGGGTACCAGTCTTGTCGGGGATTGGGAACAGTTCGCCAGAATGTCCAAAGTTTCAGCGGGATTTCCAAAATGTTGAGAGGAACTCGAATCATGTCAACCTTGGTTTTGAGAATCTCTCCCGGAGTTTGAGAGATTTGGACGTGAAAGGGTACCAGTCTTGTCGGGGATTGGGAACCCTTCGCCAGAATGTCCAAAGTTTCAGCGGGATTTCCAAAATGTTGAGAGGAACTCGAAACATGTCAACCTTGGTTTTGAGAATCTCTCCCGGAGTTTGAGAGATTTGGACGTGAAAGGGTACCAGTCTTGTCGGGGATTGGGAACCCTTCGCGAGAATGTGCAAAGTTTCAGCGGGATTTCCAAAATGTTGAGAGGAACTCGAAACATGTCAACCTTGGTTTTGAGAATCTCTCCCGGAGTTTGAGAGATTTGGACGTGAAAGGGTACCAGTCTTGTCGGGGATTGGGAACCCTTCGCCAGAATGTCCAAAGTTTCAGCGGGATTTCCAAAATGTTGAGAGGAACTCGAAACATGTCAACCTTGGTTTTGAGAATCTCTCCCGGAGTTTGAGAGATTTGGACGTGAAAGGGTACCAGTCTTGTCGGGGATTGGTCAACCCTTCGCGAGAATGTCCAAAGTTTCAGCGGGTTTTCCAAAATGTTGAGAGGAACTCGAAACATGTCAACCTCGGTTTTGAGAATCTCTCCCGGAGTTTGAGAGATTTGGACGTGAAAGGGTACCAGTCTTGTCGGGGATTGGGAACCCTTCGCCAGAATGTCCAAAGTTTCAGCGGGATTTCCAAAATGTTGAGAGGAACTCGAAACATGTCAACCTTGGTTTTGAGAATCTCTCCCGGAGTTTGAGAGATTTGGACGTGAAAGGGTACCAGTCTTGTCGGGGATTGGGAACCCTTCGCGAGAATGTGCAAAGTTTCAGCGGGATTTCCAAAATGTTGAGAGGAACTCGAAACATGTCAACCTTGGTTTTGAGAATCTCTCCCGGAGTTTGAGAGATTTGGACGTGAAAGGGTACCAGTCTTGTCGGGGATTGGGAACCCTTCGCGAGAATGTCCAAAGTTTCAGCGGGATTTCCAAAATGTTGAGAGGAACTCGAAACATGTCAACCTTGGTTTTGAGAATCTCTCCCGGAGTTTGAGAGATTTGGACGTGAAAGGGTACCAGTCTTGTCGGGGATTGGGAACCCTTCGCGAGAATGTCCAAAGTTTCAGCGGGATTTCCAAAATGTTGAGAGGAACTCGAATCATGTCAACCTTGGTTTTGAGAATCTCTCCCGGAGTTTGAGAGATTTGGACGTGAAAGGGTACCAGTCTTGTCGGGGATTGGGAACCCTTCGCGAGAATGTCCAAAGTTTCAGCGGGATTTCCAAAATGTTGAGAGGAACTCGAATCATGTCAACCTTGGTTTTGAGAATCTCTCCCGGAGTTTGAGAGATTTGGACGTGAAAGGGTACCAGTCTTGTCAGGGATTGGTCAACCCTTCGCGAGAATGTCCAAAGTTTCAGCGGGATTTCCAAAATGTTGAGAGGAACTCGAAACATGTCAACCTTGGTTTTGAGAATCTCTCCCGGAGTTTGAGAGATTTGGACGTGAAAGGGTACCAGTCTTGTCAGGGATTGGGAACCCTTCGCCAGAATGTCCAAAGTTTCAGCGGGATTTCCAAAATGTTGAGAGGAACTCGAAACATGTCAACCTTGGTTTTGAGAATCTCTCCCGGAGTTTGAGAGATTTGGACGTGAAAGGGTACCAGTCTTGTCGGGGATTGGGAACCCTTCGCGAGAATGTCCAAAGTTTCAGCGGGATTTCCAAAATGTTGAGAGGAACTCGAAACATGTCAACCTTGGTTTTGAGAATCTCTCCCGGAGTTTGAGAGATTTGGACGTGAAAGGGTACCAGTCTTGTCGGGGATTGGGAACCCTTCGCGAGAATGTCCAAAGTTTCAGCGGGATTTCCAAAATGTTGAGAGGAACTCGAAACATGTCAACCTTGGTTTTGAGAATCTCTCCCGGAGTTTGAGAGATTTGGACGTGAAAGGGTACCAGTCTTGTCGGGGATTGGGAACCCTTCGCCAGAATGTCCAAAGTTTCAGCGGGATTTCCAAAATGTTGAGAGGAACTCGAATCATGTCAACCTTGGTTTTGAGAATCTCTCCCGGAGTTTGAGAGATTTGGACGTGAAAGGGTACCAGTCTTGTCGGGGATTGGGAACCCTTCGCCAGAATGTCCAAAGTTTCAGCGGGATTTCCAAAATGTTGAGAGGAACTCGAAACAAGTCAACCTTGGTTTTGAGAATCTCTCCCGGAGTTTGAGAGATTTGGACGTGAAAGGGTACCAGTCTTGTCGGGGATTGGGAACCCTTCGCGAGAATGTCCAAAGTTTCAGCGGGATTTCCAAAATGTTGAGAGGAACTCGAAACATGTCAACCTTGGTTTTGAGAATCTCTCCCGGAGTTTGAGAGATTTGGACGTGAAAGGGTACCAGTCTTGTCGGGGATTGGGAACCCTTCGCCAGAATGTCCAAAGTTTCAGCGGGATTTCCAAAATGTTGAGAGGAACTCGAATCATGTCAACCTTGGTTTTGAGAATCTCTCCCGGAGTTTGAGAGATTTGGACGTGAAAGGGTACCAGTCTTGTCGGGGATTGGGAACCCTTCGCCAGAATGTCCAAAGTTTCAGCGGGATTTCCAAAATGTTGAGAGGAACTCGAAACAAGTCAACCTTGGTTTTGAGAATCTCTCCCGGAGTTTGAGAGATTTGGACGTGAAAGGGTACCAGTCTTGTTGGGGATTGAGAACCCTTCGCGAGAATGTCCAAAGTTTCAGCGGGATTTCCAAAATGTTGAGAGGAACTCGAAACATGTCAACCTTGGTTTTGAGAATCTCTCCCGGAGTTTGAGAGATTTGGACGTGAAAGGGTACCAGTCTTGTCGGGGATTGGGAACCCTTCGCGAGAATGTCCAAAGTTTCAGCGGGATTTCCAAAATGTTGAGAGGAACTCGAAACATGTCAACCTCGGTTTTGAGAATCTCTCCCGGAGTTTGAGAGATTTGGACGTGAAAGGGTACCAGTCTTGTCGGGGATTGGGAACCCTTCGCGAGAATGTCCAAAGTTTCAGCGGGATTTCCAAAATGTTGAGAGGAACTCGAAACATGTCAACCTTGGTTTTGAGAATCTCTCCCGGAGTTTGAGAGATTTGGACGTGAAAGGGTACCAGTCTTGTCGGGGATTGGGAACCCTTCGCGAGAATGTCCAAAGTTTCAGCGGGATTTCCAAAATGTTGAGAGGAACTCGAAACATGTCAACCTTGGTTTTGAGAATCTCTCCCGGAGTTTGAGAGATTTGGACGTGAAAGGGTACCAGTCTTGTCGGGGATTGGGAACCCTTCGCCAGAATGTCCAAAGTTTCAGCGGGATTTCCAAAATGTTGAGAGGAACTCGAAACATGTCAACCTTGGTTTTGAGAATCTCTCCCGGAATTTGAGAGATTTGGACGTGAAAGGGTACCAGTCTTGTCGGGGATTGGGAACCCTTCGCCAGAATGTCCAAAGTTTCAGCGGGATTTCCAAAATGTTGAGAGGAACTCGAATCATGTCAACCTTGGTTTTGAGAATCTCTCCCGGAGTTTGAGAGATTTGGACGTGAAAGGGTACCAGTCTTGTCGGGGATTGGGAACCCTTCGCCAGAATGTCCAAAGTTTCAGCGGGATTTCCAAAATGTTGAGAGGAACTCGAAACATGTCAACCTCGGTTTTGAGAATCTCTCCCGGAGTTTGAGAGATTTGGACGTGAAAGGGTACCAGTCTTGTCGGGGATTGGGAACCCTTCGCCAGAATGTCCAAAGTTTCAGCGGGATTTCCAAAATGTTGAGAGGAACTCGAAACAAGTCAACCTTGGTTTTGAGAATCTCTCCCGGAGTTTGAGAGATTTGGACGTGAAAGGGTACCAGTCTTGTTGGGGATTGAGAACCCTTCGCGAGAATGTCCAAAGTTTCAGCGGGATTTCCAAAATGTTGAGAGGAACTCGAAACATGTCAACCTTGGTTTTGAGAATCTCTCCCGGAGTTTGAGAGATTTGGACGTGAAAGGGTACCAGTCTTGTCGGGGATTGGGAACCCTTCGCCAGAATGTCCAAAGTTTCAGCGGGATTTCCAAAATGTTGAGAGGAACTCGAAACATGTCAACCTCGGTTTTGAGAATCTCTCCCGGAGTTTGAGAGATTTGGACGTGAAAGGGTACCAGTCTTGTCGGGGATTGGGAACCCTTCGCGAGAATGTCCAAAGTTTCAGCGGGATTTCCAAAATGTTGAGAGGAACTCGAAACATGTCAACCTTGGTTTTGAGAATCTCTCCCGGAGTTTGAGAGATTTGGACGTGAAAGGGTACCAGTCTTGTCGGGGATTGGGAACCCTTCGCGAGAATGTCCAAAGTTTCAGCGGGATTTCCAAAATGTTGAGAGGAACTCGAAACATGTCAACCTTGGTTTTGAGAATCTCTCCCGGAGTTTGAGAGATTTGGACGTGAAAGGGTACCAGTCTTGTCGGGGATTGGGAACCCTTCGCCAGAATGTCCAAAGTTTCAGCGGGATTTCCAAAATGTTGAGAGGAACTCGAAACATGTCAACCTTGGTTTTGAGAATCTCTCCCGGAATTTGAGAGATTTGGACGTGAAAGGGTACCAGTCTTGTCGGGGATTGGGAACCCTTCGCCAGAATGTCCAAAGTTTCAGCGGGATTTCCAAAATGTTGAGAGGAACTCGAATCATGTCAACCTTGGTTTTGAGAATCTCTCCCGGAGTTTGAGAGATTTGGACGTGAAAGGGTACCAGTCTTGTCGGGGATTGGGAACCCTTCGCCAGAATGTCCAAAGTTTCAGCGGGATTTCCAAAATGTTGAGAGGAACTCGAAACATGTCAACCTCGGTTTTGAGAATCTCTCCCGGAGTTTGAGAGATTTGGACGTGAAAGGGTACCAGTCTTGTCGGGGATTGGGAACCCTTCGCCAGAATGTCCAAAGTTTCAGCGGGATTTCCAAAATGTTGAGAGGAACTCGAAACATGTCAACCTTGGTTTTGAGAATCTCTCCCGGAGTTTGAGAGATTTGGACGTGAAAGGGTACCAGTCTTGTCGGGGATTGGGAACCCTTCGCGAGAATGTCCAAAGTTTCAGCGGGATTTCCAAAATGTTGAGAGGAACTCGAAACATGTCAACCTCGGTTTTGAGAATCTCTCCCGGAGTTTGAGAGATTTGGACGTGAAAGGGTACCAGTCCTGTCGGGGATTGGGAACCCTTCGCGAGAATGTCCAAAGTTTCAGCGGGATTTCCAAAATGTTGAGAGGAACTCGAAACATGTCAACCTTGGTTTTGAGAATCTCTCCCGGAGTTTGAGAGATTTGGACGTGAAAGGGTACCAGTCTTGTCGGGGATTGGGAACCCTTCGCCAGAATGTCCAAAGTTTCAGCGGGATTTCCAAAATGTTGAGAGGAACTCGAAACATGTCAACCTTGGTTTTGAGAATCTCTCCCGGAGTTTGAGAGATTTGGACGTGAAAGGGTACCAGTCTTGTCGGGGATTGGGAACCCTTCGCCAGAATGTCCAAAGTTTCAGCGGGATTTCCAAAATGTTGAGAGGAACTCGAAACATGTCAACCTCGGTTTTGAGAATCTCTCCCGGAGTTTGAGAGATTTGGACGTGAAAGGGTACCAGTCTTGTCGGGGATTGGGAACCCTTCGCCAGAATGTCCAAAGTTTCAGCGGGATTTCCAAAATGTTGAGAGGAACTCGAATCATGTCAACCTTGGTTTTGAGAATCTCTCCCGGAGTTTGAGAGATTTGGACGTGAAAGGGTACCAGTCTTGTCGGGGATTGGTCAACCCTTCGCGAGAATGTCCAAAGTTTCAGCGGGATTTCCAAAATGTTGAGAGGAACTCGAAACATGTCAACCTTGGTTTTGAGAATCTCTCCCGGAGTTTGAGAGATTTGGACGTGAAAGGGTACCAGTCTTGTCAGGGATTGGTCAACCCTTCGCCAGAATGTCCAAAGTTTCAGCGGGTTTTCCAAAATGTTGAGAGGAACTCGAAACATGTCAACCTCGGTTTTGAGAATCTCTCCCGGAGTTTGAGAGATTTGGACGTGAAAGGGTACCAGTCTTGTCGGGGATTGGGAACCCTTCGCCAGAATGTCCAAAGTTTCAGCGGGATTTCCAAAATGTTGAGAGGAACTCGAAACATGTCAACCTTGGTTTTGAGAATCTCTCCCGGAGTTTGAGAGATTTGGACGTGAAAGGGTACCAGTCTTGTCGGGGATTGGGAACCCTTCGCGAGAATGTGCAAAGTTTCAGCGGGATTTCCAAAATGTTGAGAGGAACTCGAAACATGTCAACCTTGGTTTTGAGAATCTCTCCCGGAGTTTGAGAGATTTGGACGTGAAAGGGTACCAGTCTTGTCGGGGATTGGGAACCCTTCGCCAGAATGTCCAAAGTTTCAGCGGGATTTCCAAAATGTTGAGAGGAACTCGAATCATGTCAACCTTGGTTTTGAGAATCTCTCCCGGAGTTTGAGAGATTTGGACGTGAAAGGGTACCAGTCTTGTCGGGGATTGGTCAACCCTTCGCCAGAATGTGCAAAGTTTCAGCGGGATTTCCAAAATGTTGAGAGGAACTCGAATCATGTCAACCTTGGTTTTGAGAATCTCTCCCGGAGTTTGAGAGATTTGGACGTGAAAGGGTACCAGTCTTGTCGGGGATTGGGAACCCTTCGCCAGAATGTCCAAAGTTTCAGCGGGATTTCCAAAATGTTGAGAGGAACTCGAATCATGTCAACCTTGGTTTTGAGAATCTCTCCCGGAGTTTGAGAGATTTGGACGTGAAAGGGTACCAGTCTTGTCAGGGATTGGTCAACCCTTCGCCAGAATGTCCAAAGTTTCAGCGGGATTTCCAAAATGTTGAGAGGAACTCGAAACATGTCAACCTTGGTTTTGAGAATCTCTCCCGGAGTTTGAGAGATTTGGACGTGAAAGGGTACCAGTCTTGTCGGGGATTGGGAACCCTTCGCCAGAATGTCCAAAGTTTCAGCGGGATTTCCAAAATGTTGAGAGGAACTCGAAACATGTCAACCTTGGTTTTGAGAATCTCTCCCGGAGTTTGAGAGATTTGGACGTGAAAGGGTACCAGTCTTGTCGGGGATTGGGAACCCTTCGCCAGAATGTCCAAAGTTTCAGCGGGATTTCCAAAATGTTGAGAGGAACTCGAAACATGTCAACCTTGGTTTTGAGAATCTCTCCCGGAGTTTGAGAGATTTGGACGTGAAAGGGTACCAGTCTTGTCGGGGATTGGGAACAGTTCGCCAGAATGTCCAAAGTTTCAGCGGGATTTCCAAAATGTTGAGAGGAACTCGAATCATGTCAACCTTGGTTTTGAGAATCTCTCCCGGAGTTTGAGAGATTTGGACGTGAAAGGGTACCAGTCTTGTCAGGGATTGGTCAACCCTTCGCGAGAATGTCCAAAGTTTCAGCGGGATTTCCAAAATGTTGAGAGGAACTCGAAACATGTCAACCTTGGTTTTGAGAATCTCTCCCGGAGTTTGAGAGATTTGGACGTGAAAGGGTACCAGTCTTGTCGGGGATTGGGAACCCTTCGCCAGAATGTCCAAAGTTTCAGCGGGATTTCCAAAATGTTGAGAGGAACTCGAAACATGTCAACCTTGGTTTTGAGAATCTCTCCCGGAGTTTGAGAGATTTGGACGTGAAAGGGTACCAGTCTTGTCGGGGATTGGGAACCCTTCGCCAGAATGTCCAAAGTTTCAGCGGGATTTCCAAAATGTTGAGAGGAACTCGAAACATGTCAACCTTGGTTTTGAGAATCTCTCCCGGAGTTTGAGAGATTTGGACGTGAAAGGGTACCAGTCTTGTCGGGGATTGGGAACCCTTCGCCAGAATGTCCAAAGTTTCAGCGGGATTTCCAAAATGTTGAGAGGAACTCGAATCATGTCAACCTTGGTTTTGAGAATCTCTCCCGGAGTTTGAGAGATTTGGACGTGAAAGGGTACCAGTCTTGTCGGGGATTGGTCAACCCTTCGCGAGAATGTCCAAAGTTTCAGCGGGTTTTCCAAAATGTTGAGAGGAACTCGAAACATGTCAACCTCGGTTTTGAGAATCTCTCCCGGAGTTTGAGAGATTTGGACGTGAAAGGGTACCAGTCTTGTCGGGGATTGGGAACCCTTCGCCAGAATGTCCAAAGTTTCAGCGGGATTTCCAAAATGTTGAGAGGAACTCGAAACATGTCAACCTTGGTTTTGAGAATCTCTCCCGGAGTTTGAGAGATTTGGACGTGAAAGGGTACCAGTCTTGTCGGGGATTGGGAACCCTTCGCGAGAATGTGCAAAGTTTCAGCGGGATTTCCAAAATGTTGAGAGGAACTCGAAACATGTCAACCTTGGTTTTGAGAATCTCTCCCGGAGTTTGAGAGATTTGGACGTGAAAGGGTACCAGTCTTGTCGGGGATTGGGAACCCTTCGCGAGAATGTCCAAAGTTTCAGCGGGATTTCCAAAATGTTGAGAGGAACTCGAAACATGTCAACCTTGGTTTTGAGAATCTCTCCCGGAGTTTGAGAGATTTGGACGTGAAAGGGTACCAGTCTTGTCGGGGATTGGGAACCCTTCGCGAGAATGTCCAAAGTTTCAGCGGGATTTCCAAAATGTTGAGAGGAACTCGAATCATGTCAACCTTGGTTTTGAGAATCTCTCCCGGAGTTTGAGAGATTTGGACGTGAAAGGGTACCAGTCTTGTCGGGGATTGGGAACCCTTCGCGAGAATGTCCAAAGTTTCAGCGGGATTTCCAAAATGTTGAGAGGAACTCGAATCATGTCAACCTTGGTTTTGAGAATCTCTCCCGGAGTTTGAGAGATTTGGACGTGAAAGGGTACCAGTCTTGTCAGGGATTGGTCAACCCTTCGCGAGAATGTCCAAAGTTTCAGCGGGATTTCCAAAATGTTGAGAGGAACTCGAAACATGTCAACCTTGGTTTTGAGAATCTCTCCCGGAGTTTGAGAGATTTGGACGTGAAAGGGTACCAGTCTTGTCAGGGATTGGGAACCCTTCGCCAGAATGTCCAAAGTTTCAGCGGGATTTCCAAAATGTTGAGAGGAACTCGAAACATGTCAACCTTGGTTTTGAGAATCTCTCCCGGAGTTTGAGAGATTTGGACGTGAAAGGGTACCAGTCTTGTCGGGGATTGGGAACCCTTCGCGAGAATGTCCAAAGTTTCAGCGGGATTTCCAAAATGTTGAGAGGAACTCGAAACATGTCAACCTTGGTTTTGAGAATCTCTCCCGGAGTTTGAGAGATTTGGACGTGAAAGGGTACCAGTCTTGTCGGGGATTGGGAACCCTTCGCCAGAATGTCCAAAGTTTCAGCGGGATTTCCAAAATGTTGAGAGGAACTCGAAACATGTCAACCTTGGTTTTGAGAATCTCTCCCGGAGTTTGAGAGATTTGGACGTGAAAGGGTACCAGTCTTGTCGGGGATTGGGAACCCTTCGCGAGAATGTCCAAAGTTTCAGCGGGATTTCCAAAATGTTGAGAGGAACTCGAAACATGTCAACCTTGGTTTTGAGAATCTCTCCCGGAGTTTGAGAGATTTGGACGTGAAAGGGTACCAGTCTTGTCGGGGATTGGGAACCCTTCACCAGAATGTCCAAAGTTTCAGCGGGATTTCCAAAATGTTGAGAGGAACTCGAATCATGTCAACCTTGGCTTTGAGAATCTCTCCCGGAGTTTGAGATATTTGGACGTGAAAGGGTACCAGTCTTGTCGGGGATTGGGAACCCTTCGCCAGAATGTCCAAAGTTTCAGCGGGATTTCCAAAATGTTGAGAGGAACTCGAAACATGTCAACCTCGGTTTTGAGAATCTCTCCCGGAGTTTGAGAGATTTGGACGTGAAAGGGTACCAGTCTTGTCGGGGATTGGGAACCCTTCGCCAGAATGTCCAAAGTTTCAGCGGGATTTCCAAAATGTTGAAGGAACTCGAAACATGTCAACCTTGGTTTTGAGAATCTCTCCCGGAGTTTGAGAGATTTGGACGTGAAAGGGTACCAGTCTTGTCAGGGATTGGGAACCCTTCGCCAGAATGTCCAAAGTTTCAGCGGGATTTCCAAAATGTTGAGAGGAACTCGAAACATGTCAACCTCGGTTTTGAGAATCTCTCCTGGAGTTTGAGAGATTTGGACGTGAAAGGGTACCAGTCTTGTCGGGGATTGGGAACCCTTCGCGAGAATGTCCAAAGTTTCAGCGGGATTTCCAAAATGTTGAGAGGAACTCGAAACATGTCAACCTCGGTTTTGAGAATCTCTCCCGGAGTTTGAGAGATTTGGACGTGAAAGGGTACCAGTCTTGTCGGGGATTGGGAACCCTTCGCGAGAATGTCCAAAGTTTCAGCGGGATTTCCAAAATGTTGAGAGGAACTCGAAACATGTCAACCTTGGTTTTGAGAATCTCTCCCGGAGTTTGAGAGATTTGGACGTGAAAGGGTACCAGTCTTGTCGGGGATTGGGAACCCTTCGCCAGAATGTCCAAAGTTTCAGCGGGATTTCCAAAATGTTGAGAGGAACTCGAAACATGTCAACCTTGGTTTTGAGAATCTCTCCCGGAGTTTGAGAGATTTGGACGTGAAAGGGTACCAGTCTTGTCGGGGATTGGGAACAGTTCGCCAGAATGTCCAAAGTTTCAGCGGGATTTCCAAAATGTTGAGAGGAACTCGAAACATGTCAACCTTGGTTTTGAGAATCTCTCCCGGAATTTGAGAGATTTGGACGTGAAAGGGTACCAGTCTTGTCGGGGATTGGGAACCCTTCGCCAGAATGTCCAAAGTTTCAGCGGGATTTCCAAAATGTTGAGAGGAACTCGAATCATGTCAACCTTGGCTTTGAGAATCTCTCCCTGAGTTTGAGATATTTGGACGTGAAAGGGTACCAGTCTTGTCGGGGATTGGGAACCCTTCGCGAGAATGTCCAAAGTTTCAGCGGGATTTCCAAAATGTTGAGAGGAACTCGAAACATGTCAACCTTGGTTTTGAGAATCTCTCCCGGAGTTTGAGAGATTTGGACGTGAAAGGGTACCAGTCTTGTCGGGGATTGGGAACCCTTCGCCAGAATGTCCAAAGTTTCAGCGGGATTTCCAAAATGTTGAGAGGAACTCGAAACATGTCAACCTTGGTTTTGAGAATCTCTCCCGGAGTTTGAGAGATTTGGACGTGAAAGGGTACCAGTCTTGTCGGGGATTGGGAACCCTTCGCCAGAATGTCCAAAGTTTCAGCGGGATTTCCAAAATGTTGAGAGGAACTCGAAACATGTCAACCTTGGTTTTGAGAATCTCTCCCGGAGTTTGAGAGATTTGGACGTGAAAGGGTACCAGTCTTGTCGGGGATTGGGAACCCTTCGCCAGAATGTCCAAAGTTTCAGCGGGATTTCCAAAATGTTGAGAGGAACTCGAAACATGTCAACCTCGGTTTTGAGAATCTCTCCCAGAGTTTGAGAGATTTGGACGTGAAAGGGTACCAGTCTTGTCGGGGATTGGGAACCCTTCGCGAGAATGTCCAAAGTTTCAGCGGGATTTCCAAAATGTTGAGAGGAACTCGAAACATGTCAACCTC
Source organism: Streptopelia decaocto (assembly GCF_964273445.1). Classification (NCBI taxonomy): domain Eukaryota; kingdom Metazoa; phylum Chordata; class Aves; order Columbiformes; family Columbidae; genus Streptopelia; species Streptopelia decaocto. The sequence continues at coordinate 76,438 of NW_028115517.1, read as the reverse complement.
GGTTTTGAGAATCTCTCCCGGAGTTTGAGAGATTTGGACGTGAAAGGGTACCAGTCTTGTCGGGGATTGGGAACCCTTCGCGAGAATGTCCAAAGTTTCAGCGGGATTTCCAAAATGTTTAGAGGAACTCGAATCATGTCAACCTTGGCTTTGAGAATCTCTCCCGGAGTTTGAGAGATTTGGACGTGAAAGGGTACCAGTCTTGTCGGGGATTGGGAACCCTTCGCGAGAATGTCCAAAGTTTCAGCGGGATTTCCAAAATGTTGAGAGGAACTCGAAACATGTCAACCTTGGTTTTGAGAATCTCTCCCGGAGTTTGAGAGATTTGGACGTGAAAGGGTACCAGTCTTGTCGGGGATTGGGAACCCTTCGCGAGAATGTCCAAAGTTTCAGCGGGATTTCCAAAATGTTGAGAGGAACTCGAAACATGTCAACCTTGGTTTTGAGAATCTCTCCCGGAGTTTGAGAGATTTGGACGTGAAAGGGTACCAGTCTTGTCGGGGATTGGGAACCCTTCGCCAGAATGTCCAAAGTTTCAGCGGGATTTCCAAAATGTTGAGAGGAACTCGAAACATGTCAACCTTGGTTTTGAGAATCTCTCCCGGAGTTCGAGAGATTTGGACGTGAAAGGGTACCAGTCATGTCGGGGATTGGGAACCCTTCGCGAGAATGTCCAAAGTTTCAGCGGGATTTCCAAAATGTTGAGAGGAACTCGAAACATGTCAACCTTGGTTTTGAGAATCTCTCCCGGAGTTTGAGAGATTTGGACGTGAAAGGGTACCAGTCTTGTCGGGGATTGGGAACCCTTCGCCAGAATGTCCAAAGTTTCAGCGGGATTTCCAAAATGTTGAGAGGAACTCGAAACATGTCAACCTCGGTTTTGAGAATCTCTCCCGGAGTTTGAGAGATTTGGACGTGAAAGGGTACCAGTCTTGTCGGGGATTGGGAACCCTTCGCGAGAATGTCCAAAGTTTCAGCGGGATTTCCAAAATGTTGAGAGGAACTCGAAACATGTCAACCTTGGTTTTGAGAATCTCTCCCGGAGTTTGAGAGATTTGGACGTGAAAGGGTACCAGTCTTGTCGGGGATTGGGAACCCTTCGCGAGAATGTCCAAAGTTTCAGCGGGATTTCCAAAATGTTGAGAGGAACTCGAAACATGTCAACCTCGGTTTTGAGAATCTCTCCCGGAGTTTGAGAGATTTGGACGTGAAAGGGTACCAGTCCTGTCGGGGATTGGGAACCCTTCGCGAGAATGTCCAAAGTTTCAGCGGGATTTCCAAAATGTTGAGAGGAACTCGAAACATGTCAACCTTGGTTTTGAGAATCTCTCCCGGAGTTTGAGAGATTTGGACGTGAAAGGGTACCAGTCTTGTCGGGGATTGGGAACCCTTCGCCAGAATGTCCAAAGTTTCAGCGGGATTTCCAAAATGTTGAGAGGAACTCGAAACATGTCAACCTTGGTTTTGAGAATCTCTCCCGGAGTTTGAGAGATTTGGACGTGAAAGGGTACCAGTCTTGTCGGGGATTGGGAACCCTTCGCCAGAATGTCCAAAGTTTCAGCGGGATTTCCAAAATGTTGAGAGGAACTCGAAACATGTCAACCTCGGTTTTGAGAATCTCTCCCGGAGTTTGAGAGATTTGGACGTGAAAGGGTACCAGTCTTGTCGGGGATTGGGAACCCTTCGCCAGAATGTCCAAAGTTTCAGCGGGATTTCCAAAATGTTGAGAGGAACTCGAATCATGTCAACCTTGGTTTTGAGAATCTCTCCCGGAGTTTGAGAGATTTGGACGTGAAAGGGTACCAGTCTTGTCGGGGATTGGTCAACCCTTCGCGAGAATGTCCAAAGTTTCAGCGGGATTTCCAAAATGTTGAGAGGAACTCGAAACATGTCAACCTTGGTTTTGAGAATCTCTCCCGGAGTTTGAGAGATTTGGACGTGAAAGGGTACCAGTCTTGTCAGGGATTGGTCAAGCCTTCGCCAGAATGTCCAAAGTTTCAGCGGGTTTTCCAAAATGTTGAGAGGAACTCGAAACATGTCAACCTCGGTTTTGAGAATCTCTCCCGGAGTTTGAGAGATTTGGACGTGAAAGGGTACCAGTCTTGTCGGGGATTGGGAACCCTTCGCCAGAATGTCCAAAGTTTCAGCGGGATTTCCAAAATGTTGAGAGGAACTCGAAACATGTCAACCTTGGTTTTGAGAATCTCTCCCGGAGTTTGAGAGATTTGGACGTGAAAGGGTACCAGTCTTGTCGGGGATTGGGAACCCTTCGCGAGAATGTGCAAAGTTTCAGCGGGATTTCCAAAATGTTGAGAGGAACTCGAAACATGTCAACCTTGGTTTTGAGAATCTCTCCCGGAGTTTGAGAGATTTGGACGTGAAAGGGTACCAGTCTTGTCGGGGATTGGGAACCCTTCGCCAGAATGTCCAAAGTTTCAGCGGGATTTCCAAAATGTTGAGAGGAACTCGAATCATGTCAACCTTGGTTTTGAGAATCTCTCCCGGAGTTTGAGAGATTTGGACGTGAAAGGGTACCAGTCTTGTCGGGGATTGGTCAACCCTTCGCCAGAATGTGCAAAGTTTCAGCGGGATTTCCAAAATGTTGAGAGGAACTCGAATCATGTCAACCTTGGTTTTGAGAATCTCTCCCGGAGTTTGAGAGATTTGGACGTGAAAGGGTACCAGTCTTGTCGGGGATTGGGAACCCTTCGCCAGAATGTCCAAAGTTTCAGCGGGATTTCCAAAATGTTGAGAGGAACTCGAATCATGTCAACCTTGGTTTTGAGAATCTCTCCCGGAGTTTGAGAGATTTGGACGTGAAAGGGTACCAGTCTTGTCAGGGATTGGTCAACCCTTCGCGAGAATGTCCAAAGTTTCAGCGGGATTTCCAAAATGTTGAGAGGAACTCGAAACATGTCAACCTTGGTTTTGAGAATCTCTCCCGGAGTTTGAGAGATTTGGATGTGAAAGGGTACCAGTCTTGTCGGGGATTGGGAACCCTTCGCCAGAATGTCCAAAGTTTCAGCGGGATTTCCAAAATGTTGAGAGGAACTCGAAACATGTCAACCTTGGTTTTGAGAATCTCTCCCGGAGTTTGAGAGATTTGGACGTGAAAGGGTACCAGTCTTGTCGGGGATTGGGAACCCTTCGCCAGAATGTCCAAAGTTTCAGCGGGATTTCCAAAATGTTGAGAGGAACTCGAAACATGTCAACCTTGGTTTTGAGAATCTCTCCCGGAGTTTGAGAGATTTGGACGTGAAAGGGTACCAGTCTTGTCGGGGATTGGGAACAGTTCGCCAGAATGTCCAAAGTTTCAGCGGGATTTCCAAAATGTTGAGAGGAACTCGAATCATGTCAACCTTGGTTTTGAGAATCTCTCCCGGAGTTTGAGAGATTTGGACGTGAAAGGGTACCAGTCTTGTCAGGGATTGGTCAACCCTTCGCGAGAATGTCCAAAGTTTCAGCGGGATTTCCAAAATGTTGAGAGGAACTCGAAACATGTCAACCTTGGTTTTGAGAATCTCTCCCGGAGTTTGAGAGATTTGGACGTGAAAGGGTACCAGTCTTGTCGGGGATTGGGAACCCTTCGCCAGAATGTCCAAAGTTTCAGCGGGATTTCCAAAATGTTGAGAGGAACTCGAAACATGTCAACCTTGGTTTTGAGAATCTCTCCCGGAGTTTGAGAGATTTGGACGTGAAAGGGTACCAGTCTTGTCGGGGATTGGGAACCCTTCGCGAGAATGTCCAAAGTTTCAGCGGGATTTCCAAAATGTTGAGAGGAACTCGAAACATGTCAACCTTGGTTTTGAGAATCTCTCCCGGAGTTTGAGAGATTTGGACGTGAAAGGGTACCAGTCTTGTCGGGGATTGGGAACCCTTCGCCAGAATGTCCAAAGTTTCAGCGGGATTTCCAAAATGTTGAGAGGAACTCGAATCATGTCAACCTTGGTTTTGAGAATCTCTCCCGGAGTTTGAGAGATTTGGACGTGAAAGGGTACCAGTCTTGTCGGGGATTGGTCAACCCTTCGCGAGAATGTCCAAAGTTTCAGCGGGTTTTCCAAAATGTTGAGAGGAACTCGAAACATGTCAACCTCGGTTTTGAGAATCTCTCCCGGAGTTTGAGAGATTTGGACGTGAAAGGGTACCAGTCTTGTCGGGGATTGGGAACCCTTCGCCAGAATGTCCAAAGTTTCAGCGGGATTTCCAAAATGTTGAGAGGAACTCGAAACATGTCAACCTTGGTTTTGAGAATCTCTCCCGGAGTTTGAGAGATTTGGATGTGAAAGGGTACCAGTCTTGTCGGGGATTGGGAACCCTTCGCGAGAATGTGCAAAGTTTCAGCGGGATTTCCAAAATGTTGAGAGGAACTCGAAACATGTCAACCTTGGTTTTGAGAATCTCTCCCGGAGTTTGAGAGATTTGGACGTGAAAGGGTACCAGTCTTGTCGGGGATTGGGAACCCTTCGCGAGAATGTCCAAAGTTTCAGCGGGATTTCCAAAATGTTGAGAGGAACTCGAAACATGTCAACCTTGGTTTTGAGAATCTCTCCCGGAGTTTGAGAGATTTGGACGTGAAAGGGTACCAGTCTTGTCGGGGATTGGGAACCCTTCGCGAGAATGTCCAAAGTTTCAGCGGGATTTCCAAAATGTTGAGAGGAACTCGAATCATGTCAACCTTGGTTTTGAGAATCTCTCCCGGAGTTTGAGAGATTTGGACGTGAAAGGGTACCAGTCTTGTCAGGGATTGGTCAACCCTTCGCGAGAATGTCCAAAGTTTCAGCGGGATTTCCAAAATGTTGAGAGGAACTCGAAACATGTCAACCTTGGTTTTGAGAATCTCTCCCGGAGTTTGAGAGATTTGGACGTGAAAGGGTACCAGTCTTGTCAGGGATTGGGAACCCTTCGCCAGAATGTCCAAAGTTTCAGCGGGATTTCCAAAATGTTGAGAGGAACTCGAAACATGTCAACCTTGGTTTTGAGAATCTCTCCCGGAGTTTGAGAGATTTGGACGTGAAAGGGTACCAGTCTTGTCGGGGATTGGGAACCCTTCGCGAGAATGTCCAAAGTTTCAGCGGGATTTCCAAAATGTTGAGAGGAACTCGAAACATGTCAACCTTGGTTTTGAGAATCTCTCCCGGAGTTTGAGAGATTTGGACGTGAAAGGGTACCAGTCTTGTCGGGGATTGGGAACCCTTCGCCAGAATGTCCAAAGTTTCAGCGGGATTTCCAAAATGTTGAGAGGAACTCGAAACATGTCAACCTTGGTTTTGAGAATCTCTCCCGGAGTTTGAGAGATTTGGACGTGAAAGGGTACCAGTCTTGTCGGGGATTGGGAACCCTTCGCCAGAATGTCCAAAGTTTCAGCGGGATTTCCAAAATGTTGAGAGGAACTCGAAACATGTCAACCTTGGTTTTGAGAATCTCTCCCGGAGTTTGAGAGATTTGGACGTGAAAGGGTACCAGTCTTGTCGGGGATTGGGAACCCTTCACCAGAATGTCCAAAGTTTCAGCGGGATTTCCAAAATGTTGAGAGGAACTCGAATCATGTCAACCTTGGCTTTGAGAATCTCTCCCGGAGTTTGAGATATTTGGACGTGAAAGGGTACCAGTCTTGTCGGGGATTGGGAACCCTTCGCCAGAATGTCCAAAGTTTCAGCGGGATTTCCAAAATGTTGAGAGGAACTCGAAACATGTCAACCTCGGTTTTGAGAATCTCTCCCGGAGTTTGAGAGATTTGGACGTGAAAGGGTACCAGTCTTGTCGGGGATTGGGAACCCTTCGCCAGAATGTCCAAAGTTTCAGCGGGATTTCCAAAATGTTGAAGGAACTCGAAACATGTCAACCTTGGTTTTGAGAATCTCTCCCGGAGTTTGAGAGATTTGGACGTGAAAGGGTACCAGTCTTGTCAGGGATTGGGAACCCTTCGCCAGAATGTCCAAAGTTTCAGCGGGATTTCCAAAATGTTGAGAGGAACTCGAAACATGTCAACCTTGGTTTTGAGAATCTCTCCCGGAGTTTGAGAGATTTGGACGTGAAAGGGTACCAGTCTTGTCGGGGATTGGGAACCCTTCGCGAGAATGTCCAAAGTTTCAGCGGGATTTCCAAAATGTTGAGAGGAACTCGAAACATGTCAACCTTGGTTTTGAGAATCTCTCCCGGAGTTTGAGAGATTTGGACGTGAAAGGGTACCAGTCTTGTCGGGGATTGGGAACCCTTCGCCAGAATGTCCAAAGTTTCAGCGGGATTTCCAAAATGTTGAGAGGAACTCGAAACATGTCAACCTTGGTTTTGAGAATCTCTCCCGGAGTTTGAGAGATTTGGACGTGAAAGGGTACCAGTCTTGTCGGGGATTGATCAACCCTTCGCCAGAATGTGCAAAGTTTCAGCGGGATTTCCAAAATGTTGAGAGGAACTCGAATCATGTCAACCTTGGTTTTGAGAATCTCTCCCGGAGTTTGAGAGATTTGGACGTGAAAGGGTACCAGTCTTGTCGGGGATTGGGAACCCTTCGCCAGAATGTCCAAAGTTTCAGCGGGATTTCCAAAATGTTGAGAGGAACTCGAATCATGTCAACCTTGGTTTTGAGAATCTCTCCCGGAGTTTGAGAGATTTGGACGTGAAAGGGTACCAGTCTTGTCAGGGATTGGTCAACCCTTCGCGAGAATGTCCAAAGTTTCAGCGGGATTTCCAAAATGTTGAGAGGAACTCGAAACATGTCAACCTTGGTTTTGAGAATCTCTCCCGGAGTTTGAGAGATTTGGACGTGAAAGGGTACCAGTCTTGTCGGGGATTGGGAACCCTTCGCCAGAATGTCCAAAGTTTCAGCGGGATTTCCAAAATGTTGAGAGGAACTCGAAACATGTCAACCTCGGTTTTGAGAATCTCTCCCGGAGTTTGAGAGATTTGGACGTGAAAGGGTACCAGTCTTGTCGGGGATTGGGAACCCTTCGCCAGAATGTCCAAAGTTTCAGCGGGATTTCCAAAATGTTGAAGGAACTCGAAACATGTCAACCTTGGTTTTGAGAATCTCTCCCGGAGTTTGAGAGATTTGGACGTGAAAGGGTACCAGTCTTGTCAGGGATTGGGAACCCTTCGCCAGAATGTCCAAAGTTTCAGCGGGATTTCCAAAATGTTGAGAGGAACTCGAAACATGTCAACCTTGGTTTTGAGAATCTCTCCCGGAGTTTGAGAGATTTGGACGTGAAAGGGTACCAGTCTTGTCGGGGATTGGGAACCCTTCGCGAGAATGTCCAAAGTTTCAGCGGGATTTCCAAAATGTTGAGAGGAACTCGAAACATGTCAACCTTGGTTTTGAGAATCTCTCCCGGAGTTTGAGAGATTTGGACGTGAAAGGGTACCAGTCTTGTCGGGGATTGGGAACCCTTCGCCAGAATGTCCAAAGTTTCAGCGGGATTTCCAAAATGTTGAGAGGAACTCGAATCATGTCAACCTTGGTTTTGAGAATCTCTCCCGGAGTTTGAGAGATTTGGACGTGAAAGGGTACCAGTCTTGTCGGGGATTGGTCAACCCTTCGCCAGAATGTGCAAAGTTTCAGCGGGATTTCCAAAATGTTGAGAGGAACTCGAATCATGTCAACCTTGGTTTTGAGAATCTCTCCCGGAGTTTGAGAGATTTGGACGTGAAAGGGTACCAGTCTTGTCGGGGATTGGGAACCCTTCGCCAGAATGTCCAAAGTTTCAGCGGGATTTCCAAAATGTTGAGAGGAACTCGAATCATGTCAACCTTGGTTTTGAGAATCTCTCCCGGAGTTTGAGAGATTTGGACGTGAAAGGGTACCAGTCTTGTCAGGGATTGGTCAACCCTTCGCGAGAATGTCCAAAGTTTCAGCGGGATTTCCAAAATGTTGAGAGGAACTCGAAACATGTCAACCTTGGTTTTGAGAATCTCTCCCGGAGTTTGAGAGATTTGGACGTGAAAGGGTACCAGTCTTGTCGGGGATTGGGAACCCTTCGCCAGAATGTCCAAAGTTTCAGCGGGATTTCCAAAATGTTGAGAGGAACTCGAAACATGTCAACCTTGGTTTTGAGAATCTCTCCCGGAGTTTGAGAGATTTGGACGTGAAAGGGTACCAGTCTTGTCGGGGATTGGGAACCCTTCGCCAGAATGTCCAAAGTTTCAGCGGGATTTCCAAAATGTTGAGAGGAACTCGAAACATGTCAACCTTGGTTTTGAGAATCTCTCCCGGAGTTTGAGAGATTTGGACGTGAAAGGGTACCAGTCTTGTCGGGGATTGGGAACAGTTCGCCAGAATGTCCAAAGTTTCAGCGGGATTTCCAAAATGTTGAGAGGAACTCGAATCATGTCAACCTTGGTTTTGAGAATCTCTCCCGGAGTTTGAGAGATTTGGACGTGAAAGGGTACCAGTCTTGTCAGGGATTGGTCAACCCTTCGCGAGAATGTCCAAAGTTTCAGCGGGATTTCCAAAATGTTGAGAGGAACTCGAAACATGTCAACCTTGGTTTTGAGAATCTCTCCCGGAGTTTGAGAGATTTGGACGTGAAAGGGTACCAGTCTTGTCGGGGATTGGGAACCCTTCGCCAGAATGTCCAAAGTTTCAGCGGGATTTCCAAAATGTTGAGAGGAACTCGAAACATGTCAACCTTGGTTTTGAGAATCTCTCCCGGAGTTTGAGAGATTTGGACGTGAAAGGGTACCAGTCTTGTCGGGGATTGGGAACCCTTCGCGAGAATGTCCAAAGTTTCAGCGGGATTTCCAAAATGTTGAGAGGAACTCGAAACATGTCAACCTTGGTTTTGAGAATCTCTCCCGGAGTTTGAGAGATTTGGACGTGAAAGGGTACCAGTCTTGTCGGGGATTGGGAACCCTTCGCCAGAATGTCCAAAGTTTCAGCGGGATTTCCAAAATGTTGAGAGGAACTCGAATCATGTCAACCTTGGTTTTGAGAATCTCTCCCGGAGTTTGAGAGATTTGGACGTGAAAGGGTACCAGTCTTGTCAGGGATTGGTCAACCCTTCGCGAGAATGTCCAAAGTTTCAGCGGGATTTCCAAAATGTTGAGAGGAACTCGAAACATGTCAACCTTGGTTTTGAGAATCTCTCCCGGAGTTTGAGAGATTTGGACGTGAAAGGGTACCAGTCTTGTCGGGGATTGGGAACCCTTCGCCAGAATGTCCAAAGTTTCAGCGGGATTTCCAAAATGTTGAGAGGAACTCGAAACATGTCAACCTTGGTTTTGAGAATCTCTCCCGGAGTTTGAGAGATTTGGACGTGAAAGGGTACCAGTCTTGTTGGGGATTGGGAACCCTTCGCCAGAATGTCCAAAGTTTCAGCGGGATTTCCAAAATGTTGAGAGGAACTCGAATCATGTCAACCTTGGTTTTGAGAATCTCTCCCGGAGTTTGAGAGATTTGGACGTGAAAGGGTACCAGTCTTGTCGGGGATTGGGAACAGTTCGCCAGAATGTCCAAAGTTTCAGCGGGATTTCCAAAATGTTGAGAGGAACTCGAATCATGTCAACCTTGGTTTTGAGAATCTCTCCCGGAGTTTGAGAGATTTGGACGTGAAAGGGTACCAGTCTTGTCAGGGATTGGTCAACCCTTCGCGAGAATGTCCAAAGTTTCAGCGGGATTTCCAAAATGTTGAGAGGAACTCGAAACATGTCAACCTTGGTTTTGAGAATCTCTCCCGGAGTTTGAGAGATTTGGACGTGAAAGGGTACCAGTCTTGTCGGGGATTGGGAACCCTTCGCCAGAATGTCCAAAGTTTCAGCGGGATTTCCAAAATGTTGAGAGGAACTCGAAACATGTCAACCTTGGTTTTGAGAATCTCTCCCGGAGTTTGAGAGATTTGGACGTGAAAGGGTACCAGTCTTGTCGGGGATTGGGAACCCTTCGCCAGAATGTCCAAAGTTTCAGCGGGATTTCCAAAATGTTGAGAGGAACTCGAAACATGTCAACCTTGGTTTTGAGAATCTCTCCCGGAGTTTGAGAGATTTGGACGTGAAAGGGTACCAGTCTTGTCGGGGATTGGGAACCCTTCGCCAGAATGTCCAAAGTTTCAGCGGGATTTCCAAAATGTTGAGAGGAACTCGAATCATGTCAACCTTGGTTTTGAGAATCTCTCCCGGAGTTTGAGAGATTTGGACGTGAAAGGGTACCAGTCTTGTCGGGGATTGGTCAACCCTTCGCGAGAATGTCCAAAGTTTCAGCGGGTTTTCCAAAATGTTGAGAGGAACTCGAAACATGTCAACCTCGGTTTTGAGAATCTCTCCCGGAGTTTGAGAGATTTGGACGTGAAAGGGTACCAGTCTTGTCGGGGATTGGGAACCCTTCGCCAGAATGTCCAAAGTTTCAGCGGGATTTCCAAAATGTTGAGAGGAACTCGAAACATGTCAACCTTGGTTTTGAGAATCTCTCCCGGAGTTTGAGAGATTTGGACGTGAAAGGGTACCAGTCTTGTCGGGGATTGGGAACCCTTCGCGAGAATGTGCAAAGTTTCAGCGGGATTTCCAAAATGTTGAGAGGAACTCGAAACATGTCAACCTTGGTTTTGAGAATCTCTCCCGGAGTTTGAGAGATTTGGACGTGAAAGGGTACCAGTCTTGTCGGGGATTGGGAACCCTTCGCGAGAATGTCCAAAGTTTCAGCGGGATTTCCAAAATGTTGAGAGGAACTCGAAACATGTCAACCTTGGTTTTGAGAATCTCTCCCGGAGTTTGAGAGATTTGGACGTGAAAGGGTACCAGTCTTGTCGGGGATTGGGAACCCTTCGCGAGAATGTCCAAAGTTTCAGCGGGATTTCCAAAATGTTGAGAGGAACTCGAATCATGTCAACCTTGGTTTTGAGAATCTCTCCCGGAGTTTGAGAGATTTGGACGTGAAAGGGTACCAGTCTTGTCGGGGATTGGGAACCCTTCGCGAGAATGTCCAAAGTTTCAGCGGGATTTCCAAAATGTTGAGAGGAACTCGAATCATGTCAACCTTGGTTTTGAGAATCTCTCCCGGAGTTTGAGAGATTTGGACGTGAAAGGGTACCAGTCTTGTCGGGGATTGGGAACCCTTCGCCAGAATGTCCAAAGTTTCAGCGGGATTTCCAAAATGTTGAGAGGAACTCGAAACATGTCAACCTTGGTTTTGAGAATCTCTCCCGGAGTTTGAGAGATTTGGACGTGAAAGGGTACCAGTCTTGTCGGGGATTGGGAACCCTTCGCCAGAATGTCCAAAGTTTCAGCGGGATTTCCAAAATGTTGAGAGGAACTCGAAACATGTCAACCTTGGTTTTGAGAATCTCTCCCGGAGTTTGAGAGATTTGGACGTGAAAGGGTACCAGTCTTGTCGGGGATTGGGAACCCTTCACCAGAATGTCCAAAGTTTCAGCGGGATTTCCAAAATGTTGAGAGGAACTCGAATCATGTCAACCTTGGCTTTGAGAATCTCTCCCGGAGTTTGAGATATTTGGACGTGAAAGGGTACCAGTCTTGTCGGGGATTGGGAACCCTTCGCCAGAATGTCCAAAGTTTCAGCGGGATTTCCAAAATGTTGAGAGGAACTCGAAACATGTCAACCTCGGTTTTGAGAATCTCTCCCGGAGTTTGAGAGATTTGGACGTGAAAGGGTACCAGTCTTGTCGGGGATTGGGAACCCTTCGCCAGAATGTCCAAAGTTTCAGCGGGATTTCCAAAATGTTGAAGGAACTCGAAACATGTCAACCTTGGTTTTGAGAATCTCTCCCGGAGTTTGAGAGATTTGGACGTGAAAGGGTACCAGTCTTGTCAGGGATTGGGAACCCTTCGCCAGAATGTCCAAAGTTTCAGCGGGATTTCCAAAATGTTGAGAGGAACTCGAAACATGTCAACCTCGGTTTTGAGAATCTCTCCTGGAGTTTGAGAGATTTGGACGTGAAAGGGTACCAGTCTTGTCGGGGATTGGGAACCCTTCGCGAGAATGTCCAAAGTTTCAGCGGGATTTCCAAAATGTTGAGAGGAACTCGAAACATGTCAACCTTGGTTTTGAGAATCTCTCCCGGAGTTTGAGAGATTTGGACGTGAAAGGGTACCAGTCTTGTCGGGGATTGGGAACCCTTCGCGAGAATGTCCAAAGTTTCAGCGGGATTTCCAAAATGTTGAGAGGAACTCGAAACATGTCAACCTTGGTTTTGAGAATCTCTCCCGGAGTTTGAGAGATTTGGACGTGAAAGGGTACCAGTCTTGTCGGGGATTGGGAACCCTTCGCCAGAATGTCCAAAGTTTCAGCGGGATTTCCAAAATGTTGAGAGGAACTCGAAACATGTCAACCTTGGTTTTGAGAATCTCTCCCGGAGTTTGAGAGATTTGGACGTGAAAGGGTACCAGTCTTGTCGGGGATTGGGAACCCTTCGCCAGAATGTCCAAAGTTTCAGCGGGATTTCCAAAATGTTGAGAGGAACTCGAAACATGTCAACCTTGGTTTTGAGAATCTCTCCCGGAATTTGAGAGATTTGGACGTGAAAGGGTACCAGTCTTGTCGGGGATTGGGAACCCTTCGCCAGAATGTCCAAAGTTTCAGCGGGATTTCCAAAATGTTGAGAGGAACTCGAATCATGTCAACCTTGGCTTTGAGAATCTCTCCCTGAGTTTGAGAGATTTGGACGTGAAAGGGTACCAGTCTTGTCAGGGATTGGGAACCCTTCGCCAGAATGTCCAAAGTTTCAGCGGGATTTCCAAAATGTTGAGAGGAACTCGAAACATGTCAACCTTGGTTTTGAGAATCTCTCCCGGAGTTTGAGAGATTTGGACGTGAAAGGGTACCAGTCTTGTCGGGGATTGGGAACCCTTCGCCAGAATGTCCAAAGTTTCAGCGGGATTTCCAAAATGTTGAGAGGAACTCGAAACATGTCAACCTTGGTTTTGAGAATCTCTCCCGGAGTTTGAGAGATTTGGACGTGAAAGGGTACCAGTCTTGTCGGGGATTGGGAACCCTTCGCGAGAATGTCCAAAGTTTCAGCGGGATTTCCAAAATGTTGAGAGGAACTCGAAACATGTCAACCTTGGTTTTGAGAATCTCTCCCGGAGTTTGAGAGATTTGGACGTGAAAGGGTACCAGTCTTGTCGGGGATTGGGAACCCTTCGCGAGAATGTCCAAAGTTTCAGCGGGATTTCCAAAATGTTGAGAGGAACGCGAAACATGTCAACCTTGGTTTTGAGAATCTCTCCCGGAGTTTGAGAGATTTGGACGTGAAAGGGTACCAGTCTTGTCGGGGATTGGGAACCCTTCGCGAGAATGTCCAAAGTTTCAGCGGGATTTCCAAAATATTGAGAGGAACTCGAAACATGTCAACCTTGGTTTTGAGAATCTCTCCCGGAGTTTGAGAGATTTGGACGTGAAAGTGTACCTGTCTTGTCGGGGATTGGGAACCCTTCGCGAGAATGTCCAAAGTTTCAGCGGGATTTCCAAAATGTTGAGAGGAACTCGAAACATGTCAACCTCGGTTTTGAGAATCTCTCCCGGAGTTTGAGAGATTTGGACGTGAAAGGGTACCAGTCTTGTCGGGGATTGGGAACCCTTCGCGAGAATGTCCAAAGTTTCAGCGGGATTTCCAAAATGTTGAGAGGAACTCGAAACATGTCAACCTTGGTTTTGAGAATCTCTCCCGGAGTTTGAGAGATTTGGACGTGAAAGGGTACCAGTCTTGTCGGGGATTGGGAACCCTTCGCGAGAATGTCCAAAGTTTCACCGGGATTTCCAAAATGTTGAGAGGAACTCGAAACATGTCAACCTCGGTTTTGAGAATCTCTCCCGGAGTTTGAGAGATTTGGACGTGAAAGGGTACCAGTCTTGTCGGGGATTGGGAACCCTTCGCCAGAATGTCCAAAGTTTCAGCGGGATTTCCAAAATGTTGAGAGGAACTCGAATCATGTCAACCGTGGTTTTGAGAATCTCTCCCGGAGTTTGAGAGATTTGGACGTGAAAGGGTACCAGTCTTGTCGGGGATTGGGAACCCTTCGCCAGAATGTGCAAAGTTTCAGCGGGATTTCCAAAATGTTGAGAGGAACTCGAAACATGTCAACCTCGGTTTTGAGAATCTCTCCCGGAGTTTGGGAGATTTGGACGTGAAAGGGTACCAGTCTTGTCGGGGATTGGGAACCCTTCGCCAGAATGTCCAAAGTTTCAGCGGGATTTCCAAAATGTTGAGAGGAACTCGAAACATGTCAACCTTGGTTTTGAGAATCTCTCCCGGAGTTTGAGAGATTTGGACGTGAAAGGGTACCAGTCTTGTCGGGGATTGGGAACCCTTCGCGAGAATGTCCAAAGTTTCAGCGGGATTTCCAAAATGTTGAGAGGAACTCGAAACATGTCAACCTTGGTTTTGAGAATCTCTCCCGGAGTTTGAGAGATTTGGACGTGAAAGGGTACCAGTCTTGTCGGGGATTGGGAACCCTTCGCCAGAATGTCCAAAGTTTCAGCGGGATTTCCAAAATGTTGAGAGGAACTCGAAACATGTCAACCTTGGTTTTGAGAATCTCTCCCGGAGTTTGAGAGATTTGGACGTGAAAGGGTACCAGTCTTGTCGGGGATTGGGAACCCTTCGCGAGCATGTCCAAAGTTTCAGCGGGATTTCCAAAATGTTGAGAGGAACTCGAAACATGTCAACCTCGGTTTTGAGAATCTCTCCCAGAGTTTGAGAGATTTGGACGTGAAAGGGTACCAGTCTTGTCGGGGATTGGGAACCCTTCGCGAGAATGTCCAAAGTTTCAGCGGGATTTCCAAAATGTTGAGAGGAACTCGAAACATGTCAACCTCGGTTTTGAGAATCTCTCCCGGAGTTTGAGAGATTTGGACGTGAAAGGGTACCAGTCTTGTCGGGGATTGGGAACCCTTCGCGAGAATGTCCAAAGTTTCAGCGGGATTTCCAAAATGTTTAGAGGAACTCGAATCATGTCAACCTTGGCTTTGAGAATCTCTCCCGGAGTTTGAGAGATTTGGACGTGAAAGGGTACCAGTCTTGTCGGGGATTGGGAACCCTTCGCGAGAATGTGCAAAGTTTCAGCGGGATTTCCAAAATGTTGAGAGGAACTCGAAACATGTCAACCTTGGTTTTGAGAATCTCTCCCGGAGTTTGAGAGATTTGGACGTGAAAGGGTACCAGTCTTGTCGGGGATTGGGAACCCTTCGCGAGAATGTCCAAAGTTTCAGCGGGATTTCCAAAATGTTGAGAGGAACTCGAAACATGTCAACCTTGGTTTTGAGAATCTCTCCCGGAGTTTGAGAGATTTGGACGTGAAAGGGTACCAGTCTTGTCGGGGATTGGGAACCCTTCGCCAGAATGTCCAAAGTTTCAGCGGGATTTCCAAAATGTTGAGAGGAACTCGAAACATGTCAACCTTGGTTTTGAGAATCTCTCCCGGAGTTCGAGAGATTTGGACGTGAAAGGGTACCAGTCATGTCGGGGATTGGGAACCCTTCGCGAGAATGTCCAAAGTTTCAGCGGGATTTCCAAAATGTTGAGAGGAACTCGAAACATGTCAACCTTGGTTTTGAGAATCTCTCCCGGAGTTTGAGAGATTTGGACGTGAAAGGGTACCAGTCTTGTCGGGGATTGGGAACCCTTCGCCAGAATGTCCAAAGTTTCAGCGGGATTTCCAAAATGTTGAGAGGAACTCGAAACATGTCAACCTCGGTTTTGAGAATCTCTCCCGGAGTTTGAGAGATTTGGACGTGAAAGGGTACCAGTCTTGTCGGGGATTGGGAACCCTTCGCGAGAATGTCCAAAGTTTCAGCGGGATTTCCAAAATGTTGAGAGGAACTCGAAACATGTCAACCTTGGTTTTGAGAATCTCTCCCGGAGTTTGAGAGATTTGGACGTGAAAGGGTACCAGTCTTGTCGGGGATTGGGAACCCTTCGCGAGAATGTCCAAAGTTTCAGCGGGATTTCCAAAATGTTGAGAGGAACTCGAAACATGTCAACCTTGGTTTTGAGAATCTCTCCCGGAGTTTGAGAGATTTGGACGTGAAAGGGTACCAGTCTTGTCGGGGATTGGGAACCCTTCGCGAGAATGTCCAAAGTTTCAGCGGGATTTCCTAAATGTTGAGAGGAACTCGAAACATGTCAACCTTGGTTTTGAGAATCTCTCCCGGAGTTTGAGAGATTTGGACGTGAAAGGGTACCAGTCTTGTTGGGGATTGGGAACCCTTCGCGAGAATGTCCAAAGTTTCAGCGGGATTTCCAAAATGTTGAGAGGAACTCGAAACATGTCAACCTTGGTTTTGAGAATCTCTCCCGGAGTTTGAGAGATTTGGATGTGAAAGGGTACCAGTCTTGTCGGGGATTGGGAACCCTTCGCGAGAATGTCCAAAGTTTCAGCGGGATTTCCAAAATGTTGAGAGGAACTCGAAACATGTCAACCTTGGTTTTGAGAATCTCTCCCGGAGTTTGAGAGATTTGGACGTGAAAGGGTACCAGTCTTGTCGGGGATTGGGAACCCTTCGCGAGAATGTCCAAAGTTTCAGCGGGATTTCCAAAATGTTGAGAGGAACTCGAAACATGTCAACCTTGGTTTTGAGAATCTCTCCCGGAGTTTGAGAGATTTGGACGTGAAAGGGTACCAGTCTTGTCGGGGATTGGGAAGCCTTCGCGAGAATGTCCAAAGTTTCAGCGGGATTTCCAAAATGTTGAGAGGAACTCGAATCATGTCAACCTTGGCTTTGAGAATCTCTCCCGGAGTTTGAGATATTTGGACGTGAAAGGGTACCAGTCTTGTCGGGGATTGGGAACCCTTCGCCAGAATGTCCAAAGTTTCAGCGGGATTTCCAAAATGTTGAGAGGAACTCGAAACATGTCAACCTTGGTTTTGAGAATCTCTCCCGGAGTTTGAGAGATTTGGACGTGAAAGGGTACCAGTCTTGTCGGGGATTGGGAACCCTTCGCGAGAATGTCCAAAGTTTCAGCGGGATTTCCAAAATGTTGAGAGGAACTCGAAACATGTCAACCTTGGTTTTGAGAATCTCTCCCGGAGTTTGAGAGATTTGGATGTGAAAGGGTACCAGTCTTGTCGGGGATTGGGAACCCTTCGCCAGAATGTCCAAAGTTTCAGCGGGATTTCCAAAATGTTGAGAGGAACTCGAATCATGTCAACCTTGGCTTTGAGAATCTCTCCCGGAGTTTGAGAGATTTGGACGTGAAAGGGTACCAGTCTTGTCGGGGATTGGGAACCCTTCGCCAGAATGTCCAAAGTTTCAGCGGGATTTCCAAAATGTTGAGAGGAACTCGAAACATGTCAACCTTGGTTTTGAGAATCTCTCCCGGATTTTGAGAGATTTGGATGTGAAAGGGTACCAGTCTTGTCGGGGATTGGGAACCCTTCGCGAGAATGTCCAAAGTTTCAGCGGGATTTCCAAAATCTTGAGAGGAACTCGAAACATGTCAACCTTGGTTTTGAGAATCTCTCCCGGAGTTTGAGAGATTTGGACGTGAAAGGGTACCAGTCTTGTCGGGGATTGGGAACCCTTCGCCAGAATGTCCAAAGTTTCAGCGGGATTTCCAAAATGTTGAGAGGAACTCGAAACATGTCAACCTTGGTTTTGAGAATCTCTCCCGGAGTTTGAGAGATTTGGACGTGAAAGGGTACCAGTCTTGTCGGGGATTGGGAACCCTTCGCCAGAATGTCCAAAGTTTCAGCGGGATTTCCAAAATGTTGAGAGGAACTCGAAACATGTCAACCTTGGTTTTGAGAATCTCTCCCGGAGTTTGAGAGATTTGGACGTGAAAGGGTACCAGTCTTGTCGGGGATTGGGAACCCTTCGCGAGAATGTCCAAAGTTTCAGCGGGATTTCCAAAATGTTGAGAGGAACTCGAAACATGTCAACCTCGGTTTTGAGAATCTCTCCCGGAGTTTGAGAGATTTGGACGTGAAAGGGTACCAGTCTTGTCGGGGATTGGGAACCCTTCGCGAGAATGTCCAAAGTTTCAGCGGGATTTCCAAAATGTTGAGAGGAACTCGAAACATGTCAACCTTGGTTTTGAGAATCTCTCCCGGAGTTTGAGAGATTTGGACGTGAAAGGGTACCAGTCTTGTCAGGGATTGGGAACCCTTCGCCAGAATGTCCAAAGTTTCAGTGGAATTTCCAAAATGTTGAGAGGAACTCGAAACATGTCAACCTCGGTTTTGAGAATCTCTCCCGGAGTTTGAGAAATTTGGACGTGAAAGGGTACCAGTCTTGTCGGCGATTGGGAACCCTTCGCGAGAATGTCCAAAGTTTCAGCGGGATTTCCAAAATGTTGAGAGGAACTCGAAACATGTCAACCTTGGTTTTGAGAATCTCTCCCGGAGTTTGAGAGATTTGGACGTGAAAGGGTACCAGTCTTGTCGGGGATTGGGAACCCTTCGCGAGAATGTGCAAAGATTCAGCGGGATTTCCAAAATTTTGAGAGGAACTCGAATCATGTCAGCATTGGCTTTGAGAATCTCTCCCGGAGTTTGAGAGATTTGGACGTGAAAGGGTACCAGTCTTGTCGGGGATTGGGAACCCTTCGCCAGAATGTCCAAAGTTTCAGCGGGATTTCCAAAATGTTAAGAGGAACTCGAAACATGTCAACCTCGGTTTTGAGAATTTCTCCCGGAGTTTGAGAGATTTGGACGTGAAAGGGTACCAGTCTTGTCGGGGATTGGGAACCCTTCGCGAGAATGTCCAAAGTTTCAGCGGGATTTCCAAAATGTTGAGAGGAACTCGAATCATGTCAACCTTGGTTTTGAGAATCTCTCTAGGAGTTTGAGAGATTTGGACGTGAAAGTGTACCAGTCTTGTCGGGGATTGGGAACCCTTCGCCAGAATGTCCAAAGTTTCAGCGGGATTTCCAAAATGTTGAGAGGAACTCGAAACATGTCAACCTCGGTTTTGAGAATCTCTCCCGGAGTTTGAGAGATTTGGACGTGAAAGGGTACCAGTCTTGTCGGGGATTGGGAACCCTTCGCCAGAATGTCCAAAGTTTCAGCGGGATTTCCAAAATGTTGAGAGGAACTCGAAACATGTCAACCTTGGTTTTGAGAATCTCTCCCGGAGTTTGAGAGATTTGGACGTGAAAGGGTACCAGTCTTGTCGGGGATTGGGAACCCTTCGCGAGAATGTGCAAAGATTCAGCGGGATTTCCAAAATTTTGAGAGGAACTCGAATCATGTCAGCATTGGCTTTGAGAATCTCTCCCGGAGTTTGAGAGATTTGGACGTGAAAGGGTACCAGTCTTGTCGGGGATTGGGAACCCTTCGCCAGAATGTCCAAAGTTTCAGCGGGATTTCCAAAATGTTAAGAGGAACTCGAAACATGTCAACCTCGGTTTTGAGAATTTCTCCCGGAGTTTGAGAGATTTGGACGTGAAAGGGTACCAGTCTTGTCGGGGATTGGGAACCCTTCGCGAGAATGTCCAAAGTTTCAGCGGGATTTCCAAAATGTTGAGAGGAACTCGAAACATGTCAACCTTGGTTTTGAGAATCTCTCCCGGAGTTTGAGAGATTTGGACGTGAAAGGGTACCAGTCTTGTCGGGGATTGGGAACCCTTCGCCAGAATGTCCAAAGTTTCAGCGGGATTTCCAAAATGTTGAGAGGAACTCGAAACATGTCAACCTCGGTTTTGAGAATCTCTCCCGGAGTTTGAGAGATTTGGACGTGAAAGGGTACCAGTCTTGTCGGGGATTGGGAACCCTTCGCGAGAATGTCCAAAGTTTCAGCGGGATTTCCAAAATGTTGAGAGGAACTCGAAACATGTCAACCTTGGTTTTGAGAATCTCTCCCGGAGTTTGAGAGATTTGGACGTGAAAGGGTACCAGTCTTGTCGGGGATTGGGAACCCTTCGCCAGAATGTCCAAAGTTTCAGCGGGATTTCCAAAATGTTGAGAGGAACTCGAAACATGTCAACCTTGGTTTTGAGAATCTCTCCCGGAGTTTGAGAGATTTGGACGTGAAAGGGTACCAGTCTTGTCGGGGATTGGGAACCCTTCGCGAGAATGTCCAAAGTTTCAGTGGGATTTCCTAAATGTTGAGAGGAACTCGAAACATGTCAACCTTGGTTTTGAGAATCTCTCCCGGAGTTTGAGAGATTTGGACGTGAAAGGGTACCAGTCTTGTCGGGGATTGGGAACCCTTCGCGAGAATGTCCAAAGTTTCAGCGGGATTTCCAAAATGTTGAGAGGAACTCGAATCATGTCAACCTTGGTTTTGAGAATCTCTCCCGGAGTTTGAGAGATTTGGATGTGAAAGGGTACCAGTCTTGTCGGGGATTGGGAACCCTTCGCGAGAATGTCCAAAGTTTCAGCGGGATTTCCAAAATGTTGAGAGGAACTCGAAACATGTCAACCTTGGTTTTGAGAATCTCTCCCGGAGTTTGAGAGATTTGGACGTGAAAGGGTACCAGTCTTGTCGGGGATTGGGAACCCTTCGCGAGAATGTCCAAAGTTTCAGCGGGATTTCCAAAATGTTGAGAGGAACTCGAAACATGTCAACCTTGGTTTTGAGAATCTCTCCCGGAGTTTGAGAGATTTGGACGTGAAAGGGTACCAGTCTTGTCGGGGATTGGGAACCCTTCGCCAGAATGTCCAAAGTTTCAGCGGGATTTCCAAAATGTTGAGAGGAACTCGAATCATGTCAACCTTGGCTTTGAGAATCTCTCCCGGAGTTTGAGAGATTTGGACGTGAAAGGGTACCAGTCTTGTCGGGGATTGGGAACCCTTCGCCAGAATGTCCAAAGTTTCAGCGGGATTTCCAAAATGTTGAGAGGAACTCGAAACATGTCAACCTTGGTTTTGAGAATCTCTCCCGGAGTTTGAGAGATTTGGACGTGAAAGGGTACCAGTCTTGTCGGGGATTGGGAACCCTTCGCGAGAATGTCCACAGTTTCAGAGGGATTTCCAAAATGTTGAGAGGAACTCGAATCATGTCAACCTTGGTTTTGAGAATCTCTCCCGGAGTTTGAGAGATTTGGACGTGAAAGGGTACCAGTCTTGTCGGGGATTGGGAACCCTTCGCCAGAATGTCCAAAGTTTCAGCGGGATTTCCAAAATGTTGAGAGGAACTCGAAACATGTCAACCTTGGTTTTGAGAATCTCTCCCGGAGTTTGAGAGATTTGGACGTGAAAGGGTACCAGTCTTGTCGGGGATTGGGAACCCTTCGCCAGAATGTCCAAAGTTTCAGCGGGATTTCCAAAATGTTGAGAGGAACTCGAAACATGTCAACCTTGGTTTTGAGAATCTCTCCCGGAGTTTGAGAGATTTGGACGTGAAAGGGTACCAGTCTTGTCGGGGATTGGGAACCCTTCGCCAGAATGTCCAAAGTTTCAGCGGGATTTCCAAAATTTTGAGAGGAACTCGAATCATGTCAGCATTGGCTTTGAGAATCTCTCCCGGAGTTTGAGAGATTTGGACGTGAAAGGGTACCAGTCTTGTCGGGGATTGGGAACCCTTCGCGAGAATGTCCAAAGTTTCAGCGGGATTTCCAAAATGTTGAGAGGAACTCGAAACATGTCAACCTTGGTTTTGAGAATCTCTCCCGGAGTTTGAGAGATTTGGACGTGAAAGGGTACCAGTCTTGTCGGGGATTGGGAACCCTTCGCAAGAATGTCCAAAGTTTCAGCGGGATTTCCAAAATGTTGAGAGGAACTCGAATCATGTCAACCGTGGTTTTGAGAATCTCTCCCGGAGTTTGAGAGATTTGGACGTGAAAGGGTACCAGTCTTGTCGGGGATTGGGAACCCTTCGCGAGAATGTCCAAAGTTTCAGCGGGATTTCCAAAATGTTGAGAGGAACTCGAAACATGTCAACCTTGGTTTTGAGAATCTCTCCCGGAGTTTGAGAGATTTGGACGTGAAAGGGTACCAGTCTTGTCGGGGATTGGGAACCCTTCGCGAGAATGTCCAAAGTTTCAGCGGGATTTCCAAAATGTTGAGAGGAACTCGAAACATGTCAACCTCGGTTTTGAGAATCTCTCCCGGAGTTTGAGAGATTTGGACGTGAAAGGGTACCAGTCTTGTCGGGGATTGGGAACCCTTCGCGAGAATGTCCAAAGTTTCAGCGGGATTTCCAAAATGTTGAGAGGAACTCGAATCATGTCAACCTTGGTTTTGAGAATCTCTCCCGGAGTTTGAGAGATTTGGACGTGAAAGGGTACCAGTCTTGTCGGGGATTGGGAACCCTTCGCCAGAATGTCCATAGTTTCAGCGGGATTTCCAAAATGTTGAGAGGAATTCGAAACATGTCAACCTTGGTTTTGAGAATCTCTCCCGGAGTTTGAGAGATTTGGACGTGAAAGGGTACCAGTCTTGTCGGGGATTGGGAACCCTTCGCCAGAATGTCCAAAGTTTCAGCGGGATTTCCAAAATGTTGAGAGGAACTCGAAACATGTCAACCTTGCTTTTGAGAATCTCTCCCGGAGTTTGAGAGATTTGGACGTGAAAGGGTACCAGTCTTGTCGGGGATTGGGAACCCTTCGCGAGAATGTCCAAAGTTTCAGCGGGATTTCCAAAATGTTGAGAGGAACTCGAAACATGTCAACCTTGGTTTTGAGAATCTCTCCCGCAGTTTGAGAGATTTGGACGTGAAAGGGTACCAGTCTTGTCGGGGATTGGGAACCTTTCGCCAGAATGTCCAAAGTTTCAGCGGGATTTCCAAAATGTTGAGAGGAACTCGAAACATGTCAACCTTCGTTTTGAGAATCTCTCCCAGAGTTTGAGAGATTTGGACGTGAAAGGGTACCAGTCTTGTCGGGGATTGGGAACCCTTCGCGAGAATGTCCAAAGTTTCAGCGGGATTTCCAAAATGTTGAGAGGAACTCGAATCATGTCAACCTTGGTTTTGAGAATCTCTCCCGGAGTTTGAGAGATTTGGACGTGAAAGGGTACCAGTCTTGTCGGGGATTGGGAACCCTTCGCGAGAATGTCCAAAGTTTCAGCGGGATTTCCAAAATGTTGAGAGGAACTCGAAACATGTCAACCTTGGTTTTGAGAATCTCTCCCGGAGTTTGAGAGATTTGGACGTGAAAGGGTACCAGTCTTGTCGGGGATTGGGAACCCTTCGCGAGAATGTCCAAAGTTTCAGCGGGATTTCCAAAATGTTGAGAGGAACTCGAATCATGTCAACCTTGGTTTTGAGAATCTCTCCCGGAGTTTGAGAGATTTGGACGTGAAAGGGTACCAGTCTTGTCGGGGATTGGGAACCCTTCGCGAGAATGTCCAAAGTTTCAGCGGGATTTCCAAAATGTTGAGAAGAACTCGAAACATGTCAACCTTGGTTTCGAGAATCTCTCCCGGAGTTTGAGAGATTTGGACGTGAAAGGGTACCAGTCTTGTCGGGGATTGGGAACCCTTCGCCAGAATGTCCAAAGTTTCAGCGGGATTTCCAAAATGTTGAGAGGAACTCGAAACATGTCAACCTTGGTTTTGAGAATCTCTCCCGGAGTTTGAGAGATTTGGACGTGAAAGGGTACCAGTCTTGTCGGGGATTGGGAACCCTTCGCGAGAATGTCCAAAGTTTCAGCGGGATTTCCAAAATGTTGAGAGGAACTCGAATCATGTCAACCTTGGTTTTGAGAATCTCTCCCGGAGTTTGAGAGATTTGGACGTGAAAGGGTACCAGTCTTGTCGGGGATTGGGAACCCTTCGCGAGAATGTCCAAAGTTTCAGCGGGATTTCCAAAATGTTGAGAGGAACTCGAAACATGTCAACCTTGGTTTTGAGAATCTCTCCCGGAGTTTGAGAGATTTGGACGTGAAAGGGTACCAGTCTTGTCGGGGATTGGGAACCCTTCGCGAGAATGTGCAAAGTTTCAGCGGGATTTCCAAAATGTTGAGAGGAACTCGAAACATGTCAACCTTGGTTTTGAGAATCTCTCCCGGAGTTTGAGAGATTTGGACGTGAAAGGGTACCAGTCTTGTCGGGGATTGGGAACCCTTCGCGAGAATGTCCAAAGTTTCAGCGGGATTTCCAAAATGTTGAGAGGAACTCGAAACATGTCAACCTTGGTTTTGAGAATCTCTCCCGGAGTTTGAGAGATTTGGACGTGAAAGGGTACCAGTCTTGTCGGGGATTGGGAACCCTTCGTGAGAATGTCCAAAGTTTCAGTGGGATTACCAAAATGTTGAGAGGAACTCGAAACATGTCAACCTTGCTTTTGAGAATCTCTCCCGGAGTTTGAGAGATTTGGACGTGAAAGGGTACCAGTCTTGTCGGGGATTGGGAACCCTTCGCGAGAATGTCCAAAGTTTCAGCGGGATTTCCAAAATGTTGAGAGGAACTCGAAACATGTCAACCGTGGTTTTGAGAATCTCTCCCGGAGTTTGAGAGATTTAGACGTGAAAGGGTACCAGTCTTGTCGGGGATTGGGAACCCTTCGCGAGAATGTCCAAAGTTTCAGCGGGATTTCCAAAATGTTGAGAGGAACTCGAAACATGTCAACCTTGGTTTTGAGAATCTCTCCCGGAGTTTGAGAGATTTGGACGTGAAAGGGTACCAGTCTTGTCGGGGATTGGGAACCCTTCGCCAGAATGTGCAAAGTTTCAGCGGGATTTCCAAAATGTTGAGAGGAACTCGAAACATGTCAACCTTGGTTTTGAGAATCTCTCCCGGAGTTTGAGAGATTTGGACGTGAAAGGGTACCAGTCTTGTCGGGGATTGGGAACCCTTCGCGAGAATGTCCAAAGTTTCAGCGGGATTTCCAAAATGTTGAGAGGAACTCGAAACATGTCAACCTTGGTTTTGAGAATCTCTCCCGGAGTTTGAGAGATTTGGACATGAAAGGGTACCAGTCTTGTCGGGGATTGGGAACCCTTCGCGAGAATGTGCAAAGTTTCAGCGGGATTTCCAAAATGTTTAGAGGAACTCGAATCATGTCAACCTTGGCTTTGAGAATCTCTCCCGGAGTTTGAGAGATTTGGACGTGAAAGGGTACCAGTCTTGTCGGGGATTGGGAACCCTTCGCGAGAATGTCCAAAGTTTCAGCGGGATTTCCAAAATGTTGAGAGGAACTCGAAACATGTCAACCTTGGTTTTGAGAATCTCTCCCGGAGTTTGAGAGATTTGGACGTGAAAGGGTACCAGTCTTGTCGGGGATTGGGAACCCTTCGTGAGAATGTCCAAAGTTTCAGTGGGATTTCCAAAATGTTGAGAGGAACTCGAAACATGTCAACCTTGCTTTTGAGAATCTCTCCCGGAGTTTGAGAGATTTGGACGTGAAAGGGTACCAGTCTTGTCGGGGATTGGGAACCCTTCGCGAGAATGTCCAAAGTTTCAGCGGGATTTCCAAAATGTTGAGAGGAACTCGAAACATGTCAACCGTGGTTTTGAGAATCTCTCCCGGAGTTTGAGAGATTTAGACGTGAAAGGGTACCAGTCTTGTCGGGGATTGGGAACCCTTCGCGAGAATGTCCAAAGTTTCAGCGGGATTTCCAAAATGTTGAGAGGAACTCGAAACATGTCAACCTTGGTTTTGAGAATCTCTCCCGGAGTTTGAGAGATTTGGACGTGAAAGGGTACCAGTCTTGTCGGGGATTGGGAACCCTTCGCGAGAATGTCCAAAGTTTCAGCGGGATTTCCAAAATGTTGAGAGGAACTCGAAACATGTCAACCGTGGTTTTGAGAATCTCTCCCGGAGTTTGAGAGATTTAGACGTGAAAGGGTACCAGTCTTGTCGGGGATTGGGAACCCTTCGCGAGAATGTCCAAAGTTTCAGCGGGATTTCCAAAATGTTGAGAGGAACTCGAAACATGTCAACCTCGGTTTTGAGAATCTCTCCCGGAGTTTGAGAGATTTGGACGTGAAAGGGTACCAGTCTTGTCGGGGATTGGGAACCCTTCGCGAGAATGTCCAAAGTTTCAGCGGGATTTCCAAAATGTTGAGAGGAACTCGAAACATGTCAACCTTGGTTTTGAGAATCTCTCCCGGAGTTTGAGAGATTTGGACGTGAAAGGGTACCAGTCTTGTCGGGGATTGGGAACCCTTCACGAGAATGTCCAAAGTTTCAGCGGGATTTCCAAAATGTTGAGAGGAACTCGAAACATGTCAACCTTGCTTTTGAGAATCTCTCCCGGAGTTTGAGAGATTTGGACGTGAAAGGGTACCAGTCTTGTCGGGGATTGGGAAGCCTTCGCGAGAATGTCCAAAGTTTCAGCGGGATTTCCAAAATGTTGAGAGGAACTCGAAACATGTCAACCTTGGTTTTGAGAATCTCTCCCGGAGTTTGAGAGATTTGGACGTGAAAGGGTACCAGTCTTGTCGGGGATTGGGAACCCTTCGCCAGAATGTCCAAAGTTTCAGCGGGATTTCCAAAATGTTGAGAGGAACTCGAATCATGTCAACCTTGGCTTTGAGAATCTCTCCCGGAGTTTGAGAGATTTGGACGTGAAAGGGTACCAGTCTTGTCGGGGATTGGGAACCCTTCGCGAGAATGTCCAAAGTTTCAGCGGGATTTCCAAAATGTTGAGAGGAACTCGAAACATGTCAACCTTGGTTTTGAGAATCTCTCCCGGAGTTTGAGAGATTTGGACGTGAAAGGGTACCAGTCTTGTCGGGGATTGGGAACCCTTCGCCAGAATGTCCAAAGTTTCAGCGGGATTTCCAAAATGTTTAGAGGAACTCGAATCATGTCAACCTTGGCTTTGAGAATCTCTCCCGGAGTTTGAGAGATTTGGACGTGAAAGGGTACCAGTCTTGTCGGGGATTGGGAACCCTTCGCGAGAATGTCCAAAGTTTCAGCGGGATTTCCAAAATGTTGAGAGGAACTCGAAACATGTCAACCGTGGTTTTGAGAATCTCTCCCGGAGTTTGAGAGATTTGGACGTGAAAGGGTACCAGTCTTGTCGGGGATTGGGAACCCTTCGCGAGAATGTGCAAAGTTTCAGCGGGATTTCCAAAATGTTGAGAGGAACTCGAAACATGTCAACCTCGGTTTTGAGAATCTCTCCCGGAGTTTGAGAGATTTGGACGTGAAAGGGTACCAGTCTTGTCGGGGATTGGGAACCCTTCGCGAGAATGTCCAAAGTTTCAGCGGGATTTCCAAAATGTTGAGAGGAACTCGAAACATGTCAACCTTGGTTTTGAGAATCTCTCCCGGAGTTTGAGAGATTTGGACGTGAAAGGGTACCAGTCTTGTCGGGGATTGGGAACCCTTCGTGAGAATGTCCAAAGTTTCAGCGGGATTTCCAAAATGTTGAGAGGAACTCGAAACATGTCAACCTTGGTTTTGAGAATCTCTCCCGGAGTTTGAGAGATTTGGACGTGAAAGGGTACCAGTCTTGTCGGGGATTGGGAACCCTTCGCGAGAATGTCCAAAGTTTCAGCGGGATTTCCAAAATGTTGAGAGGAACTCGAAACAGGTCAACCGTGGTTTTGAGAATCTCTCCCGGAGTTTGAGAGATTTAGACGTGAAAGGGTACCAGTCTTGTCGGGGATTGGGAACCCTTCGCGAGAATGTCCAAAGTTTCAGCGGGATTTCCAAAATGTTGAGAGGAACTCGAAACATGTCAACCTTGGTTTTGAGAATCTCTCCCGGAGTTTGAGAGATTTGGACGTGAAAGGGTACCAGTCTTGTCGGGGATTGGGAACCCTTCGCGAGAATGTCCAAAGTTTCAGCGGGATTTCCAAAATGTTGAGAGGAACTCGAAACATGTCAACCTCGGTTTTGAGAATCTCTCCCGGAGTTTGAGAGATTTGGACGTGAAAGGGTACCAGTCTTGTCGGGGATTGGGAACCCTTCGTGAGAATGTCCAAAGTTTCAGTGGGATTTCCAAAATGTTGAGAGGAACTCGAAACATGTCAACCTTGGTTTTGAGAATCTCTCCCGGAGTTTGAGAGATTTGGACGTGAAAGGGTACCAGTCTTGTCGGGGATTGGGAACCCTTCGCGAGAATGTCCAAAGTTTCAGCGGGATTTCCAAAATGTTGAGAGGAACTCGAAACATGTCAACCGTGGTTTTGAGAATCTCTCCCGGAGTTTGAGAGATTTAGACGTGAAAGGGTACCAGTCTTGTCGGGGATTGGGAACCCTTCGCGAGAATGTCCAAAGTTTCAGCGGGATTTCCAAAATGTTGAGAGGAACTCGAAACATGTCAACCTTGGTTTTGAGAATCTCTCCCGGAGTTTGAGAGATTTGGACGTGAAAGGGTACCAGTCTTGTCGGGGATTGGGAACCCTTCGCGAGAATGTCCAAAGTTTCAGCGGGATTTCCAAAATGTTGAGAGGAACTCGAAACATGTCAACCTTGGTTTTGAGAATCTCTCCCGGAGTTTGAGAGATTTGGACGTGAAAGGGTACCAGTCTTGTCGGGGATTGGGAACCCTTCGCGAGAATGTCCAAAGTTTCAGCGGGATTTCCAAAATGTTGAGAGGAACTCGAAACATGTCAACCTTGGTTTTGAGAATCTCTCCCGGAGTTTGAGAGATTTGGACGTGAAAGGGTACCAGTCTTGTCGGGGATTGGGAACCCTTCGTGAGAATGTCCAAAGTTTCAGTGGCATTTCCAAAATGTTGAGAGGAACTCGAAACATGTCAACCTTGGTTTTGAGAATCTCTCCCGGAGTTTGAGAGATTTGGACGTGAAAGGGTACCAGTCTTGTCGGGGATTGGGAACCCTTCGCGAGAATGTCCAAAGTTTCAGCGGGATTTCCAAAATGTTGAGAGGAACTCGAAACATGTCAACCGTGGTTTTGAGAATCTCTCCCGGAGTTTGAGAGATTTAGACGTGAAAGGGTACCAGTCTTGTCGGGGATTGGGAACCCTTCGCGAGAATGTCCAAAGTTTCAGCGGGATTTCCAAAATGTTGAGAGGAACTCGAAACATGTCAACCTCGGTTTTGAGAATCTCTCCCGGAGTTTGAGAGATTTGGACGTGAAAGGGTACCAGTCTTGTCGGGGATTGGGAACCCTTCGCGAGAATGTCCAAAGTTTCAGCGGGATTTCCAAAATGTTGAGAGGAACTCGAAACATGTCAACCTTGGTTTTGAGAATCTCTCCCGGAGTTTGAGAGATTTGGACGTGAAAGGGTACCAGTCTTGTCGGGGATTGGGAACCCTTCGCCAGAATGTCCAAAGTTTCAGCGGGATTTCCAAAATGTTGAGAGGAACTCGAAACATGTCAACCTCGGTTTTGAGAATCTCTCCCGGAGTTTGAGAGATTTGGACGTGAAAGGGTACCAGTCTTGTCGGGGATTGGGAACCCTTCACGAGAATGTCCAAAGTTTCAGCAGGATTTCCAAAATGTTGAGAGGAACTCGAAACATGTCAACCTTGGTTTTGAGAATCTCTCCCGGAGTTTGAGAGATTTGGACGTGAAAGGGTACCAGTCTTGTCGGGGATTGGGAACCCTTTGCCAGAATGTCCAAAGTTTCAGTGGGATTTCCAAAATGTTGAGAGGAACTCGAAACATGTCAACCTTGGTTTTGAGAATCTCTCCCGGAGTTTGAGAGATTTGGACGTGAAAAGGTACCAGTCTTGTCGGGGATTGGGAACCCTTCGCGAGAATGTCCAAAGTTTCAGCGGGATTTCCAAAATGTTGAGAGGAACTCGAAACATGTCAACCTCGGTTTTGAGAATCTCTCCCGGAGTTTGAGAGATTTGGACGTGAAAGGGTACCAGTCTTGTCGGGGATTGGGAACCCTTCGCCAGAATGTCCAAAGTTTCAGCGGGATTTCCAAAACGTTGAGAGGAACTCGAAACATGTCAACCTTGGTTTTGAGAATCTCTCCCGGAGTTTGAGAGATTTGGACGTGAAAGGGTACCAGTCTTGTCGGGGATTGGGAACCCTTCGCGAGAATGTCCAAAGTTTCAGCGGGATTTCCAAAATGTTGAGAGGAACTCGAAACATGTCAACCTTGGTTTTGAGAATCTCTCCCGGAGTTTGAGAGATTTGGACGTGAAAGGGTACCAGTCTTGTCGGGGATTGGGAACCCTTCGTGAGAATGTCCAAAGTTTCAGCGGGATTTCCAAAATGTTGAGAGGAACTCGAAACATGTCAACCTTGGTTTTGAGAATCTCTCCCGGAGTTTGAGAGATTTGGACGTGAAAGGGTACCAGTCTTGTCGGGGATTGGGAACCCTTCGCGAGAATGTCCAAAGTTTCAGCGGGATTTCCAAAATGTTGAGAGGAACTCGAATCATGTCAACCTTGGCTTTGAGAATCTCTCCCGGAGTTTGAGAGATTTGGACGTGAAAGGGTACCAGTCTTGTCGGGGATTGGGAACCCTTCGCGAGAATGTCCAAAGTTTCAGCGGGATTTCCAAAATGTTGAGAGGAACTCGAAACATGTCAACCTTGGTTTTGAGAATCTCTCCCGGAGTTTGAGAGATTTGGACGTGAAAGGGTACCAGTCTTGTCGGGGATTGGGAACCCTTCGCGAGAATGTCCAAAGTTTCAGCGGGATTTCCAAAATGTTGAAAGGAACTCGAAACATGTCAACCTTGGTTTTGAGAATCTCTCCCGGAGTTTGAGAGATTTGGACGCGAAAGGGTACCAGTCTTGTCGGGGATTGGGAACCCTTCGCCAGAATGTCCAAAGTTTCAGCGGGATTTCCAAAATGTTGAGAGGAACTCGAAACATGTCAACCTTGGTTTTGAGAATCTCTCCCGGAGTTTGAGAGATTTGGACGTGAAAGGGTACCAGTCTTGTCGGGGATTGGGAACCCTTCGCGAGAATGTCCAAAGTTTCAGCGGGATTTCCAAAATGTTGAGAGGAACTCGAAACATGTCAACCTTGGTTTTGAGAATCTCTCCCGGAGTTTGAGAGATTTGGACGTGAAAGGGTACCAGTCTTGTCGGGGATTGGGAACCCGTCGCGAGAATGTCCAAAGTTTCAGCGGGATTTCCAAAATGTTGAGAGGAACTCGAAACATGTCAACCTTGGTTTTGAGAATCTCTCCCGGAGTTTGAGAGATTTGGACGTGAAAGGGTACCAGTCTTGTCGGGGATTGGGAACCCTTCGCGAGAATGTCCAAAGTTTCAGCGGGATTTCCAAAATGTTGAGAGGAACTCGAAACATGTCAACCTCGGTTTTGAGAATCTATCCCGGAGTTTGAGAGATTTGGACGTGAAAGGGTACCAGTCTTGTCGGGGATTGGGAACCTTTCGCCAGAATGTCCAAAGTTTCAGCGGGATTTCCAAAATGTTGAGAGGAACTCGAAACATGTCAACCTTGGTTTTGAGAATCTCTCCCGGAGTTTGAGAGATTTGGACGTGAAAGGGTACCAGTCTTGTCGGGGATTGGGAACCCTTCGCCAGAATGTCCAAAGTTTCAGCGGGATTTCCAAAATGTTGAGAGGAACTCGAAACATGTCAACCTTGGTTTTGAGAATCTCTCCCGGAGTTTGAGAGATTTGGACGTGAAAGGGTACCAGTCTTGTCGGGGATTGGGAACCCTTCGCGAGAATGTCCAAAGTTTCAGCGGGATTTCCAAAATGTTGAGAGGAACTCGAAACATGTCAACCTTGGTTTTGAGAATCTCTCCCGGAGTTTGAGAGATTTGGACGTGAAAGGGTACCAGTCTTGTCGGGGATTGGGAACCCTTCGCGAGAATGTCCAAAGTTTCAGCGGGATTTCCAAAATGTTGAGAGGAACTCGAAACATGTCAACCTCGGTTTTGAGAATCTCTCCCGGAGTTTGAGAGATTTGGACGTGAAAGGGTACCAGTCTTGTCAGGGATTGGGAACCTTTCGCGAGAATGTCCAAAGTTTCAGCGGGATTTCCAAAATGTTGAGAGGAACTCGAAACATGTCAACCTTGGTTTTGAGAATCTCTCCCGGAGTTTGAGAGATTTGGACGTGAAAGGGTACCAGTCTTGTCGGGGATTGGGAACCCTTCGCCAGAATGTCCAAAGTTTCAGCGGGATTTCCAAAATGTTGAGAGGAACTCAAAACATGTCAACCTTGGTTTTGAGAATCTCTCCCGGAGTTTGAGAGATTTGGACGTGAAAGGGTACCAGTCTTGTCGGGGATTGGGAACCCTTCGCGAGAATGTCCAAAGTTTCAGCGGGATTTCCAAAATGTTGAGAGGAACTCGAAACATGTCAACCTTGGTTTTGAGAATCTCTCCCGGAGTTTGAGAGATTTAGACGTGAAAGGGTACCAGTCTTGTCGGGGATTGGGAACCCTTCGCCAGAATGTCCAAAGTTTCAGCGGGATTTCCAAAATGTTGAGAAGAACTCGAAACATGTCAACCTTGGTTTTGAGAATCTCTCCCAGAGTTTGAGAGATTTGGACGTGAAAGGGTACCAGTCTTGTCGGGGATTGGGAACCCTTCGCGAGAATGTCCAAAGTTTCAGCGGGATTTCCAAAATGTTGAGAGGAACTCGAAAGATGTCAACCTCGGTTTTGAGAATCTCTCCCGGAGTTTGAGAGATTTGGACGTGAAAGGGTACCAGTCTTGTCGGGGATTGGGAACCCTTCGCGAGAATGTCCAAAGTTTCAGCGGGATTTCCAAAATGTTGAAAGGAACTCGAATCATGTCAACCTTGGTTTTGAGAATCTCTCCCGGAGTTTGAGAGATTTGGACGTGAAAGGGTACCAGTCTTGTCGGGGATTGGGAACCCTTCGCGAGAATGTCCAAAGTTTCAGCGGGATTTCCAAAATGTTGAGAGGAACTCGAAACATGTCAACCTTGGTTTTGAGAATCTCTCCCGGAGTTTGAGAGATTTGGACGTGAAAGGGTACCAGTCTTGTCGGGGATTGGGAACCCTTCGCGAGAATGTCCAAAGTTTCAGCGGGATTTCCAAAATGTTGAGAGGAACTCGAAACATGTCAACCTTGGTTTTGAGAATCTCTCCCGGAGTTTGAGAGATTTGGACGTGAAAGGGTACCAGTCTTGTCGGGGATTGGGAACCCTTCGCGAGAATGTCCAAAGTTTCAGTGGGATTTCCAAAATGTTGAGAGGAACTCGAAACATGTCAACCTTGCTTTTGAGAATCTCTCCCGGAGTTTGAGAGATTTGGACGTGAAAGGGTACCAGTCTTGTCGGGGATTGGGAACCCTTCGCCAGAATGTCCAAAGTTTCAGCGGGATTTCCAAAATGTTGAAAGGAACTCGAAACATGTGAACCTTGGTTTTGAGAATCTCTCCCGGAGTTTGAGAGATTTGGACGTGAAAGGGTACCAGTCTTGTCGGGGATTGGGAACCCTTCGCGAGAATGTCCAAAGTTTCAGCGGGATTTCCAAAATGTTGAGAGGAACTCGAAACATGTCAACCTTGGTTTTGAGAATCTCTCCCGGAGTTTGAGAGATTTGGACGTGAAAGGGTACCAGTCTTGTCGGGGATTGGGAACCCTTCGCGAGAATGTCCAAAGTTTCAGCGGGATTTCCTAAATGTTGAGAGGAACTCGAAACATGTCAACCTTGGTTTTGAGAATCTCTCCCGGAGTTTGAGAGATTTGGACGTGAAAGGGTACCAGTCTTGTCGGGGATTGGGAACCCTTCGCGAGAATGTGCAAAGTTTCAGCGGGATTTCCAAAATGTTGAGAGGAACTCGAATCATGTCAACCTTGGCTTTGAGAATCTCTCCCGGAGTTTGAGAGATTTGGACGTGAAAGGGTACCAGTCTTGTCGGGGATTGGGAACCCTTCGCGAGAATGTCCAAAGTTTCAGCGGGATTTCCAAAATGTTGAGAGGAACTCGAAACATGTCAACCTTGGTTTTGAGAATCTCTCCCGGAGTTTGAGAGATTTGGACGTGAAAGGGTACCAGTCTTGTCGGGGATTGGGAACCCTTCGCGAGAATGTCCAAAGTTTCAGCGGGATTTCCAAAATGTTGAAAGGAACTCGAAACATGTGAACCTCGGTTTTGAGAATCTCTCCCGGAGTTTGAGAGATTTGGACGTGAAAGGGTACCAGTCTTGTCGGGGATTGGGAACCCTTCGCGAGAATGTCCAAAGTTTCAGCGGGATTTCCAAAATGTTGAGAGGAACTCGAAACATGTCAACCTTGGTTTTGAGAATCTCTCCCGGAGTTTGAGAGATTTGGACGTGAAAGGGTACCAGTCTTGTCGGGGATTGGGAACCCTTCGCGAGAATGTCCAAAGTTTCAGCGGGATTTCCAAAATGTTGAGAGGAACTCGAAACATGTCAACCTTGGTTTTGAGAATCTCTCCCGGAGTTTGAGAGATTTGGACGTGAAAGGGTACCAGTCTTGTCGGGGATTGGGAACCCTTCGCGAGAATGTCCAAAGTTTCAGCGGGATTTCCAAAATGTTGAGAGGAACTCGAAACATGTCAACCTTGGTTTTGAGAATCTCTCCCGGAGTTTGAGAGATTTGGACGTGAAAGGGTACCAGTCTTGTCGGGGATTGGGAACCCTTCGCGAGAATGTCCAAAGTTTCAGCGGGATTTCCAAAATGTTGAGAGGAACTCGAAACATGTCAACCTCGGTTTTGAGAATCTCTCCCGGAGTTTGAGAGATTTGGACGTGAAAGGGTACCAGTCTTGTCGGGGATTGGGAACCTTTCGCCAGAATGTCCAAAGTTTCAGCGGGATTTCCAAAATGTTGAGAGGAACTCGAAACATGTCAACCTTGGTTTTGAGAATCTCTCCCGGAGTTTGAGAGATTTGGACGTGAAAGGGTACCAGTCTTGTCGGGGATTGGGAACCCTTCGCGAGAATGTCCAAAGTTTCAGCGGGATTTCCAAAATGTTGAGAGGAACTCGAAACATGTCAACCTTGGTTTTGAGAATCTCTCCCGGAGTTTGAGAGATTTGGACGTGAAAGGGTACCAGTCTTGTCGGGGATTGGGAACCCTTCGCGAGAATGTCCAAAGTTTCAGCGGGATTTCCAAAATGTTGAGAGGAACTCGAAACATGTCAACCTTGGTTTTGAGAATCTCTCCCGGAGTTTGAGAGATTTAGACGTGAAAGGGTACCAGTCTTGTCGGGGATTGGGAACCCTTCGCCAGAATGTCCAAAGTTTCAGCGGGATTTCCAAAATGTTGAGAAGAACTCGAAACATGTCAACCTTGGTTTTGAGAATCTCTCCCAGAGTTTGAGAGATTTGGACGTGAAAGGGTACCAGTCTTGTCGGGGATTGGGAACCCTTCGCGAGAATGTCCAAAGTTTCAGCGGGATTTCCAAAATGTTGAGAGGAACTCGAAAGATGTCAACCTCGGTTTTGAGAATCTCTCCCGGAGTTTGAGAGATTTGGACGTGAAAGGGTACCAGTCTTGTCGGGGATTGGGAACCCTTCGCGAGAATGTCCAAAGTTTCAGCGGGATTTCCAAAATGTTGAAAGGAACTCGAATCATGTCAACCTTGGTTTTGAGAATCTCTCCCGGAGTTTGAGAGATTTGGACGTGAAAGGGTACCAGTCTTGTCGGGGATTGGGAACCCTTCGCGAGAATGTCCAAAGTTTCAGCGGGATTTCCAAAATGTTGAGAGGAACTCGAAACATGTCAACCTTGGTTTTGAGAATCTCTCCCGGAGTTTGAGAGATTTGGACGTGAAAGGGTACCAGTCTTGTCGGGGATTGGGAACCCTTCGCGAGAATGTCCAAAGTTTCAGCGGGATTTCCAAAATGTTGAGAGGAACTCGAAACATGTCAACCTTGGTTTTGAGAATCTCTCCCGGAGTTTGAGAGATTTGGACGTGAAAGGGTACCAGTCTTGTCGGGGATTGGGAACCCTTCGCGAGAATGTCCAAAGTTTCAGTGGGATTTCCAAAATGTTGAGAGGAACTCGAAACATGTCAACCTTGCTTTTGAGAATCTCTCCCGGAGTTTGAGAGATTTGGACGTGAAAGGGTACCAGTCTTGTCGGGGATTGGGAACCCTTCGCCAGAATGTCCAAAGTTTCAGCGGGATTTCCAAAATGTTGAAAGGAACTCGAAACATGTCAACCTTGGTTTTGAGAATCTCTCCCGGAGTTTGAGAGATTTGGACGTGAAAGGGTACCAGTCTTGTCGGGGATTGGGAACCCTTCGCGAGAATGTCCAAAGTTTCAGCGGGATTTCCAAAATGTTGAGAGGAACTCGAAACATGTCAACCTTGGTTTTGAGAATCTCTCCCGGAGTTTGAGAGATTTAGACGTGAAAGGGTACCAGTCTTGTCGGGGATTGGGAACCCTTCGCCAGAATGTCCAAAGTTTCAGCGGGATTTCCAAAATGTTGAGAAGAACTCGAAACATGTCAACCTTGGTTTTGAGAATCTCTCCCAGAGTTTGAGAGATTTGGACGTGAAAGGGTACCAGTCTTGTCGGGGATTGGGAACCCTTCGCGAGAATGTCCAAAGTTTCAGCGGGATTTCCAAAATGTTGAGAGGAACTCGAAAGATGTCAACCTCGGTTTTGAGAATCTCTCCCGGAGTTTGAGAGATTTGGACGTGAAAGGGTACCAGTCTTGTCGGGGATTGGGAACCCTTCGCGAGAATGTCCAAAGTTTCAGCGGGATTTCCAAAATGTTGAAAGGAACTCGAATCATGTCAACCTTGGTTTTGAGAATCTCTCCCGGAGTTTGAGAGATTTGGACGTGAAAGGGTACCAGTCTTGTCGGGGATTGGGAACCCTTCGCCAGAATGTCCAAAGTTTCAGCGGGATTTCCAAAATGTTGAGAGGAACTCAAAACATGTCAACCTTGGTTTTGAGAATCTCTCCCGGAGTCTGAGAGATTTGGACGTGAAAGGGTACCAGTCTTGTCGGGGATTGGGAACCCTTCGCGAGAATGTCCAAAGTTTCAGCGGGATTTCCAAAATGTTGAGAGGAACTCGAAACATGTCAACCTTGGTTTTGAGAATCTCTCCCGGAGTTTGAGAGATTTAGACGTGAAAGGGTACCAGTCTTGTCGGGGATTGGGAACCCTTCGCCAGAATGTCCAAAGTTTCAGCGGGATTTCCAAAATGTTGAGAAGAACTCGAAACATGTCAACCTTGGTTTTGAGAATCTCTCCCAGAGTTTGAGAGATTTGGACGTGAAAGGGTACCAGTCTTGTCGGGGATTGGGAACCCTTCGCGAGAATGTCCAAAGTTTCAGCGGGATTTCCAAAATGTTGAGAGGAACTCGAAAGATGTCAACCTTGCTTTTGAGAATCTCTCCCGGAGTTTGAGAGATTTGGACGTGAAAGGGTACCAGTCTTGTCGGGGATTGGGAACCCTTCGCGAGAATGTCCAAAGTTTCAGCGGGATTTCCAAAATGTTGAGAGGAACTCGAATCATGTCAACCTTGGTTTTGAGAATCTCTCCCGGAGTTTGAGAGATTTGGACGTGAAAGGGTACCAGTCTTGTCGGGGATTGGGAACCCTTCGCGAGAATGTCCAAAGTTTCAGCGGGATTTCCAAAATGTTGAGAGGAACTCGAAACATGTCAACCTTGGTTTTGAGAATCTCTCCCGGAGTTTGAGAGATTTGGACGTGAAAGGGTACCAGTCTTGTCGGGGATTGGGAACCCTTCGCGAGAATGTCCAAAGTTTCAGCGGGATTTCCAAAATGTTGAGAGGAACTCGAAACATGTCAACCTTGGTTTTGAGAATCTCTCCCGGAGTTTGAGAGATTTGGACGTGAAAGGGTACCAGTCTTGTCGGGGATTGGGAACCCTTCGCGAGAATGTCCAAAGTTTCAGTGGGATTTCCAAAATGTTGAGAGGAACTCGAAACATGTCAACCTTGCTTTTGAGAATCTCTCCCGGAGTTTGAGAGATTTGGACGTGAAAGGGTACCAGTCTTGTCGGGGATTGGGAACCCTTCGCCAGAATGTCCAAAGTTTCAGCGGGATTTCCAAAATGTTGAAAGGAACTCGAAACATGTGAACCTTGGTTTTGAGAATCTCTCCCGGAGTTTGAGAGATTTGGACGTGAAAGGGTACCAGTCTTGTCGGGGATTGGGAACCCTTCGCGAGAATGTCCAAAGTTTCAGCGGGATTTCCAAAATGTTGAGAGGAACTCGAAACATGTCAACCTTGGTTTTGAGAATCTCTCCCGGAGTTTGAGAGATTTGGACGTGAAAGGGTACCAGTCTTGTCGGGGATTGGGAACCCTTCGCGAGAATGTCCAAAGTTTCAGCGGGATTTCCTAAATGTTGAGAGGAACTCGAAACATGTCAACCTTGGTTTTGAGAATCTCTCCCGGAGTTTGAGAGATTTGGACGTGAAAGGGTACCAGTCTTGTCGGGGATTGGGAACCCTTCGCGAGAATGTGCAAAGTTTCAGCGGGATTTCCAAAATGTTGAGAGGAACTCGAATCATGTCAACCTTGGCTTTGAGAATCTCTCCCGGAGTTTGAGAGATTTGGACGTGAAAGGGTACCAGTCTTGTCGGGGATTGGGAACCCTTCGCGAGAATGTCCAAAGTTTCAGCGGGATTTCCAAAATGTTGAGAGGAACTCGAAACATGTCAACCTTGGTTTTGAGAATCTCTCCCGGAGTTTGAGAGATTTGGACGTGAAAGGGTACCAGTCTTGTCGGGGATTGGGAACCCTTCGCGAGAATGTCCAAAGTTTCAGCGGGATTTCCAAAATGTTGAAAGGAACTCGAAACATGTGAACCTCGGTTTTGAGAATCTCTCCCGGAGTTTGAGAGATTTGGACGTGAAAGGGTACCAGTCTTGTCGGGGATTGGGAACCCTTCGCGAGAATGTCCAAAGTTTCAGCGGGATTTCCAAAATGTTGAGAGGAACTCGAAACATGTCAACCTTGGTTTTGAGAATCTCTCCCGGAGTTTGAGAGATTTGGACGTGAAAGGGTACCAGTCTTGTCGGGGATTGGGAACCCTTCGCGAGAATGTCCAAAGTTTCAGCGGGATTTCCAAAATGTAGAGAGGAACTCGAAACATGTCAACCTTGGTTTTGAGAATCTCTCCCGGAGTTTGAGAGATTTGGACGTGAAAGGGTACCAGTCTTGTCGGGGATTGGGAACCCTTCGCGAGAATGTCCAAAGTTTCAGCGGGATTTCCAAAATGTTGAGAGGAACTCGAAACATGTCAACCTTGGTTTTGAGAATCTCTCCCGGAGTTTGAGAGATTTGGACGTGAAAGGGTACCAGTCTTGTCGGGGATTGGGAACCCTTCGCGAGAATGTCCAAAGTTTCAGCGGGATTTCCAAAATGTTGAGAGGAACTCGAAACATGTCAACCTCGGTTTTGAGAATCTCTCCCGGAGTTTGAGAGATTTGGACGTGAAAGGGTACCAGTCTTGTCGGGGATTGGGAACCTTTCGCCAGAATGTCCAAAGTTTCAGCGGGATTTCCAAAATGTTGAGAGGAACTCGAAACATGTCAACCTTGGTTTTGAGAATCTCTCCCGGAGTTTGAGAGATTTGGACGTGAAAGGGTACCAGTCTTGTCGGGGATTGGGAACCCTTCGCGAGAATGTCCAAAGTTTCAGCGGGATTTCCAAAATGTTGAGAGGAACTCGAAACATGTCAACCTTGGTTTTGAGAATCTCTCCCGGAGTTTGAGAGATTTGGACGTGAAAGGGTACCAGTCTTGTCGGGGATTGGGAACCCTTCGCGAGAATGTCCAAAGTTTCAGCGGGATTTCCAAAATGTTGAGAGGAACTCGAAACATGTCAACCTTGGTTTTGAGAATCTCTCCCGGAGTTTGAGAGATTTAGACGTGAAAGGGTACCAGTCTTGTCGGGGATTGGGAACCCTTCGCCAGAATGTCCAAAGTTTCAGCGGGATTTCCAAAATGTTGAGAAGAACTCGAAACATGTCAACCTTGGTTTTGAGAATCTCTCCCAGAGTTTGAGAGATTTGGACGTGAAAGGGTACCAGTCTTGTCGGGGATTGGGAACCCTTCGCGAGAATGTCCAAAGTTTCAGCGGGATTTCCAAAATGTTGAAAGGAACTCGAATCATGTCAACCTTGGTTTTGAGAATCTCTCCCGGAGTTTGAGAGATTTGGACGTGAAAGGGTACCAGTCTTGTCGGGGATTGGGAACCCTTCGCGAGAATGTCCAAAGTTTCAGCGGGATTTCCAAAATGTTGAGAGGAACTCGAAACATGTCAACCTTGGTTTTGAGAATCTCTCCCGGAGTTTGAGAGATTTGGACGTGAAAGGGTACCAGTCTTGTCGGGGATTGGGAACCCTTCGCGAGAATGTCCAAAGTTTCAGCGGGATTTCCAAAATGTTGAGAGGAACTCGAAACATGTCAACCTTGGTTTTGAGAATCTCTCCCGGAGTTTGAGAGATTTGGACGTGAAAGGGTACCAGTCTTGTCGGGGATTGGGAACCCTTCGCGAGAATGTCCAAAGTTTCAGTGGGATTTCCAAAATGTTGAGAGGAACTCGAAACATGTCAACCTTGCTTTTGAGAATCTCTCCCGGAGTTTGAGAGATTTGGACGTGAAAGGGTACCAGTCTTGTCGGGGATTGGGAACCCTTCGCGAGAATGTCCAAAGTTTCAGCGGGATTTCCAAAATGTTGAAAGGAACTCGAAACATGTCAACCTTGGTTTTGAGAATCTCTCCCGGAGTTTGAGAGATTTGGACGTGAAAGGGTACCAGTCTTGTCGGGGATTGGGAACCCTTCGCCAGAATGTCCAAAGTTTCAGCGGGATTTCCAAAATGTTGAGAGGAACTCGAAACATGTCAACCTTGGTTTTGAGAATCTCTCCCGGAGTTTGAGAGATTTAGACGTGAAAGGGTACCAGTCTTGTCGGGGATTGGGAACCCTTCGCCAGAATGTCCAAAGTTTCAGCGGGATTTCCAAAATGTTGAGAAGAACTCGAAACATGTCAACCTTGGTTTTGAGAATCTCTCCCAGAGTTTGAGAGATTTGGACGTGAAAGGGTACCAGTCTTGTCGGGGATTGGGAACCCTTCGCGAGAATGTCCAAAGTTTCAGCGGGATTTCCAAAATGTTGAGAGGAACTCGAAAGATGTCAACCTCGGTTTTGAGAATCTCTCCCGGAGTTTGAGAGATTTGGACGTGAAAGGGTACCAGTCTTGTCGGGGATTGGGAACCCTTCGCGAGAATGTCCAAAGTTTCAGCGGGATTTCCAAAATGTTGAAAGGAACTCGAATCATGTCAACCTTGGTTTTGAGAATCTCTCCCGGAGTTTGAGAGATTTGGACGTGAAAGGGTACCAGTCTTGTCGGGGATTGGGAACCCTTCGCGAGAATGTCCAAAGTTTCAGCGGGATTTCCAAAATGTTGAGAGGAACTCGAAACATGTCAACCTTGGTTTTGAGAATCTCTCCCGGAGTTTGAGAGATTTGGACGTGAAAGGGTACCAGTCTTGTCGGGGATTGGGAACCCTTCGCGAGAATGTCCAAAGTTTCAGCGGGATTTCCAAAATGTTGAGAGGAACTCGAAACATGTCAACCTTGGTTTTGAGAATCTCTCCCGGAGTTTGAGAGATTTGGACGTGAAAGGGTACCAGTCTTGTCGGGGATTGGGAACCCTTCGCGAGAATGTCCAAAGTTTCAGTGGGATTTCCAAAATGTTGAGAGGAACTCGAAACATGTCAACCTTGCTTTTGAGAATCTCTCCCGGAGTTTGAGAGATTTGGACGTGAAAGGGTACCAGTCTTGTCGGGGATTGGGAACCCTTCGCGAGAATGTCCAAAGTTTCAGTGGGATTTCCAAAATGTTGAAAGGAACTCGAAACATGTGAACCTTGGTTTTGAGAATCTCTCCCGGAGTTTGAGAGATTTGGACGTGAAAGGGTACCAGTCTTGTCGGGGATTGGGAACCCTTCGCGAGAATGTCCAAAGTTTCAGCGGGATTTCCAAAATGTTGAGAGGAACTCGAAACATGTCAACCTTGGTTTTGAGAATCTCTCCCGGAGTTTGAGAGATTTGGACGTGAAAGGGTACCAGTCTTGTCGGGGATTGGGAACCCTTCGCGAGAATGTCCAAAGTTTCAGCGGGATTTCCAAAATGTTGAGAGGAACTCGAAACATGTCAACCTTGGTTTTGAGAATCTCTCCCGGAGTTTGAGAGATTTGGACGTGAAAGGGTACCAGTCTTGTCGGGGATTGGGAACCCTTCGCGAGAATGTCCAAAGTTTCAGCGGGATTTCCAAAATGTTGAGAGGAACTCGAAACATGTCAACCTCGGTTTTGAGAATCTCTCCCGGAGTTTGAGAGATTTGGACGTGAAAGGGTACCAGTCTTGTCGGGGATTGGGAACCCTTCACGAGAATGTCCAAAGTTTCAGCGGGATTTCCAAAATGTTGAGAGGAACTCGAAACATGTCAACCTTGGTTTTGAGAATCTCTCCCGGAGTTTGAGAGATTTGGACGTGAAAGGGTACCAGTCTTGTCGGGGATTGGGAACCCTTCGCGAGAATGTCCAAAGTTTCAGCGGGATTTCCAAAATGTTGAGAGGAACTCGAAACATGTCAACCTTGGTTTTGAGAATCTCTCCCGGAGTTTGAGAGATTTGGACGTGAAAGGGTACCAGTCTTGTCGGGGATTGGGAACCCTTCGCCAGAATGTCCAAAGTTTCAGCGGGATTTCCAAAATGTTGAGAGGAACTCGAAACATGTCAACCTCGGTTTTGAGAATCTCTCCCGGAGTTTGAGAGATTTGGACGTGAAAGGGTACCAGTCTTGTCGGGGATTGGGAACCTTTCGCCAGAATGTCCAAAGTTTCAGCGGGATTTCCAAAATGTTGAGAGGAACTCAAAACATGTCAACCTTGGTTTTGAGAATCTCTCCCGGAGTTTGAGAGATTTGGACGTGAAAGGGTACCAGTCTTGTCGGGGATTGGGAACCCTTCGCGAGAATGTCCAAAGTTTCAGCGGGATTTCCAAAATGTTGAGATTAACTCGAAACATGTCAACCTTGGTTTTGAGAATCTCTCCCGGAGTTTGAGAGATTTGGACGTGAAAGGGTACCAGTCTTGTCGGGGATTGGGAACCCTTCGCGAGAATGTCCAAAGTTTCAGCGGGATTTCCAAAATGTTGAGAGGAACTCGAAACATGTCAACCTTGGTTTTGAGAATCTCTCCCGGAGTCTGAGAGATTTAGACGTGAAAGGGTACCAGTCTTGTCGGGGATTGGGAACCCTTCGCCAGAATGTCCAAAGTTTCAGCGGGATTTCCAAAATGTTGAGAAGAACTCGAAACATGTCAACCTTGGTTTTGAGAATCTCTCCCAGAGTTTGAGAGATTTGGACGTGAAAGTGTACCAGTCTTGTCGGGGATTGGGAACCCTTCGCCAGAATGTCCAAAGTTTCAGCGGGATTTCCAAAATGTTGAGAGGAACTCGAAAGATGTCAACCTCGGTTTTGAGAATCTCTCCCGGAGTTTGAGAGATTTGGACGTGAAAGGGTACCAGTCTTGTCGGGGATTGGGAACCCTTCGCGAGAATGTCCAAAGTTTCAGCGGGATTTCCAAAATGTTGAGAGGAACTCGAAACATGTCAACCTTGGTTTTGAGAATCTCTCCCGGAGTTTGAGAGATTTGGACGTGAAAGGGTACCAGTCTTGTCGGGGATTGGGAACCCTTCGCGAGAATGTCCAAAGTTTCAGCGGGATTTCCAAAATGTTGAAAGGAACTCGAATCATGTCAACCTTGGTTTTGAGAATCTCTCCCGGAGTTTGAGAGATTTGGACGTGAAAGGGTACCAGTCTTGTCGGGGATTGGGAACCCTTCGCGAGAATGTCCAAAGTTTCAGCGGGATTTCCAAAATGTTGAGAGGAACTCGAATCATGTCAACCTTGGCTTTGAGAATCTCTCCCGGAGTTTGAGAGATTTGGACGTGAAAGGGTACCAGTCTTGTCGGGGATTGGGAACCCTTCGCGAGAATGTCCAAAGTTTCAGTGGGATTTCCAAAATGTTGAGAGGAACTCGAAACATGTCAACCTTGCTTTTGAGAATCTCTCCCGGAGTTTGAGAGATTTGGACGTGAAAGGGTACCAGTCTTGTCGGGGATTGGGAACCCTTCGCGAGAATGTCCAAAGTTTCAGCGGGATTTCCAAAATGTTGAGAGGAACTCGAAACATGTCAACCGTGGTTTTGAGAATCTCTCCCGGAGTTTGAGAGATTTAGACGTGAAAGGGTACCAGTCTTGTCGGGGATTGGGAACCCTTCGCGAGAATGTCCAAAG
This sequence comes from Streptopelia decaocto, assembly GCF_964273445.1. Taxonomy (NCBI): domain Eukaryota; kingdom Metazoa; phylum Chordata; class Aves; order Columbiformes; family Columbidae; genus Streptopelia; species Streptopelia decaocto. The sequence goes on along the minus strand of NW_028115517.1, from coordinate 32,531 downwards.
TTTCAGCGGGATTTCCAAAATGTTGAGAGGAACTCGAAACATGTCAACCTTGGTTTTGAGAATCTCTCCCGGAGTTTGAGAGATTTGGACGTGAAAGGGTACCAGTCTTGTCGGGGATTGGGAACCCTTCGCGAGAATGTGCAAAGTTTCAGCGGGATTTCCAAAATGTTGAGAGGAACTCGAATCATGTCAACCTTGGCTTTGAGAATCTCTCCCGGAGTTTGAGAGATTTGGACGTGAAAGGGTACCAGTCTTGTCGGGGATTGGGAACCCTTCGCGAGAATGTCCAAAGTTTCAGCGGGATTTCCAAAATGTTGAGAGGAACTCGAAACATGTCAACCTTGGTTTTGAGAATCTCTCCCGGAGTTTGAGAGATTTGGACGTGAAAGGGTACCAGTCTTGTCGGGGATTGGGAACCCTTCGTGAGAATGTCCAAAGTTTCAGTGGGATTTCCAAAATGTTGAGAGGAACTCGAAACATGTCAACCTCGGTTTTGAGAATCTCTCCCGGAGTTGGAGAGATTTGGACGTGAAAGGGTACCAGTCTTGTCGGGGATTGGGAACCCTTCGCGAGAATGTGCAAAGTTTCAGCGGGATTTCCAAAATGTTGAGAGGAACTCGAATCATGTCAACCTTGGCTTTGAGAATCTCTCCCGGAGTTTGAGAGATTTGGACGTGAAAGGGTACCAGTCTTGTCGGGGATTGGGAACCCTTCGCGAGAATGTCCAAAGTTTCAGCGGGATTTCCAAAATGTTGAGAGGAACTCGAAACATGTCAACCTTGGTTTTGAGAATCTCTCCCGGAGTTTGAGAGATTTGGACGTGAAAGGGTACCAGTCTTGTCGGGGATTGGGAACCCTTCGTGAGAATGTCCAAAGTTTCAGCGGGATTTCCAAAATGTTGAGAGGAACTCGAAATATGTCAACCTTGGTTTTGAGAATCTCTCCCGGAGTTTGAGAGATTTGGACGTGAAAGGGTACCAGTCTTGTCGGGGATTGGGAACCCTTCGCGAGAATGTCCAAAGTTTCAGCGGGATTTCCAAAATGTTGAGAGGAACTCGAAACATGTCAACCTTGGTTTTGAGAATCTCTCCCGGAGTTTGAGAGATTTGGACGTGAAAGGGTACCAGTCTTGTCGGGGATTGGGAACCCTTCGCGAGAATGTCCAAAGTTTCAGCGGGATTTCCAAAATGTTGAGAGGAACTCGAAACATGTCAACCGTGGTTTTGAGAATCTCTCCCGGAGTTTGAGAGATTTAGACGTGAAAGGGTACCAGTCTTGTCGGGGATTGGGAACCCTTCGCGAGAATGTCCAAAGTTTCAGCGGGATTTCCAAAATGTTGAGAGGAACTCGAAACATGTCAACCTCGGTTTTGAGAATCTCTCCCGGAGTTTGAGAGATTTGGACGTGAAAGGGTACCAGTCTTGTCGGGGATTGGGAACCCTTCGCGAGAATGTCCAAAGTTTCAGTGGGATTTCCAAAATGTTGAGAGGAACTCGAAACATGTCAACCTTGCTTTTGAGAATCTCTCCCGGAGTTTGAGAGATTTGGACGTGAAAGGGTACCAGTCTTGTCGGGGATTGGGAACCCTTCGCGAGAATGTCCAAAGTTTCAGCGGGATTTCCAAAATGTTGAGAGGAACTCGAAACATGTCAACCTCGGTTTTGAGAATCTCTCCCGGAGTTTGAGAGATTTGGACGTGAAAGGGTACCAGTCTTGTCGGGGATTGGGAACCCTTCACGAGAATGTGCAAAGTTTCAGCGGGATTTCCAAAATGTTGAGAGGAACTCGAAACATGTCAACCTTGGTTTTGAGAATCTCTCCCGGAGTTTGAGAGATTTGGACGTGAAAGGGTACCAGTCTTGTCGGGGATTGGGAACCCTTTGCCAGAATGTCCAAAGTTTCAGTGGGATTTCCAAAATGTTGAGAGGAACTCGAAACATGTCAACCTTGGTTTTGAGAATCTCTCCCGGAGTTTGAGAGATTTGGACGTGAAAAGGTACCAGTCTTGTCGGGGATTGGGAACCCTTCGCGAGAATGTCCAAAGTTTCAGCGGGATTTCCAAAATGTTGAGAGGAACTCGAAACATGTCAACCTCGGTTTTGAGAATCTCTCCCGGAGTTTGAGAGATTTGGACGTGAAAGGGTACCAGTCTTGTCGGGGATTGGGAACCCTTCGCCAGAATGTCCAAAGTTTCAGCGGGATTTCCAAAACGTTGAGAGGAACTCGAAACATGTCAACCTTGGTTTTGAGAATCTCTCCCGGAGTTTGAGAGATTTGGACGTGAAAGGGTACCAGTCTTGTCGGGGATTGGGAACCCTTCGCCAGAATGTCCAAAGTTTCAGCGGGATTTCCAAAATGTTGAGAGGAACTCGAAACATGTCAACCTTGGTTTTGAGAATCTCTCCCGGAGTTTGAGAGATTTGGACGTGAAAGGGTACCAGTCTTGTCGGGGATTGGGAACCCTTCGCGAGAATGTCCAAAGTTTCAGCGGGATTTCCAAAATGTTGAGAGGAACTCGAAACATGTCAACCTTGGTTTTGAGAATCTCTCCCGGAGTTTGAGAGATTTGGACGTGAAAGGGTACCAGTCTTGTCGGGGATTGGGAACCCTTCACGAGAATGTCCAAAGTTTCAGCGGGATTTCCAAAATGTTGAGAGGAACTCGAATCATGTCAACCTTGGCTTTGAGAATCTCTCCCGGAGTTTGAGAGATTTGGACGTGAAAGGGTACCAGTCTTGTCGGGGATTGGGAACCCTTCGCCAGAATGTCCAAAGTTTCAGCGGGATTTCCAAAATGTTGAGAGGAACTCGAAACATGTCAACCTTGGTTTTGAGAATCTCTCCCAGAGTTTGAGAGATTTGGACGTGAAAGGGTACCAGTCTTGTCGGGGATTGGGAACCCTTCGCGAGAATGTCCAAAGTTTCAGCGGGATTTCCAAAATGTTGAAAGGAACTCGAAACATGTGAACCTTGGTTTTGAGAATCTCTCCCGGAGTTTGAGAGATTTGGACGTGAAAGGGTACCAGTCTTGTCGGGGATTGGGAACCCTTCGCCAGAATGTCCAAAGTTTCAGCGGGATTTCCAAAATGTTGAGAGGAACTCGAAACATGTCAACCTTGGTTTTGAGAATCTCTCCCGGAGTTTGAGAGATTTGGACGTGAAAGGGTACCAGTCTTGTCGGGGATTGGGAACCCTTCGCGAGAATGTCCAAAGTTTCAGCGGGATTTCCAAAATGTTGAGAGGAACTCGAAACATGTCAACCTCGGTTTTGAGAATCTCTCCCGGAGTTTGAGAGATTTGGACGTGAAAGGGTACCAGTCTTGTCGGGGATTGGGAACCTTTCGCCAGAATGTCCAAAGTTTCAGCGGGATTTCCAAAATGTTGAGAGGAACTCGAAACATGTCAACCTTGGTTTTGAGAATCTCTCCCGGAGTTTGAGAGATTTGGACGTGAAAGGGTACCAGTCTTGTCGGGGATTGGGAACCCTTCGCCAGAATGTCCAAAGTTTCAGCGGGATTTCCAAAATGTTGAGAGGAACTCGAAACATGTCAACCTTGGTTTTGAGAATCTCTCCCGGAGTTTGAGAGATTTGGACGTGAAAGGGTACCAGTCTTGTCGGGGATTGGGAACCCTTCGCGAGAATGTCCAAAGTTTCAGCGGGATTTCCAAAATGTTGAGAGGAACTCGAAACATGTCAACCTTGGTTTTGAGAATCTCTCCCGGAGTTTGAGAGATTTGGACGTGAAAGGGTACCAGTCTTGTCGGGGATTGGGAACCCTTCGCGAGAATGTCCAAAGTTTCAGCGGGATTTCCAAAATGTTGAGAGGAACTCGAAACATGTCAACCTTGGTTTTGAGAATCTCTCCCGGAGTTTGAGAGATTTGGACGTGAAAGGGTACCAGTCTTGTCGGGGATTGGGAACCTTTCGCCAGAATGTCCAAAGTTTCAGCGGGATTTCCAAAATGTTGAGAGGAACTCGAAACATGTCAACCTTGGTTTTGAGAATCTCTCCCGGAGTTTGAGAGATTTGGACGTGAAAGGGTACCAGTCTTGTCGGGGATTGGGAACCCTTCGCGAGAATGTCCAAAGTTTCAGCGGGATTTCCAAAATGTTGAGAGGAACTCAAAACATGTCAACCTTGGTTTTGAGAATCTCTCCCGGAGTTTGAGAGATTTGGACGTGAAAGGGTACCAGTCTTGTCGGGGATTGGGAACCCTTCGCGAGAATGTCCAAAGTTTCAGCGGGATTTCCAAAATGTTGAGAGGAACTCGAAACATGTCAACCTTGCTTTTGAGAATCTCTCCCGGAGTTTGAGAGATTTAGACGTGAAAGGGTACCAGTCTTGTCGGGGATTGGGAACCCTTCGCCAGAATGTCCAAAGTTTCAGCGGGATTTCCAAAATGTTGAGAAGAACTCGTAACATGTCAACCTTGGTTTTGAGAATCTCTCCCAGAGTTTGAGAGATTTGGACGTGAAAGGGTACCAGTCTTGTCGGGGATTGGGAACCCTTCGCGAGAATGTCCAAAGTTTCAGCGGGATTTCCAAAATGTTGAGAGGAACTCGAAAGATGTCAACCTCGGTTTTGAGAATCTCTCCCGGAGTTTGAGAGATTTGGACGTGAAAGGGTACCAGTCTTGTCGGGGATTGGGAACCCTTCGCGAGAATGTCCAAAGTTTCAGCGGGATTTCCAAAATGTTGAAAGGAACTCGAATCATGTCAACCTTGGTTTTGAGAATCTCTCCCGGAGTTTGAGAGATTTGGACGTGAAAGGGTACCAGTCTTGTCGGGGATTGGGAACCCTTCGCGAGAATGTCCAAAGTTTCAGCGGGATTTCCAAAATGTTGAGAGGAACTCGAAACATGTCAACCTTGGTTTTGAGAATCTCTCCCGGAGTTTGAGAGATTTGGACGTGAAAGGGTACCAGTCTTGTCGGGGATTGGGAACCTTTCGCCAGAATGTCCAAAGTTTCAGCGGGATTTCCAAAATGTTGAGAGGAACTCGAATCATGTCAACCTTGGCTTTGAGAATCTCTCCCGGAGTTTGAGAGATTTGGACGTGAAAGGGTACCAGTCTTGTCGGGGATTGGGAACCCTTCGCCAGAATGTCCAAAGTTTCAGCGGGATTTCCAAAATGTTGAGAGGAACTCGAAACATGTCAACCTTGGTTTTGAGAATCTCTCCCGGAGTTTGAGAGATTTGGACGTGAAAGGGTACCAGTCTTGTCGGGGATTGGGAACCCTTCGCGAGAATGTCCAAAGTTTCAGCGGGATTTCCAAAATGTTGAAAGGAACTCGAAACATGTGAACCTTGGTTTTGAGAATCTCTCCCGGAGTTTGAGAGATTTGGACGTGAAAGGGTACCAGTCTTGTCGGGGATTGGGAACCCTTCGCGAGAATGTCCAAAGTTTCAGCGGGATTTCCAAAATGTTGAGAGGAACTCGAAACATGTCAACCTTGGTTTTGAGAATCTCTCCCGGAGTTTGAGAGATTTGGACGTGAAAGGGTACCAGTCTTGTCGGGGATTGGGAACCCTTCGCGAGAATGTCCAAAGTTTCAGCGGGATTTCCAAAATGTTGAGAGGAACTCGAAACATGTCAACCTTGGTTTTGAGAATCTCTCCCGGAGTTTGAGAGATTTGGACGTGAAAGGGTACCAGTCTTGTCGGGGATTGGGAACCCTTCGCCAGAATGTCCAAAGTTTCAGCGGGATTTCCAAAATGTTGAGAGGAACTCGAAACATGTCAACCTTGGTTTTGAGAATCTCTCCCGGAGTCTGAGAGATTTGGACGTGAAAGGGTACCAGTCTTGTCGGGGATTGGGAACCCTTCGCGAGAATGTCCAAAGTTTCAGCGGGATTTCCAAAATGTTGAGAGGAACTCGAAACATGTCAACCTCGGTTTTGAGAATCTCTCCCGGAGTTTGAGAGATTTGGACGTGAAAGGGTACCAGTCTTGTCGGGGATTGGGAACCTTTCGCCAGAATGTCCAAAGTTTCAGCGGGATTTCCAAAATGTTGAGAGGAACTCGAAACATGTCAACCTTGGTTTTGAGAATCTCTCCCGGAGTTTGAGAGATTTGGACGTGAAAGGGTACCAGTCTTGTCGGGGATTGGGAACCCTTCGCCAGAATGTCCAAAGTTTCAGCGGGATTTCCAAAATGTTGAGAGGAACTCGAAACATGTCAACCTTGGTTTTGAGAATCTCTCCCGGAGTTTGAGAGATTTGGACGTGAAAGGGTACCAGTCTTGTCGGGGATTGGGAACCCTTCGCGAGAATGTCCAAAGTTTCAGCGGGATTTCCAAAATGTTGAGAGGAACTCGAAACATGTCAACCTTGGTTTTGAGAATCTCTCCCGGAGTTTGAGAGATTTGGACGTGAAAGGGTACCAGTCTTGTCGGGGATTGGGAACCCTTCGCGAGAATGTCCAAAGTTTCAGCGGGATTTCCAAAATGTTGAGAGGAACTCGAAACATGTCAACCTTGGTTTTGAGAATCTCTCCCGGAGTTTGAGAGATTTGGACGTGAAAGGGTACCAGTCTTGTCGGGGATTGGGAACCTTTCGCCAGAATGTCCAAAGTTTCAGCGGGATTTCCAAAATGTTGAGAGGAACTCGAAACATGTCAACCTTGGTTTTGAGAATCTCTCCCGGAGTTTGAGAGATTTGGACGTGAAAGGGTACCAGTCTTGTCGGGGATTGGGAACCCTTCGCCAGAATGTCCAAAGTTTCAGCGGGATTTCCAAAATGTTGAGAGGAACTCGAAACATGTCAACCTTGGTTTTGAGAATCTCTCCCGGAGTTTGAGAGATTTGGACGTGAAAGGGTACCAGTCTTGTCGGGGATTGGGAACCCTTCGCGAGAATGTCCAAAGTTTCAGCGGGATTTCCAAAATGTTGAGAGGAACTCGAAACATGTCAACCTTGGTTTTGAGAATCTCTCCCGGAGTTTGAGAGATTTGGACGTGAAAGGGTACCAGTCTTGTCGGGGATTGGGAACCCTTCGCCAGAATGTCCAAAGTTTCAGCGGGATTTCCAAAATGTTGAGAAGAACTCGTAACATGTCAACCTTGGTTTTGAGAATCTCTCCCAGAGTTTGAGAGATTTGGACGTGAAAGGGTACCAGTCTTGTCGGGGATTGGGAACCCTTCGCGAGAATGTCCAAAGTTTCAGCGGGATTTCCAAAATGTTGAGAGGAACTCGAAAGATGTCAACCTCGGTTTTGAGAATCTCTCCCGGAGTTTGAGAGATTTGGACGTGAAAGGGTACCAGTCTTGTCGGGGATTGGGAACCCTTCGCGAGAATGTCCAAAGTTTCAGCGGGATTTCCAAAATGTTGAAAGGAACTCGAATCATGTCAACCTTGGTTTTGAGAATCTCTCCCGGAGTTTGAGAGATTTGGACGTGAAAGGGTACCAGTCTTGTCGGGGATTGGGAACCCTTCGCGAGAATGTCCAAAGTTTCAGCGGGATTTCCAAAATGTTGAGAGGAACTCGAAACATGTCAACCTTGGTTTTGAGAATCTCTCCCGGAGTTTGAGAGATTTGGACGTGAAAGGGTACCAGTCTTGTCGGGGATTGGGAACCCTTCGCGAGAATGTCCAAAGTTTCAGCGGGATTTCCAAAATGTTGAGAGGAACTCGAAACATGTCAACCTTGGTTTTGAGAATCTCTCCCGGAGTTTGAGAGATTTGGACGTGAAAGGGTACCAGTCTTGTCGGGGATTGGGAACCCTTCGCGAGAATGTCCAAAGTTTCAGTGGGATTTCCAAAATGTTGAGAGGAACTCGAAACATGTCAACCTTGCTTTTGAGAATCTCTCCCGGAGTTTGAGAGATTTGGACGTGAAAGGGTACCAGTCTTGTCGGGGATTGGGAACCCTTCGCGAGAATGTCCAAAGTTTCAGCGGGATTTCCAAAATGTTGAAAGGAACTCGAAACATGTGAACCTTGGTTTTGAGAATCTCTCCCGGAGTTTGAGAGATTTGGACGTGAAAGGGTACCAGTCTTGTCGGGGATTGGGAACCCTTCGCGAGAATGTCCAAAGTTTCAGCGGGATTTCCAAAATGTTGAGAGGAACTCGAATCATGTCAACCTCGGTTTTGAGAATCTCTCCCGGAGTTTGAGAGATTTGGACGTGAAAGGGTACCAGTCTTGTCGGGGATTGGGAACCCTTCGCGAGAATGTCCAAAGTTTCAGCGGGATTTCCAAAATGTTGAGAGGAACTCGAAACATGTCAACCTTGGTTTTGAGAATCTCTCCCGGAGTCTGAGAGATTTGGACGTGAAAGGGTACCAGTCTTGTCGGGGATTGGGAACCCTTCGCGAGAATGTCCAAAGTTTCAGCGGGATTTCCAAAATGTTGAGAGGAACTCGAAACATGTCAACCTTGGTTTTGAGAATCTCTCCCGGAGTTTGAGAGATTTGGACGTGAAAGGGTACCAGTCTTGTCGGGGATTGGGAACCCTTCGCGAGAATGTCCAAAGTTTCAGCGGGATTTCCAAAATGTTGAGAGGAACTCGAAACATGTCAACCTCGGTTTTGAGAATCTCTCCCGGAGTTTGAGAGATTTGGACGTGAAAGGGTACCAGTCTTGTCGGGGATTGGGAACCTTTCTCCAGAATGTCCAAAGTTTCAGCGGGATTTCCAAAATGTTGAGAGGAACTCGAAACATGTCAACCTCGGTTTTGAGAATCTCTCCCGGAGTTTGAGAGATTTGGACGTGAAAGGGTACCAGTCTTGTCGGGGATTGGGAACCCTTCGCGAGAATGTCCAAAGTTTCAGCGGGATTTCCAAAATGTTGAGAGGAACTCGAAACATGTCAACCTTGGTTTTGAGAATCTCTCCCGGAGTTTGAGAGATTTGGACGTGAAAGGGTACCAGTCTTGTCGGGGATTGGGAACCCTTCGCGAGAATGTCCAAAGTTTCAGCGGGATTTCCAAAATGTTGAGAGGAACTCGAAACATGTCAACCTTGGTTTTGAGAATCTCTCCCGGAGTTTGAGAGATTTGGACGTGAAAGGGTACCAGTCTTGTCGGGGATTGGGAACCCTTCGCCAGAATGTCCAAAGTTTCAGCGGGATTTCCAAAATGTTGAGAAGAACTCGAAACATGTCAACCTTGGTTTTGAGAATCTCTCCCGGAGTTTGAGAGATTTGGACGTGAAAGGGTACCAGTCTTGTCGGGGATTGGGAACCCTTCGCCAGAATGTCCAAAGTTTCAGCGGGATTTCCAAAATGTTGAGAGGAACTCGAAAGATGTCAACCTCGGTTTTGAGAATCTCTCCCGGAGTTTGAGAGATTTGGACGTGAAAGGGTACCAGTCTTGTCGGGGATTGGGAACCCTTCGCGAGAATGTCCAAAGTTTCAGCGGGATTTCCAAAATGTTGAGAGGAACTCGAAACATGTCAACCTTGGTTTTGAGAATCTCTCCCGGAGTTTGAGAGATTTGGACGTGAAAGGGTACCAGTCTTGTCGGGGATTGGGAACCCTTCGCGAGAATGTCCAAAGTTTCAGCGGGATTTCCAAAATGTTGAAGGGAACTCGAATCATGTCAACCTTGGTTTTGAGAATCTCTCCCGGAGTTTGAGAGATTTGGACGTGAAAGGGTACCAGTCTTGTCGGGGATTGGGAACCCTTCGCGAGAATGTCCAAAGTTTCAGCGGGATTTCCAAAATGTTGAGAGGAACTCGAAACATGTCAACCTTGGTTTTGAGAATCTCTCCCGGAGTTTGAGAGATTTGGACGTGAAAGGGTACCAGTCTTGTCGGGGATTGGGAACCCTTCGCGAGAATGTCCAAAGTTTCAGTGGGATTTCCAAAATGTTGAGAGGAACTCGAAACATGTCAACCTTGCTTTTGAGAATCTCTCCCGGAGTTTGAGAGATTTGGACGTGAAAGGGTACCAGTCTTGTCGGGGATTGGGAACCCTTCGCGAGAATGTCCAAAGTTTCAGCGGGATTTCCAAAATGTTGAGAGGAACTCGAAACATGTCAACCTTGGTTTTGAGAATCTCTCCCGGAGTTTGAGAGATTTGGACGTGAAAGGGTACCAGTCTTGTCGGGGATTGGGAACCCTTCGCGAGAATGTCCAAAGTTTCAGCGGGATTTCCAAAATGTTGAAGGGAACTCGAATCATGTCAACCTTGGTTTTGAGAATCTCTCCCGGAGTTTGAGAGATTTGGACGTGAAAGGGTACCAGTCTTGTCGGGGATTGGGAACCCTTCGCGAGAATGTCCAAAGTTTCAGCGGGATTTCCAAAATGTTGAGAGGAACTCGAAACATGTCAACCTTGGTTTTGAGAATCTCTCCCGGAGTTTGAGAGATTTGGACGTGAAAGGGTACCAGTCTTGTCGGGGATTGGGAACCCTTCGCGAGAATGTCCAAAGTTTCAGTGGGATTTCCAAAATGTTGAGAGGAACTCGAAACATGTCAACCTCGCTTTTGAGAATCTCTCCCGGAGTTTGAGAGATTTGGACGTGAAAGGGTACCAGTCTTGTCGGGGATTGGGAACCCTTCGCGAGAATGTCCAAAGTTTCAGCGGGATTTCCAAAATGTTGAGAGGAACTCGAAACATGTCAACCTTGGTTTTGAGAATCTCTCCCGGAGTTTGAGAGATTTGGACGTGAAAGGGTACCAGTCTTGTCGGGGATTGGGAACCCTTCGTGAGAATGTCCAAAGTTTCAGTGGGATTTCCAAAATGTTGAGAGGAACTCGAAACATGTCAACCTCGGTTTTTAGAATCTCTCCCGGAGTTTGAGAGATTTGGACGTGAAAGGGTACCAGTCTTGTCGGGGATTGGGAACCCTTCGCGAGAATGTCCAAAGTTTCAGCGGGATTTCCAAAATGTTGAGAGGAACTCGAATCATGTCAACCTTGGCTTTGAGAATCTCTCCCGGAGTTTGAGAGATTTGGACGTGAAAGGGTACCAGTCTTGTCGGGGATTGGGAACCCTTCGCGAGAATGTCCAAAGTTTCAGCGGGATTTCCAAAATGTTGAGAGGAACTCGAAACATGTCAACCTTGGTTTTGAGAATCTCTCCCGGAGTTTGAGAGATTTGGACGTGAAAGGGTACCAGTCTTGTCGGGGATTGGGAACCCTTCGCGAGAATGTCCAAAGTTTCAGCGGGATTTCCAAAATGTTGAGAGGAACTCGAAATATGTCAACCTTGGTTTTGAGAATCTCTCCCGGAGTTTGAGAGATTTGGACGTGAAAGGGTACCAGTCTTGTCGGGGATTGGGAACCCTTCGCGAGAATGTCCAAAGTTTCAGCGGGATTTCCAAAATGTTGAGAGGAACTCGAAACATGTCAACCTTGGTTTTGAGAATCTCTCCCGGAGTTTGAGAGATTTGGACGTGAAAGGGTACCAGTCTTGTCGGGGATTGGGAACCCTTCGCGAGAATGTCCAAAGTTTCAGCGGGATTTCCAAAATGTTGAAAGGAACTCGAATCATGTCAACCTTGGTTTTGAGAATCTCTCCCGGAGTTTGAGAGATTTGGACGTGAAAGGGTACCAGTCTTGTCGGGGATTGGGAACCCTTCGCGAGAATGTCCAAAGTTTCAGCGGGATTTCCAAAATGTTGAGAGGAACTCGAAACATGTCAACCTTGGTTTTGAGAATCTCTCCCGGAGTTTGAGAGATTTGGACGTGAAAGGGTACCAGTCTTGTCGGGGATTGGGAACCCTTCGCGAGAATGTCCAAAGTTTCAGCGGGATTTCCAAAATGTTGAGAGGAACTCGAAACATGTCAACCTTGGTTTTGAGAATCTCTCCCGGAGTTTGAGAGATTTGGACGTGAAAGGGTACCAGTCTTGTCGGGGATTGGGAACCCTTCGCGAGAATGTCCAAACTTTCAGTGGGATTTCCAAAATGTTGAGAGGAACTCGAATCATGTCAACCTTGGTTTTGAGAATCTCTCCCGGAGTTTGAGAGATTTGGACGTGAAAGGGTACCAGTCTTGTCGGGGATTGGGAACCCTTCGCGAGAATGTCCAAAGTTTCAGCGGGATTTCCAAAATGTTGAAAGGAACTCGAAACATGTGAACCTTGGTTTTGAGAATCTCTCCCGGAGTTTGAGAGATTTGGACGTGAAAGGGTACCAGTCTTGTCGGGGATTGGGAACCCTTCGCCAGAATGTCCAAAGTTTCAGCGGGATTTCCAAAATGTTGAGAGGAACTCGAAACATGTCAACCTTGGTTTTGAGAATCTCTCCCGGAGTTTGAGAGATTTGGACGTGAAAGGGTACCAGTCTTGTCGGGGATTGGGAACCCTTCGCGAGAATGTCCAAAGTTTCAGCGGGATTTCCAAAATGTTGAGAGGAACTCGAAACATGTCAACCTTGGTTTTGAGAATCTCTCCCGGAGTTTGAGAGATTTGGACGTGAAAGGGTACCAGTCTTGTCGGGGATTGGGAACCCTTCGCGAGAATGTCCAAAGTTTCAGCGGGATTTCCAAAATGTTGAGAGGAACTCGAAACATGTCAACCTCGGTTTTGAGAATCTCTCCCGGAGTTTGAGAGATTTGGACGTGAAAGGGTACCAGTCTTGTCGGGGATTGGGAACCTTTCACCAGAATGTCCAAAGTTTCAGCGGGATTTCCAAAATGTTGAGAGGAACTCGAAACATGTCAACCTTGGTTTTGAGAATCTCTCCCGGAGTTTGAGAGATTTGGACGTGAAAGGGTACCAGTCTTGTCGGGGATTGGGAACCCTTCGCGAGAATGTCCAAAGTTTCAGCGGGATTTCCAAAATGTTGAGAGGAACTCGAAACATGTCAACCTTGGTTTTGAGAATCTCTCCCGGAGTTTGAGAGATTTGGACGTGAAAGGGTACCAGTCTTGTCGGGGATTGGGAACCCTTCGCGAGAATGTCCAAAGTTTCAGCGGGATTTCCAAAATGTTGAGAGGAACTCGAAACATGTCAACCTTGGTTTTGAGAATCTCTCCCGGAGTTTGAGAGATTTAGACGTGAAAGGGTACCAGTCTTGTCGGGGATTGGGAACCCTTCGCGAGAATGTCCAAAGTTTCAGCGGGATCTCCAAAATGTTGAGAAGAACTCGAAACATGTCAACCTTGGTTTTGAGAATCTCTCCCAGAGTTTGAGAGATTTGGACGTGAAAGGGTACCAGTCTTGTCGGGGATTGGGAACCCTTCACGAGAATGTCCAAAGTTTCAGCGGGATTTCCAAAATGTTGAGAGGAACTAGAAACATGTCAACCTTGGTTTTGAGAATCTCTCCCGGAGTTTGAGAGATTTGGACGTGAAAGGGTACCAGTCTTGTCGGGGATTGGGAACCCGTCGCGAGAATGTCCAAAGTTTCAGCGGGATTTCCAAAATGTTGAGAGGAACTCGAAACATGTGAACCTTGGTTTTGAGAATCTCTCCCGGAGTTTGAGAGATTTAGACGTGAAAGGGTACCAGTCTTGTCGGGGATTGGGAACCCTTCGCGAGAATGTCCAAAGTTTCAGCGGGATTTCCAAAATGTTGAGAAGAACTCGAAACATGTCAACCTTGGTTTTGAGAATCTCTCCCAGAGTTTGAGAGATTTGGACGTGAAAGGGTACCAGTCTTTTCGGGGATTGGGAACCCTTCGCGAGAATGTCCAAAGTTTCAGCGGGATTTCCAAAATGTTGAGAGGAACTCGAAACATGTCAACCTTGGTTTTGAGAATCTCTCCCGGAGTTTGAGAGATTTGGACGTGAAAGGGTACCAGTCTTGTCGGGGATTGGGAACCCTTCGCGAGAATGTCCAAAGTTTCAGCGGGATTTCCAAAATGTTGAGAGGAACTCGAAACATGTCAACCTTGGTTTTGAGAATCTCTCCCGGAGTTTGAGAGATTTGGACGTGAAAGGGTACCAGTCTTGTCGGGGATTGGGAACCCTTCGCCAGAATGTCCAAAGTTTCAGCGGGATTTCCAAAATGTTGAGAGGAACTCGAAACATGTCAACCTTGGTTTTGAGAATCTCTCCCGGAGTTTGAGAGATTTGGACGTGAAAGGGTACCAGTCTTGTCAGGGATTGGGAACCCTTCGCGAGAATGTCCAAAGTTTCAGCGGGATTTCCAAAATGTTGAGAGGAACTCGAAACATGTCAACCTTGGTTTTGAGAATCTCTCCCGGAGTTTGAGAGATTTGGACGTGAAAGGGTACCAGTCTTGTCGGGGATTGGGAACCCTTCGCGAGAATGTCCAAAGTTTCAGCGGGATTTCCAAAATGTTGAGAGGAACTCGAAACATGTCAACCTCGGTTTTGAGAATCTCTCCCGGAGTTTGAGAGATTTGGACGTGAAAGGGTACCAGTCTTGTCGGGGATTGGGAACCTTTCGCCAGAATGTCCAAAGTTTCAGCGGGATTTCCAAAATGTTGAGAGGAACTCGAAACATGTCAACCTTGGTTTTGAGAATCTCTCCCGGAGTTTGAGAGATTTGGACGTGAAAGGGTACCAGTCTTGTCGGGGATTGGGAACCCTTCGCGAGAATGTCCAAAGTTTCAGCGGGATTTCCAAAATGTTGAGAGGAACTCGAAACATGTCAACCTTGGTTTTGAGAATCTCTCCCGGAGTTTGAGAGATTTGGACGTGAAAGGGTACCAGTCTTGTCGGGGATTGGGAACCCTTCGCGAGAATGTCCAAAGTTTCAGCGGGATTTCCAAAATGTTGAGAGGAACTCGAAACATGTCAACCTTGGTTTTGAGAATCTCTCCCGGAGTTTGAGAGATTTAGACGTGAAAGGGTACCAGTCTTGTCGGGGATTGGGAACCCTTCGCGAGAATGTCCAAAGTTTCAGCGGGATCTCCAAAATGTTGAGAAGAACTCGAAACATGTCAACCTTGGTTTTGAGAATCTCTCCCAGAGTTTGAGAGATTTGGACGTGAAAGGGTACCAGTCTTGTCGGGGATTGGGAACCCTTCGCCAGAATGTCCAAAGTTTCAGCGGGATTTCCAAAATGTTGAGAGGAACTCGAAAGATGTCAACCTCGGTTTTGAGAATCTCTCCCGGAGTTTGAGAGATTTGGACGTGAAAGGGTACCAGTCTTGTCGGGGATTGGGAACCCTTCGCCAGAATGTCCAAAGTTTCAGCGGGATTTCCAAAATGTTGAGAGGAACTCGAAACATGTCAACCTTGGTTTTGAGAATCTCTCCCGGAGTTTGAGAGATTTGGACGTGAAAGGGTACCAGTCTTGTCGGGGATTGGGAACCCTTCGCGAGAATGTCCAAAGTTTCAGCGGGATTTCCAAAATGTTGAAAGGAACTCGAGTCATGTCAACCTTGGTTTTGAGAATCTCTCCCGGAGTTTGAGAGATTTGGACGTGAAAGGGTACCAGTCTTGTCGGGGATTGGGAACCCTTCGCGAGAATGTCCAAAGTTTCAGCGGGATTTCCAAAATGTTGAAAGGAACTCGAAACATGTCAACCTTGGTTTTGAGAATCTCTCCCGGAGTTTGAGAGATTTGGACGTGAAAGGGTACCAGTCTTGTCGGGGATTGGGAACCCTTCGCGAGAATGTCCAAAGTTTCAGCGGGATTTCCAAAATGTTGAGAGGAACTCGAAACATGTCAACCTTGGTTTTGAGAATCTCTCCCGGAGTTTGAGAGATTTGGACGTGAAAGGGTACCAGTCTTGTCGGGGATTGGGAACCCTTCGCGAGAATGTCCAAAGTTTCAGTGGGATTTCCAAAATGTTGAGAGGAACTCGAAACATGTCAACCTTGCTTTTGAGAATCTCTCCCGGAGTTTGAGAGATTTGGACGTGAAAGGGTACCAGTCTTGTCGGGGATTGGGAACCCTTCGCGAGAATGTCCAAAGTTTCAGCGGGATTTCCAAAATGTTGAGAGGAACTCGAAACATGTCAACCGTGGTTTTGAGAATCTCTCCCGGAGTTTGAGAGATTTAGACGTGAAAGGGTAGCAGTCTTGTCGGGGATTGGGAACCCTTCGCGAGAATGTCCAAAGTTTCAGCGGGATTTCCAAAATGTTGAGAGGAACTCGAATCATGTCAACCTTGGTTTTGAGAATCTCTCCCGGAGTTTGAGAGATTTGGACGTGAAAGGGTACCAGTCTTGTCGGGGATTGGGAACCCTTTGCCAGAATGTCCAAAGTTTCAGCGGGATTTCCAAAATGTTGAGAGGAACTCGAAACATGTCAACCTTGGTTTTGAGAATCTCTCCCGGAGTTTGAGAGATTTGGACGTGAAAGGGTACCAGTCTTGTCGGGGATTGGGAACCCTTCGCGAGAATGTCCAAAGTTTCAGCGGGATTTCCAAAATGTTGAGAGGAACTCGAAACATGTCAACCTCGGTTTTTAGAATCTCTCCCGGAGTTTGAGAGATTTGGACGTGAAAGGGTACCAGTCTTGTCGGGGATTGGGAACCCTTCGCGAGAATGTGCAAAGTTTCAGCGGGATTTCCAAAATGTTGAGAGGAACTCGAATCATGTCAACCTTGGCTTTGAGAATCTCTCCCGGAGTTTGAGAGATTTGGACGTGAAAGGGTACCAGTCTTGTCGGGGATTGGGAACCCTTCGCGAGAATGTCCAAAGTTTCAGCGGGATTTCCAAAATGTTGAGAGGAACTCGAAACATGTCAACCTTGGTTTTGAGAATCTCTCCCGGAGTTTGAGAGATTTGGACGTGAAAGGGTACCAGTCTTGTCGGGGATTGGGAACCCTTCGTGAGAATGTCCAAAGTTTCAGCGGGATTTCCAAAATGTTGAGAGGAACTCGAAACATGTGAACCTCGGTTTTGAGAATCTCTCCGGAGTTTGAGAGATTTAGACGTGAAAGGGTACCAGTCTTGTCGGGGATTGGGAACCCTTCGCGAGAATGTCCAAAGTTTCAGCGGGATTTCCAAAATGTTGAGAAGAACTCGAAACATGTCAACCTTGGTTTTGAGAATCTCTCCCGGAGTTTGAGAGATTTGGACGTGAAAGGGTACCAGTCTTGTCGGGGATTGGGAACCCTTCGCGAGAATGTCCAAATTTTCAGCGGGATTTCCAAAATGTTGAGAGGAACTCGAAACATGTCAACCTTGGTTTTGAGAATCTCTCCCGGAGTTTGAGAGATTTGGACGTGAAAGGGTACCAGTCTTGTCGGGGATTGGGAACCCTTCGCGAGAATGTCCAAAGTTTCAGCGGGATTTCCAAAATGTTGAGAGGAACTCGAAACATGTCAACCTTGGTTTTGAGAATCTCTCCCGGAGTTTGAGAGATTTGGACGTGAAAGGGTACCAGTCTTGTCGGGGATTGGGAACCCTTCGCGAGAATGTCCAAAGTTTCAGCGGGATTTCCAAAATGTTGAAAGGAACTCGAATCATGTCAACCTTGGTTTTGAGAATCTCTCCCGGAGTTTGAGAGATTTGGACGTGAAAGGGTACCAGTCTTGTCGGGGATTGGGAACCCTTCGCGAGAATGTCCAAAGTTTCAGCGGGATTTCCAAAATGTTGAGAGGAACTCGAAACATGTCAACCTTGGTTTTGAGAATCTCTCCCGGAGTTTGAGAGATTTGGACGTGAAAGGGTACCAGTCTTGTCGGGGATTGGGAACCCTTCGCGAGAATGTCCAAAGTTTCAGCGGGATTTCCAAAATGTTGAGAGGAACTCGAAACATGTCAACCTTGGTTTTGAGAATCTCTCCCGGAGTTTGAGAGATTTGGACGTGAAAGGGTACCAGTCTTGTCGGGGATTGGGAACCCTTCGCGAGAATGTCCAAAGTTTCAGTGGGATTTCCAAAATGTTGAGAGGAACTCGAAACATGTCAACCTTGGTTTTGAGAATCTCTCCCGGAGTTTGAGAGATTTGGACGTGAAAGGGTACCAGTCTTGTCGGGGATTGGGAACCCTTCGCGAGAATGTCCAAAGTTTCAGCGGGATTTCCAAAATGTTGAGAGGAACTCGAAACATGTCAACCGTGGTTTTGAGAATCTCTCCCGGAGTTTGAGAGATTTAGACGTGAAAGGGTACCAGTCTTGTCGGGGATTGGGAACCCTTCGCGAGAATGTCCAAAGTTTCAGCGGGATTTCCAAAATGTTGAGAGGAACTCGAAACATGTCAACCTTGGTTTTGAGAATCTCTCCCGGAGTTTGAGAGATTTGGACGTGAAAGGGTACCAGTCTTGTCGGGGATTGGGAACCCTTCGCGAGAATGTCCAAAGTTTCAGCGGGATTTCCAAAATGTTGAGAGGAACTCGAAACATGTCAACCTTGGTTTTGAGAATCTCTCCCGGAGTTTGAGAGATTTAGACGTGAAAGGGTACCAGTCTTGTCGGGGATTGGGAACCCTTCGCCAGAATGTCCAAAGTTTCAGCGGGATTTCCAAAATGTTGAGAGGAACTCGAAACATGTCAACCTTGGTTTTGAGAATCTCTCCCGGAGTTTGAGAGATTTGGACGTGAAAGGGTACCAGTCTTGTCGGGGATTGGGAACCCTTCGCGAGAATGTCCAAAGTTTCAGCGGGATTTCCAAAATGTTGAGAGGAACTCGAAACATGTCAACCTCGGTTTTGAGAATCTCTCCCGGAGTTTGAGAGATTTGGACGTGAAAGGGTACCAGTCTTGTCGGGGATTGGGAACCCTTCGCGAGAATGTCCAAAGTTTCAGCGGGATTTCCAAAATGTTGAGAGGAACTCGAATCATGTCAACCTTGGCTTTGAGAATCTCTCCCGGAGTTTGAGAGATTTGGACGTGAAAGGGTACCAGTCTTGTCGGGGATTGGGAACCCTTCGCGAGAATGTCCAAAGTTTCAGCGGGATTTCCAAAATGTTGAGAGGAACTCGAAACATGTGAACCTTGGTTTTGAGAATCTCTCCCGGAGTTTGAGAGATTTGGACGTGAAAGGGTACCAGTCTTGTCGGGGATTGGGAACCCTTCGCGAGAATGTCCAAAGTTTCAGCGGGATTTCCAAAATGTTGAGAGGAACTCGAAACATGTCAACCTTGGTTTTGAGAATCTCTCCCGGAGTTTGAGAGATTTGGACGTGAAAGGGTACCAGTCTTGTCGGGGATTGGGAACCCTTCGCGAGAATGTCCAAAGTTTCAGCGGGATTTCCAAAATGTTGAGAGGAACTCGAAACATGTCAACCTTGGTTTTGAGAATCTCTCCCGGAGTTTGAGAGATTTGGACGTGAAAGGGTACCAGTCTTGTCGGGGATTGGGAACCCTTCGCGAGAATGTCCAAAGTTTCAGTGGGATTTCCAAAATGTTGAGAGGAACTCGAAACATGTCAACCTTGGTTTTGAGAATCTCTCCCGGAGTTTGAGAGATTTGGACGTGAAAGGGTACCAGTCTTGTCGGGGATTGGGAACCCTTCGCGAGAATGTCCAAAGTTTCAGCGGGATTTCCAAAATGTTGAGAGGAACTCGAAACATGTCAACCGTGGTTTTGAGAATCTCTCCCGGAGTTTGAGAGATTTAGACGTGAAAGGGTACCAGTCTTGTCGGGGATTGGGAACCCTTCGCGAGAATGTCCAAAGTTTCAGCGGGATTTCCAAAATTTTGAGAGGAACTCGAAACATGTCAACCTTGGTTTTGAGAATCTCTCCCGGAGTTTGAGAGATTTGGACGTGAAAGGGTACCAGTCTTGTCGGGGATTGGGAACCCTTCGCGAGAATGTCCAAAGTTTCAGCGGGATTTCCAAAATGTTGAGAGGAACTCGAAACATGTCAACCTTGGTTTTGAGAATCTCTCCCGGAGTTTGAGAGATTTGGATGTGAAAGGGTACCAGTCTTGTCGGGGATTGGGAACCCTTCGCCAGAATGTCCAAAGTTTCAGCGGGATTTCCAAAATGTTGAGAGGAACTCGAAACATGTCAACCTTGGTTTTGAGAATCTCTCCCGGAGTTTGAGAGATTTGGACGTGAAAGGGTACCAGTCTTGTCGGGGATTGGGAACCCTTCGCGAGAATGTCCAAAGTTTCAGCGGGATTTCCAAAATGTTGAGAGGAACTCGAAACATGTCAACCTTGGTTTTGAGAATCTCTCCCGGAGTTTGAGAGATTTGGACGTGAAAGGGTACCAGTCTTGTCGGGGATTGGGAACCCTTCGCCAGAATGTCCAAAGTTTCAGCGGGATTTCCAAAATGTTGAGAGGAACTCGAATCATGTCAACCTTGGCTTTGAGAATCTCTCCCGGAGTTTGAGAGATTTGGACGTGAAAGGGTACCAGTCTTGTCGGGGATTGGGAACCCTTCGCGAGAATGTCCAAAGTTTCAGCGGGATTTCCAAAATGTTGAGAGGAACTCGAAACATGTCAACCGTGGTTTTGAGAATCTCTCCCGGAGTTTGAGAGATTTGGACGTGAAAGGGTACCAGTCTTGTCGGGGATTGGGAACCCTTCGCGAGAATGTGCAAAGTTTCAGCGGGATTTCCAAAATGTTGAGAGGAACACGAATCATGTCAACCTTGGCTTTGAGAATCTCTCCCGGAGTTTGAGAGATTTGGACGTGAAAGGGTACCAGTCTTGTCGGGGATTGGGAACCCTTCGCGAGAATGTCCAAAGTTTCAGCGGGATTTCCAAAATGTTGAAAGGAACTCGAAACATGTGAACCTTGGTTTTGAGAATCTCTCCCGGAGTTTGAGAGATTTGGACGTGAAAGGGTACCAGTCTTGTCGGGGATTGGGAACCCTTCGCCAGAATGTCCAAAGTTTCAGCAGGATTTCCAAAATGTTGAGAGGAACTCGAAACATGTCAACCTTGGTTTTGAGAATCTCTCCCGGAGTTTGAGAGATTTGGACGTGAAAGGGTACCAGTCTTGTCGGGGATTGGGAACCCTTCGCGAGAATGTCCAAAGTTTCAGCGGCATTTCCAAAATGTTGAGAGGAACTCGAAACATGTCAACCTTGGTTTTGAGAATCTCTCCCGGAGTTTGAGAGATTTGGACGTGAAAGGGTACCAGTCTTGTCGGGGATTGGGAACCCTTCGCGAGAATGTCCAAAGTTTCAGCGGGATTTCCAAAATGTTGAGAGGAACTCGAAACATGTCAACCTTGGTTTTGAGAATCTCTCCCGGAGTTTGAGAGATTTGGACGTGAAAGGGTACCAGTCTTGTCGGGGATTGGGAACCCTTCGCCAGAATGTCCAAAGTTTCAGCGGGATTTCCAAAATGTTGAGAGGAACTCGAAACATGTCAACCTTGGTTTTGAGAATCTCTCCCGGAGTTTGAGAGATTTGGACGTGAAAGGGTACCAGTCTTGTCGGGGATTGGGAACCCTTCGCGAGAATGTCCAAAGTTTCAGCGGGATTTCCAAAATGTTGAGAGGAACTCGAAACATGTCAACCTTGGTTTTGAGAATCTCTCCCGGAGTTTGAGAGATTTGGACGTGAAAGGGTACCAGTCTTGTCGGGGATTGGGAACCCTTCGCGAGAATGTCCAAAGTTTCAGCGGGATTTCCAAAATGTTGAGAGGAACTCGAAACATGTCAACCTTGGTTTTGAGAATCTCTCCCGGAGTTTGAGAGATTTGGACGTGAAAGGGTACCAGTCTTGTCGGGGATTGGGAACCCTTCGCGAGAATGTCCAAAGTTTCAGCGGGATTTCCAAAATGTTGAGAGGAACTCGAAACATGTCAACCTTGGTTTTGAGAATCTCTCCCGGAGTTTGAGAGATTTGGACGTGAAAGGGTACCAGTCTTGTCGGGGATTGGGAACCCTTCGCGAGAATGTCCAAAGTTTCAGCGGGATTTCCAAAATGTTGAGAGGAACTCGAAACATGTCAACCTTGGTTTTGAGAATCTCTCCCGGAGTTTGAGAGATTTGGACGTGAAAGGGTACCAGTCTTGTCGGGGATTGGGAACCCTTCGCGAGAATGTCCAAAGTTTCAGCGGGATTTCCAAAATGTTGAGAGGAACTCGAATCATGTCAACCTTGGCTTTGAGAATCTCTCCCGGAGTTTGAGAGATTTGGACGTGAAAGGGTACCAGTCTTGTCGGGGATTGGGAACCCTTCGCGAGAATGTCCAAAGTTTCAGCGGGATTTCCAAAATGTTGAGAGGAACTCGAAACATGTCAACCGTGGTTTTGAGAATCTCTCCCGGAGTTTGAGAGATTTGGACGTGAAAGGGTACCAGTCTTGTCGGGGATTGGGAACCCTTCGCGAGAATGTCCAAAGTTTCAGCGGGATTTCCAAAATGTTGAGAGGAACTCGAATCATGTCAACCTTGGCTTTGAGAATCTCTCCCGGAGTTTGAGAGATTTGGACGTGAAAGGGTACCAGTCTTGTCGGGGATTGGGAACCCTTCGTGAGAATGTCCAAAGTTTCAGCGGGATTTCCAAAATGTTGAGAGGAACTCGAAACATGTGAACCTTGGTTTTGAGAATCTCTCCCGGAGTTTGAGAGATTTGGACGTGAAAGGGTACCAGTCTTGTCGGGGATTGGGAACCCTTCGCGAGAATGTGCAAAGTTTCAGCGGGATTTCCAAAATGTTGAGAGGAACACGAATCATGTCAACCTTGGCTTTGAGAATCTCTCCCGGAGTTTGAGAGATTTGGACGTGAAAGGGTACCAGTCTTGTCGGGGATTGGGAACCCTTCGCGAGAATGTCCAAAGTTTCAGCGGGATTTCCAAAATGTTGAAAGGAACTCGAAACATGTGAACCTTGGTTTTGAGAATCTCTCCCGGAGTTTGAGAGATTTGGACGTGAAAGGGTACCAGTCTTGTCGGGGATTGGGAACCCTTCGCCAGAATGTCCAAAGTTTCAGCAGGATTTCCAAAATGTTGAGAGGAACTCGAAACATGTCAACCTTGGTTTTGAGAATCTCTCCCGGAGTTTGAGAGATTTGGACGTGAAAGGGTACCAGTCTTGTCGGGGATTGGGAACCCTTCGCGAGAATGTCCAAAGTTTCAGCGGGATTTCCAAAATGTTGAGAGGAACTCGAAACATGTCAACCGTGGTTTTGAGAATCTCTCCCGGAGTTTGAGAGATTTGGACGTGAAAGGGTACCAGTCTTGTCGGGGATTGGGAACCCTTCGCGAGAATGTCCAAAGTTTCAGCGGGATTTCCAAAATGTTGAGAGGAACTCGAATCATGTCAACCTTGGCTTTGAGAATCTCTCCCGGAGTTTGAGAGATTTGGACGTGAAAGGGTACCAGTCTTGTCGGGGATTGGGAACCCTTCGTGAGAATGTCCAAAGTTTCAGCGGGATTTCCAAAATGTTGAGAGGAACTCGAAACATGTGAACCTTGGTTTTGAGAATCTCTCCCGGAGTTTGAGAGATTTGGACGTGAAAGGGTACCAGTCTTGTCGGGGATTGGGAACCCTTCGCGAGAATGTGCAAAGTTTCAGCGGGATTTCCAAAATGTTGAGAGGAACACGAATCATGTCAACCTTGGCTTTGAGAATCTCTCCCGGAGTTTGAGAGATTTGGACGTGAAAGGGTACCAGTCTTGTCGGGGATTGGGAACCCTTCGCGAGAATGTCCAAAGTTTCAGCGGGATTTCCAAAATGTTGAAAGGAACTCGAAACATGTGAACCTTGGTTTTGAGAATCTCTCCCGGAGTTTGAGAGATTTGGACGTGAAAGGGTACCAGTCTTGTCGGGGATTGGGAACCCTTCGCCAGAATGTCCAAAGTTTCAGCAGGATTTCCAAAATGTTGAGAGGAACTCGAAACATGTCAACCTTGGTTTTGAGAATCTCTCCCGGAGTTTGAGAGATTTGGACGTGAAAGGGTACCAGTCTTGTCGGGGATTGGGAACCCTTCGCGAGAATGTCCAAAGTTTCAGCGGGATTTCCAAAATGTTGAGAGGAACTCGAAACATGTCAACCTTGGTTTTGAGAATCTCTCCCGGAGTTTGAGAGATTTGGACGTGAAAGGGTACCAGTCTTGTCGGGGATTGGGAACCCTTCGCGAGAATGTCCAAAGTTTCAGCGGGATTTCCAAAATGTTGAGAGGAACTCGAAACATGTCAACCTTGGTTTTGAGAATCTCTCCCGGAGTTTGAGAGATTTGGACGTGAAAGGGTACCAGTCTTGTCGGGGATTGGGAACCCTTCGCCAGAATGTCCAAAGTTTCAGCGGGATTTCCAAAATGTTGAGAGGAACTCGAAACATGTCAACCTTGGTTTTGAGAATCTCTCCCGGAGTTTGAGAGATTTGGACGTGAAAGGGTACCAGTCTTGTCGGGGATTGGGAACCCTTCGCGAGAATGTCCAAAGTTTCAGCGGGATTTCCAAAATGTTGAGAGGAACTCGAAACATGTCAACCTTGGCTTTGAGAATCTCTCCCGGAGTTTGAGAGATTTGGACGTGAAAGGGTACCAGTCTTGTCGGGGATTGGGAACCCTTCGCGAGAATGTCCAAAGTTTCAGCGGGATTTCCAAAATGTTGAGAGGAACTCGAAACATGTCAACCTTGGTTTTGAGAATCTCTCCCGGAGTTTGAGAGATTTGGACGTGAAAGGGTACCAGTCTTGTCGGGGATTGGGAACCCTTCGCGAGAATGTCCAAAGTTTCAGCGGGATTTCCAAAATGTTGAGAGGAACTCGAAACATGTCAACCTTGGTTTTGAGAATCTCTCCCAGAGTTTGAGATATTTTGACGTGAAAGGGTACCAGTCTTGTCGGGGATTGGGAACCCTTCGCGAGAATGTCCAAAGTTTCAGCGGGATTTCCAAAATGTTGAGAGGAACTCGAAACATGTCAACCTTGGTTTTGAGAATCTCTCCCGGAGTTTGAGAGATTTGGACGTGAAAGGGTACCAGTCTTGTCGGGGATTGGGAACCCTTCGCGAGAATGTCCAAAGTTTCAGCGGGATTTCCAAAATGTTGAGAGGAACTCGAAACATGTCAACCTTGGTTTTGAGAATCTCTCCCGGAGTTTGAGAGATTTAGACGTGAAAGGGTACCAGTCTTGTCGGGGATTGGGAACCCTTCGCGAGAATGTGCAAAGTTTCAGCGGGATTTCCAAAATGTTGAGAGGAACTCGAATCATGTCAACCTTGGCTTTGAGAATCTCTCCCGGAGTTTGAGAGATTTGGACGTGAAAGGGTACCAGTCTTGTCGGGGATTGGGAACCCTTCGCGAGAATGTCCAAAGTTTCAGCGGGATATCCAAAATGTTGAGAGGAACTCGAAACATGTCAACCTTGGTTTTGAGAATCTCTCCCGGATTTTGAGAGATTTGGACGTGAAAGGGTACCAGTCTTGTCGGGGATTGGGAACCCTTCGCGAGAATGTGCAAAGTTTCAGCGGGATTTCCAAAATGTTGAGAGGAACTCGAATCATGTCAACCTTGGCTTTGAGAATCTCTCCCGGAGTTTGAGAGATTTGGACGTGAAAGGGTACCAGTCTTGTCGGGGATTGGGAACCCTTCGCGAGAATGTCCAAAGTTTCAGCGGGATTTCCAAAATGTTGAAAGGAACTCGAAACATGTGAACCTTGGTTTTGAGAATCTCTCCCGGAGTTTGAGAGATTTGGACGTGAAAGGGTACCAGTCTTGTCGGGGATTGGGAACCCTTCGCGAGAATGTCCAAAGTTTCAGCGGGATTTCCAAAATGTTGAGAGGAACTCGAAACATGTCAACCTTGGTTTTGAGAATCTCTCCCGGAGTTTGAGAGATTTGGACGTGAAAGGGTACCAGTCTTGTCGGGGATTGGGAACCCTTCGCGAGAATGTCCAAAGTTTCAGCGGGATTTCCAAAATGTTGAGAGGAACTCGAAACATGTCAACCTTGGTTTTGAGAATCTCTCCCGGAGTTTGAGAGATTTGGACGTGAAAGGGTACCAGTCTTGTCGGGGATTGGGAACCCTTCGCCAGAATGTCCAAAGTTTCAGCGGGATTTCCAAAATGTTGAGAGGAACTCGAAACATGTCAACCTTGGTTTTGAGAATCTCTCCCGGAGTTTGAGAGATTTGGACGTGAAAGGGTACCAGTCTTGTCGGGGATTGGGAACCCTTCGCCAGAATGTCCAAAGTTTCAGCGGGATTTCCAAAATGTTGAGAGGAACTCGAAACATGTCAACCTTGGCTTTGAGAATCTCTCCCGGAGTTTGAGAGATTTGGACGTGAAAGGGTACCAGTCTTGTCGGGGATTGGGAACCCTTCGCGAGAATGTCCAAAGTTTCAGCGGGATTTCCAAAATGTTGAGAGGAACTCGAAACATGTCAACCTTGGTTTTGAGAATCTCTCCCGGAGTTTGAGAGATTTGGACGTGAAAGGGTACCAGTCTTGTCGGGGATTGGGAACCCTTCGCGAGAATGTCCAAACTTTCAGCGGGATTTCCAAAATGTTGAGAGGAACTCGAAACATGTCAACCTTGGTTTTGAGAATCTCTCCCAGAGTTTGAGATATTTGGACGTGAAAGGGTACCAGTCTTGTCGGGGATTGGGAACCCTTCGCGAGAATGTCCAAAGTTTCAGCGGGATTTCCAAAATGTTGAGAGGAACTCGAAACATGTCAACCTTGGTTTTGAGAATCTCTCCCGGAGTTTGAGAGATTTGGACGTGAAAGGGTACCAGTCTTGTCGGGGATTGGGAACCCTTCGCCAGAATGTCCAAAGTTTCAGCGGGATTTCCAAAATGTTGAGAGGAACTCGAAACATGTCAACCTTGGTTTTGAGAATCTCTCCCGGAGTTTGAGAGATTTGGACGTGAAAGGGTACCAGTCTTGTCGGGGATTGGGAACCCTTCGCGAGAATGTCCAAAGTTTCAGCGGGATTTCCAAAATGTTGAGAGGAACTCGAAACATGTCAACCTTGGTTTTGAGAATCTCTCCCGGAGTTTGAGAGATTTGGACGTGAAAGGGTACCAGTCTTGTCGGGGATTGGGAACCCTTCGCCAGAATGTCCAAAGTTTCAGCGGGATTTCCAAAATGTTGAGAGGAACTCGAAACATGTCAACCTTGGTTTTGAGAATCTCTCCCGGAGTTTGAGAGATTTGGACGTGAAAGGGTACCAGTCTTGTCGGGGATTGGGAACCCTTCGCGAGAATGTCCAAAGTTTCAGCGGGATTTCCAAAATGTTGAGAGGAACTCGAAACATGTCAACCTTGGTTTTGAGAATCTCTCCCGGAGTTTGAGAGATTTGGACGTGAAAGGGTACCAGTCTTGTCGGGGATTGGGAACCCTTTGCGAGAATGTCCAAAGTTTCAGCGGGATTTCCAAAATGTTGAGAGGAACTCGAAACATGTCAACCTTGGCTTTGAGAATCTCTCCCGGAGTTTGAGAGATTTGGACGTGAAAGGGTACCAGTCTTGTCGGGGATTGGGAACCCTTCGCGAGAATGTCCAAAGTTTCAGCGGGATTTCCAAAATGTTGAGAGGAACTCGAAACATGTCAACCTTGGTTTTGAGAATCTCTCCCGGAGTTTGAGAGATTTGGACGTGAAAGGGTACCAGTCTTGTCGGGGATTGGGAACCCTTCGCGAGAATGTCCAAAGTTTCAGCGGGATTTCCAAAATGTTGAGAGGAACTCGAAACATGTCAACCTTGGTTTTGAGAATCTCTCCCGGAGTTTGAGAGATTTGGACGTGAAAGGGTACCAGTCTTGTCGGGGATTGGGAACCCTTCGCGAGAATGTCCAAAGTTTCAGGGGGATTTCCAAAATGTTGAGAGGAACTCGAAACATGTCAACCTCGGTTTTGAGAATCTCTCCCGGAGTTTGAGAGATTTGGACGTGAAAGGGTACCAGTCTTGTCGGGGATTGGGAACCCTTCGCGAGAATGTCCAAAGTTTCAGCGGGATTTCCAAAATGTTGAGAGGAACTCGAAACATGTCAACCTTGGCTTTGAGAATCTCTCCCGGAGTTTGAGAGATTTGGACGTGAAAGGGTACCAGTCTTGTCGGGGATTGGGAACCCTTCGCGAGAATGTCCAAAGTTTCAGCGGGATTTCCAAAATGTTGAGAGGAACTCGAAACATGTCAACCTTGGTTTTGAGAATCTCTCCCGGAGTTTGAGAGATTTGGACGTGAAAGGGTACCAGTCTTGTCGGGGATTGGGAACCCTTCGCCAGAATGTCCAAAATTTCAGCGGGATTTCCAAAATGTTGAAAGGAACTCGAAACATGTGAACCTTGGTTTTGAGAATCTCTCCCGGAGTTTGAGAGATTTGGACGTGAAAGGGTACCAGTCTTGTCGGGGATTGGGAACCCTTCACGAGAATGTCCAAAGTTTCAGCGGGATTTCCAAAATGTTGAGAGGAACTCGAAACATGTCAACCTTGGTTTTGAGAATCTCTCCCGGAGTTTGAGAGATTTGGACGTGAAAGGGTACCAGTCTTGTCGGGGATTGGGAACCCTTTGCGAGAATGTCCAAAGTTTCAGCGGGATTTCCAAAATGTTGAGAGGAACTCGAAACATGTCAACCTTGGTTTTGAGAATCTCTCCCGGAGTTTGAGAGATTTGGACGTGAAAGGGTACCAGTCTTGTCGGGGATTGGGAACCCTTCACGAGAATGTGCTAAGTTTCAGCGGGATTTCCAAAATGTTGAGAGGAACTCGAATCATGTCAACCTTGGCTTTGAGAATCTCTCCCGGAGTTTGAGAGATTTGGACGTGAAAGGGTACCAGTCTTGTCGGGGATTGGGAACCCTTCGCGAGAATGTGCAAAGTTTCAGCGGGATTTCCAAAATGTTGAGAGGAACTCGAAACATGTCAACCTTGGTTTTGAGAATCTCTCCCGGAGTTTGAGAGATTTGGACGTGAAAGGGTACCAGTCTTGTCGGGGATTGGGAACCCTTCGCCAGAATGTCCAAAGTTTCAGCGGGATTTCCAAAATGTTGAGAGGAACTCGAAACATGTCAACCTTGGTTTTGAGAATCTCTCCCGGAGTTTCAGAGATTTGGACGTGAAAGGGTACCAGTCTTGTCGGGGATTGGGAACCCTTTGCGAGAATGTCCAAAGTTTCAGTGGGTTTTCCAAAATGTTGAGAGGAACTCGAAACATGTCAACCTTGGTTTTGAGAATCTCTCCCGGAGTTTGAGAGATTTGGACGTGAAAGGGTACCAGTCTTGTCGGGGATTGGGAACCCTTCGCCAGAATGTCCAAAGTTTCAGCGGGATTTCCAAAATGTTGAGAGGAACTCGAAACATGTCAACCTCGGTTTTGAGAATCTCTCCCGGAGTTTGAGAGATTTGGACGTGAAAGGGTACCAGTCTTGTCTGGGATTGGGAACCCTTCGCCAGAATGTCCAAAGTTTCAGCGGGATTTCCAAAATGTTGAGAGGAACTCGAAACATGTCAACCTTGGTTTTGAGAATCTCTCCTGGAGTTTGAGAGATTTGGACGTGAAAGGGTACCAGTCTTGTCGGGGATTGGGAACCCTTCGCGAGAATGTCCAAATTTTCAGCGGGATTTCCAAAATGTTGAGAGGAACTCGAAACATGTCAACCTTGCTTTTGAGAATCTCTCCCGGAGTTTGAGAGATTTGGACGTGAAAGGGTACCAGTCTTGTCGGGGATTGGGAACCCTTCGCGAGAATGTCCAAAGTTTCAGCGGGATTTCCAAAATGTTGAGAGGAACTCGAAACATGTCAACCTTGGTTTTGAGAATCTCTCCCGGAGTTTGAGTGATTTGGACGTGAAAGGGTACCAGTCTTGCCGGGGATTGGGAACCCTTCGCGAGAATGTCCAAAGTTTCAGCGGGATTTCCAAAATGTTGAGAAGAACTCGAAACATGTCAACCTTGGTTTTGAGAATCTCTCCCGGAGTTTGAGAGATTTGGACATGAAAGTGTACCAGTCTTGTCGGGGATTGGGAACCCTTCGCGAGAATGTCCAAAGTTTCAGCGGGATTTCCAAAATGTTGAGAGGAACTCGAAACATGTCAACCTTGGTTTTGAGAATCTCTCCCGGAGTTTGAGAGATTTGGACGTGAAAGGGTACCAGTCTTGTCGGGGATTGGGAACCCTTCGCCAGAATGTCCAAAGTTTCAGCAGGATTTCCAAAATGTTGAGAGGAACTCGAATCATGTCAACCTTGGTTTTGAGAATCTCTCCCGGAGTTTGAGAGATTTGGACGTGAAAGGGTACCAGTCTTGTCGGGGATTGGGAACCCTTCGCCAGAATGTCCAAAGTTTCAGCGGGATTTCCAAAATGTTGAGAGGAATTCGAAACATGTCAACCTTGGTTTTGAGAATCTCTCCCGGAGTTTGAGAGATTTGGACGTGAAAGGGTACCAGTCTTGTCGGGGATTGGGAACCCTTCGCCAGAATGTCCAAAGTTTCAGCGGGATTTCCAAAATGTTGAGAGGAACTCGAAACATGTCAACCTCGGTTTTGAGAATCTCTCCCGGAGTTTGAGAGATTTAGACGTGAAAGGGTACCAGTCTTGTCGGGGATTGGGAACCCTTCGCCAGAATGTCCAAAGTTTCAGCGGGATTTCCAAAATGTTGAGAGGAACTCGAATCAGGTCAACCATGGCTTTGAGAATCTCTCCCGGAGTTTGAGAGATTTGGACGTGAAAGGGTACCAGTCTTGTCGGGGATTGGGAACCCTTCGCCAGAATGTCCAAAGTTTCAGCGGGATTTCCAAAATGTTGAGAGGAACTCGAAACATGTCAACCTTGGTTTTGAGAATCTCTCCCGGAGTTTGAGAGATTTGGACGTGAAAGGGTACCAGTCTTGTCGGGGATTGGGAACCCTTCGCCAGAATGTCCAAAGTTTCAGTGGGATTTCCAAAATGTTGAGAGGAACTCGAAACATGTCAACCTTGGTTTTGAGAATCTCTCCCGGAGTTTGAGAGATTTGGACGTGAAAGGGTACCAGTCTTGTCGGGGATTGGGAACCCTTCGCGAGAATGTCCAAAGTTTCAGCGGGATTTCCAAAATGTTGAGAGGAACTCGAAACATGTCAACCTTGGTTTTGAGAATCTCTCCCGGAGTTTGAGAGATTTGGACGTGAAAGGGTACCAGTCTTGTCGGGGATTGGGAACCCTTCGCCAGAATGTCCAAAGTTTCAGCGGGATTTCCAAAATGTTGAAAGGAACTCGAATCATGTCAACCTTGGTTTTGAGAATCTCTCCCGGAGTTTGAGAGATTTGGACGTGAAAGGGTACCAGTCTTGTCGGGGATTGGGAACCCTTCGCGAGAATGTCCAAAGTTTCAGCGGGATTTCCAAAATGTTGAGAGGAACTCGAAACATGTCAACCTCGGTTTTGAGAATCTCTCCCGGAGTTTGAGAGATTTGGACGTGAAAGGGTACCAGTCTTGTCGGGGATTGGGAACCCTTCGCGAGAATGTCCAAAGTTTCAGCGGGATTTCCAAAATGTTGAGAGGAACTCGAAACATGTCAACCTCGGTTTTGAGAATCTCTCCCGGAGTTTGAGAGATTTGGACGTGAAAGGGTACCAGTCTTGTCGGGGATTGGGAACCCTTCGCGAGAATGTCCAAAGTTTCAGCGGGATTTCCAAAATGTTGAGAGGAACTCGAAACATGTCAACCTTGGTTTTGAGAATCTCTCCCGGAGTTTGAGAGATTTGGACGTGAAAGGGTACCAGTCTTGTCGGGGATTGGGAACCCTTCGCCAGAATGTCCAAAGTTTCAGCGGGATTTCCAAAATGTTGAGAGGAACTCGAAACATGTCAACCTCGGTTTTGAGAATCTCTCCCGGAGTTTGAGAGATTTGGACGTGAAAGGGTACCAGTCTTGTCTGGGATTGGGAACCCTTCGCCAGAATGTCCAAAGTTTCAGCGGGATTTCCAAAATGTTGAGAGGAACTCGAAACATGTCAACCTTGGTTTTGAGAATCTCTCCTGGAGTTTGAGAGATTTGGACGTGAAAGGGTACCAGTCTTGTCGGGGATTGGGAACCCTTCGCGAGAATGTCCAAATTTTCAGCGGGATTTCCAAAATGTTGAGAGGAACTCGAAACATGTCAACCTTGCTTTTGAGAATCTCTCCCGGAGTTTGAGAGATTTGGACGTGAAAGGGTACCAGTCTTGTCGGGGATTGGGAACCCTTCGCGAGAATGTCCAAAGTTTCAGCGGGATTTCCAAAATGTTGAGAGGAACTCGAAACATGTCAACCTTGGTTTTGAGAATCTCTCCCGGAGTTTGAGTGATTTGGACGTGAAAGGGTACCAGTCTTGCCGGGGATTGGGAACCCTTCGCGAGAATGTCCAAAGTTTCAGCGGGATTTCCAAAATGTTGAGAAGAACTCGAAACATGTCAACCTTGGTTTTGAGAATCTCTCCCGGAGTTTGAGAGATTTGGACATGAAAGTGTACCAGTCTTGTCGGGGATTGGGAACCCTTCGCGAGAATGTCCAAAGTTTCAGCGGGATTTCCAAAATGTTGAGAGGAACTCGAAACATGTCAACCTTGGTTTTGAGAATCTCTCCCGGAGTTTGAGAGATTTGGACGTGAAAGGGTACCAGTCTTGTCGGGGATTGGGAACCCTTCGCCAGAATGTCCAAAGTTTCAGCAGGATTTCCAAAATGTTGAGAGGAACTCGAATCATGTCAACCTTGGTTTTGAGAATCTCTCCCGGAGTTTGAGAGATTTGGACGTGAAAGGGTACCAGTCTTGTCGGGGATTGGGAACCCTTCGCCAGAATGTCCAAAGTTTCAGCGGGATTTCCAAAATGTTGAGAGGAATTCGAAACATGTCAACCTTGGTTTTGAGAATCTCTCCCGGAGTTTGAGAGATTTGGACGTGAAAGGGTACCAGTCTTGTCGGGGATTG